>NC_045559.1:147853815-148159887 GCF_009819795.1 Aythya fuligula
GCGCAGCTTACAGAATCAGCTGTGGGGGTTGGCCTTAGAAGGCAGTTCACTCAGGTTTCCCTCTTGCCTCTGCTACAGATATCCTTGGGACAGTTCAGTGGTCCAGCAGAACATGTGGGTGCCCAAGGTGGAGCGTGTGAGCATACACCGACTGCCTGAGTAACTCACTTGGCCCTAATCCTGCATTTACTGCTCTGAGTTGCTTCAAAGGAAGTACTCCTGCGCACTCAGAGGCACATACACACTTGGCTGGATTGAGACTTTACTCCCTGCTCTGTGACTTGCACATGTGGGATTTCACTTGCTTGTCTTGGTGGGTTGTGATGAGGGCCGCCACACTGTTAATGTCTGTGAGGTGCTCATTAACACTGTGGTCTGCTCTAAAAGCTTTTCTGATGCAGCTGCCTGTTAGAATTGTGGCTCTTTAGCTTTGTTAAGGCTTTAATTTATTGCTTTATTTTAGGCTGTGGTAAACACCGGAGAATAGAGATAAAAGTAATTTGACAGAGTCAAGCTTATGTGGCATTTTCATTTCTGTGCCTCTTTTGCCCATCCATGATAAACATTATTATATAATTATTATATTTATAGATGGCATGTTTACAGACAGCCACCACATACCAATTTTTGTCACAGTTTAAGCAATAAGGCAAAGCAGTGTTGCTATAAATGGTGTCTCCATGGGGGGGTGTGGGGAAAAGAATGGTTGGTGGTGTAACTGTATAGGTGCGTTTGGGGAAAAGGATGCTAGATTAATGGGAGGGCCTTGCACACTCATTCACACACATAACTGAACCTTCACAGAGTCTGTTAAACTCATCCTAGTAAATAATATGTGCCTTAGACACTCGGCATCAAGCTGTTAACTTATAACCCATCTTTTATAACTTGCAGAGGAAAAAAAATCATACTTGCATTTTGCACTGCTGCTGACACTGCACTATTAATTATCAAACAAGCACAAAATCAGAATTTACTGCCTTTATTGTGAAACTGGTTCCCTGGTAAGAACTAGTCCAAGTCAATAGGCTCTGCTAAGTGGAAAATAAAATTATAATTCACAGTTGTTATCCACCTAGATTGGAATAAGAATCTATTACATAAAATAGTGCCTCACAGAGTAAGCATAACAATGCTACTACCTATATTTAAAACGTTGTACCTCTTTCTTTAGCTTTTCTGTGATGCATTGATCAAATGCTTACTCACTCAGCAGCATGCTCATTTTGTTCTGTAGGCACTGTAAATTCCCTTTTTGCAGAAAAGTTTAAAATTGTGTAGTAGTTAGCAAAATAAAAGAAAATGAAACTTAGTCTTTGGAAGAGATGTTCTCCATCTTTGTAGCCATAATAGAAATTTTAGTGGGAAAAAGCACAGGGCTTAAAAAACACCAAATATACTCATTATACAGTTGGCATGTCATCACATGAAGCATCGGATCAGAAATCAAGTAATATTTGTTTTGGAAAAAGAAGAAGGTTGGAGAATATACCACAGTGTATTCATAGTTGTGCCATTCATAATCCATATTATGAATGCTGGATTCAGCTGACTGAGCCATAATCTCTTAAAAAAACAATATCTCTCTTTCATATGACTCACAGAAATACTTTGATGCTTAATTAAGGCATAATGCAATCCATAGGAATCACCCTAAAGATAAAATCATGGGGCTGACGGTAGAACTGGAGTTACAATTGGAAATGTAGTGTGCAGATGAGATCCTTGCTTATGCTTGGATCTGGCAATAAGAGGTGAGGTGCTGGCAAAGCGGGACTGGCAAGCCTTATAAAATATGGGCAGGAGTCTGCCCACACCTCTCCAGGTGAGGATGCAGAATAGAAGCTACAGGTGGTTCTTCCTGGAGAAAGGCTTCATGTGGAGAAGAGGGAGGAGGAAAGGAGGGGGAAGGCCAGTGACAGGGCAGTGACTGCCCATGGAGGAGGCTTGGGGAAATCTGTAATGATGTCCTGGGCAAAAATCAGATTGAGAAGACAAGCCCAGCTGTGGAGGGAGTTAGAGGGACACACAGGTAAAGGCTTCAGTGGAAAACAGGTAACAGCAAGTAGAAGAAAAATGTTGACAGAGAAAAGGGAAATAAAAATAGTGATTCAATACTGTTGGCTCTTGTTATGAAAATGTGAGGAGACCAGCCCAGGTTGTTCTGCTAGACATTGAGAGGAAAAAGAGGCTACATTGGATGGAGAATGGAGACCAAAATTCAGTGCTTTCTGCAAGTGTGGATCCTGTGAAAAAGGGATCAAAGGTCTGCAAAAAAGTGAGTAAATGTAGGACTATCAAAAGTCTAAACAGCATAGAACTTTGTGCATAGCTCTTGAAACCTATGGAAAAAATCTGTGTTTTCGTTAAGTACATGAATAGAACCTCATATGCTTAGGGTGCTGAAGAAGTGCAATTAATTTACTAACACAAGGAATCCATTGGGGGTGGTGGTGGTGGTAATTGTTTCTAGATCAGACCTTCAACAGATATAAATTAGTGTAGCTTCGTTTGGTATATGATCCTACTTACCACAATTGAGAATTGCACATGCATAAGCAATATTGATACAGATTTTATTATACCTCTTATGCTATGAGAAAGTGCTTTATAAGAGTGTAGTCCTGAATATTATAAAGACTGCACTCAAAAACATACCAACAATGACATGCTTTTATAAGAGACTGCTATTAAATGCCATAACAATTGTAATTTGTACAGTACTGAACATCTTCAGCAATTTGCTGTATCCGTTCATTAAAACTAGATTGCATTACTAGCAAATGTATAATAAAAAATATTTCACATTTTAATGTGTCTTTGTCATTTCTTGTAATACTTAAACTCATTCCTTTCTATTCAACTCTATTCCAAATGTGTAAATGGCAGGTCAGCTGTCTGCTGTTCCTGTTTTCCATTCATCCCCACAGGCTGCTATCGTAGTATTTCCAAATATCATAATTAGATCAAAATACCGAATGTTGGCTTTCTTTAAACTCAGCTGTTGGAAGTACATGATCACATGAGCAATTCAGTAATTATTCAGAATAAATAGCATTTTATCCTTCATCACTGTGAAGCATAGCAGAGGATGTGAAGCCAGAAAGCTCAGGACCCAGAATATGATGCAAAAGAACTCTTCATATGTCATGCTGGAAAAAATCTCAAGATTTGGGGAAACCCAAGTGATGATGCACAAGTTAAAATAATTGCATGTGCTGCCTTTGCTTCATATTCTCTCCTTCATGCTATATATTCTTTTTGTATATAACCAACAAAGCAAATGTGAGCTTTCTAGACCTCAAAACAGGGTACAAGCTGTAAAGATTCATAATTCTGGAGGCTTTCTACTGACTTTCCAATATTGAGAAAATGGTGGCTGCATTCCTTCAACCCCTGATGCCATGCCCTGATCACCTGCACAGTACACCAGCCCTGTCAGTCCCAAAGGCCTTTATCTTCCAATATAAGGTTTCACTTCTGGACAAAGCTTTTGTTGCTCACCATGAAAGACTCTTTTATAAATGTTACCCTAGACTTTCCTTTTTTTATGTGACTGGGTCTGGATTTGAGGTGGTGACAACTTTTTCATGAAGAAAACATTTTGATGGAACACAGGAACAGTTCCAGAAACTGTGTTCTTGTTCCAAAAGCATGTTTTCTGCTAAGCCCCCCCCCCCCCCCCCCCTTTTTTTTTTTCTAATGAGCTTTGGTGTGTATTTTTACATGGCTTTATATCTTCCTTTTGTATTTACTCAATTGCAACTTAAAGAAAATAGCGTACAGCGAAATTCCTAAATACAATTTAAATATAGCTCATTTCTATCCAGTTGTTCTTACATCCCTATTCATCAGTATAATAAGCTAAAAATATCTGAGGTCATTTATTGTGATTTTAGATAAAATGTTAGATCTTTTAAGATCTCTTTTCAGAAAAGAGTGATCAGTTCACTTCAGAAGCCGTCATTTAAGAAGAATTCATTTAAGAACAGTGGTTGGTGTGATGCTCAAAACTGAGTGAACATATTTGAAAGACAGAATGACTTTTGGCAATAACCAATATTTGGTTTTATTTGTTTGCTTAAATTAGCTTAACACTGAGAAGCAGAAAGTGCTGTTGGTTTTATTGTCTGTGTACCAGCCAGCTTGGGGCTTGTTTATGTAGCTTTCTCTTTTCAGTCTCTTATGATGAGTGGTGATGAAACCGAAGTCTGGATGCTTTGGCCACTGGTAGGTGTAACCTATGTGATCACACACAATACAAAGGATTTATACCAAAGCATTTTTCCTGCAGGAGAAATATAAATCCCTTTTGCTGGCTCCCCCCCTCCATCCTTTCCAATGTTGTGTTTTAAAACAGCAGTCATTTTTCCTTTATATATTTTTCCCCAGGCTAAATATTTCAAAGATAGGATCAGAACTATATTTGTCAAGTTATACAACACTTCTGTCTTTTTATGTATCTGGCTGATGATTGCAAAGTTTCCACAGAGTCTCTTCACTGAAGGCACCATTCATTAATAAAGCAGTGCCTACAAATATGTAGATGAGCCTCAGGAGAACATATTTTTGTGTCAATTTTATATCAAGGATTTGAGGAATATCTTACTGTCGTGTTTCACTTGTGCCACAACACTGACAGATTGAAGCACCTTGGTTCAGGAATGCCTTGTCCCTGCTTGCAGAAGCTGTAAGGACTGATTTTATTTTCTCTCTTTCACTCACCAGCTCGGAGGAATTGCACTGGGTTGCCTAGGCTTTTGTAGGGAGGCGGATAGGAGGTGGAGAGGCCTCAGTGCTGAGTGCTTTGATCATTCTTTCGCAAAGCAAAGAGCTGCTCTGCATTGCACAAGACTGGAGTTTCTCACAGCCATCATGGTTGCACTAAGCACATGATAAACACAGGGCCTAGCAATGGTGCTCCACAGCTCAGCTTTCGGCAGACAGTTGTGACAGAGCAACTACTTGGAAATCAACGGATTTCTCAGAAGCAGCCGATCATCTGAGGAGTGCAGGTGGGAGCCAATACAGGGCTTTCAGCATGCCATAATTTATCTGACTTGTCCCTCTGTACCACTATACCAGCAGCATTTTGCCAGAAATGATCAATAAGGAGGAGGATCTTGCTTAACTGAAATGGTGGAACCAGCCTGCATGGTGAAAACCATGGAGGCAGGAAGAAGCAGCTGCAAGTGTCATGGCAGGGCCTTCTGCAGACCTGGAGGTAGGCACCAGCTTCTCAGGACAGGCTTCTTTTGGGTTACAGAGGGAGGTCTGGTAGGGCTTATATTCCCTGTTCACTGTGTGCAGAAACCACTCAACATTTCCACTGGCTCCTGTTTGATGTAGAAGTGATTTCTTAAAGCTGAAGCAGAATTTCTCACTGATGAGATTGGCTGATTTCAGTGCCATGAAGAGTTTGGCCCATGTTTATTAATCCATCAACTGCCATGAATTGGGTGGCAATTAGATCATTGTAAAATATAAGACTGATCTAGTAACATCTTCAAGTCTCTTACAAATATGACTCTTGTAAAAATCCTGCATGTTACAAGCTATTTTAAGATAAACGTAATTGTTGAGTGTAGCAAGTTCTTTTTTTTTAATCTTGCTCCATTCTAGGCTACCGTGGTTTTCTGTGGAGGTGAGTTTTGTAGTTCAGTGACACATCATATGAAAGAGTGATTTCTTTGATCAGTTTTTAGCTTTCCAGCTTTAATGTGTTTAAGTTCCCTCTATTTGTGTCTTTTGAGACAGAGAAATCAACTCCTAAATTCTATAACTTCTTAGTACATATATATATATATATATTTTTTTTTTTTTTTTTGTAAATTTTCATTCATCTCATTCTCATTCTTATGGTACCCTTGCTCTGCAATCTATTCCCATTTACAGAATTTCCCATGCCCTAAACATTTTTTTTTCTGTACTTTGAACTCTTTCTTACTTCTGCTATAACCTTACAAAGCAAAGAGACCAGGAATATATACAATTTTCTAGTAGAGACTGTGTGGCTTTTTTCAATAGAGTAATCTTAAAAAGAGTGAGAAGGAACTGCATATGAAACAGTTTGGATGCCATCATGGCCAATTACTATGTTCACAGAATTGTGGCAGACTGCTCCTGTAAAACATCTGTATCTTGAGTGGTGATAAGCACTTTCAGCTTGCCTTAATAGTTGTAGGATTTGAAACTGCTCAGCACCTCTTAAGCATCTTATCCAGGGAGGATTATATTTTTGGCTGCAGTCAAAAAGATTAAATGGTTTCTACCTATGAAATCACAATGTTTCCTTAACAATACATTGGTGAGAAATATTTTTCTCAATAATCTTTTGTTGCATAGTCCAACCTGATGCACAAAACTTATTTTTCAAAGATCTCCTTTAATCCATTTTCTTTCTCATAAACCAAATGAATCATCCACATACTAACAGTTTGCCTTACTAATCCATCTTTTGTAGACGGACCATGCTTGAAGCAAAGGTTGAGTCCTTTCCCAGGTATTAAGGGTCCCTGCTAGCAGCCAGAATGTCTCCATCTCCACTTCTAAAAACACGCATTTGTCTTCCAGTTTGGATTATTCACTAGGGGAGTAGGAGTCCGAGGCTTACTAAATATGGCCAGCATGATTCAGAGCAGGGATATGAGTATAGGATTTCATGTCAGTGCCCTACCAAGTATTTTGAGTTTCCTCATTTTGTGTTAGTTTCCTCATTTTTGATAGCTGAACAGTTAGTAGGGCACAGAGTCTCCAACATACTACAGTTTATGAACCAGTGGTCTAGGGAGTCAGGTTTATACCCTGCTCATCAAGCCTCACCACTTAAATGCAGTGGCATTATCCTGTTGCTATTCAGTAAGAGAGATCAACCCCAAACCTGACATTTAGGGAAATCCCCTTTAATACAGAGGGCAAAGCTCACGTCACAACAGAGGTTGCAAACACACCTAAGCAGTCCAAATTGTGTCTGAGGGCTCTGACCTTTAACTTATCCTGATTCAGTACATGTCATAAGTGGGAGATCGGGTCTTACTGGCAGGGTGCCTATTTGCAAGGTCTTCTGGGTTGAGCTGCAACCCCAATCACTTCATTCATGGTGGACAGTGAATTCCATTAGGAGTTTTTTCATCAGTCAAGGCACCCACTGGGTTCAGTGGCAGTGGTAGGTGTCAGTAGTGCCCATCTGAAGGGTTTAGATGAGTAGAGGCACAGCTGAGAGCCTGACTGCTTCTGAAGATCTGGAAAAGATGAATCTGTCAGTTTTCTCTCTAAATGAGAAGCTGAACTTTAAGTCATGGCTTAACCAAAGGGCAGCATATGGCAGTACTACAGCTGTTTGAAACCCACTTGCACTTCACGCTGGCATTTTGACAAATGCTATTGTGTTACGAATACTTGATGACACAGTAAATCTAGGGCCATATTCAGCTCTGGCATATGCAAGCATAATTCCCACTGACTTAGTACACGTCTGCACCAAAAAATGTATAGACTTGCGTAGGACTGAAACAAACATACAGACCTTATAAGCGATCCTTCTGGCAGACTGAAAACATTTTGCTGCAGTTAGTCTCCTGTAGCAGGAAGTGTGAATGCTATAAGTAGAAACCGAGGAAAAAATAGGGAATCCATGAGGTCTAGGAGACACCTGGTGATTTGAAAGACAAAACTTGAATTTTTGCACTGGAGCAACAGTCTGCTCATTATAAGTGAAGAGAGGCTCCCCCTCCATCACATTCCCCCAAGATCCATTTGCTATCTTTCATACTTTGTTTCTTATATCTTTGCCAATTTCTGCAAGGAAAGAAAGAACTCAGAGGGATTGTTTTCTGAAGCTAGAGCCTACAGGAGGCCTAAAAAAAGCATTAGACAAATATACCAGAGGATAGATCATGTTGCAGGACTGTGGCTGCCAGTGATGAGATCTCCAGTTTCTTAGTCACTTTAGGTCAGAAACCAGGTGTTATGTTGTTGATCCCACAGCTGCTTGCCATCCACTGCCTCCTCCTGTAACGAACAATCTCATCCGTGCAATTTCACAGCTCCAGATGTTTAAAAATACACTTTTAAAGTACTTGAACAATAAAGAGCTATTTTCAAAGTATTGCTTTCTATGCTCAGTGGCTGAGCCTTTGCTGACTACTATGCACTGATTTTTAGATGGCATTTTGAAAGCTTCTGCAAATCTGGACACACATTTTCTTTGCTTAAAACCTGCTTAACCCCTTCAGCACCTTGGCTTTAGATCCCCTGATGTTCATATAAAGGGCTTAAACTTACAAGAGTGGAAAATGAATAATAAGAAATCAATAGCCTTCATTTTTTCAATGAGAGGAAAGGCAGAATGGAAGATTTCTCTCAACGTATCTTATGACTTCAACTTACTTGTGCATTTTCTACTACTAAGAGCCAGAACTAGCTCATTTATAATGAATGGTCTGGCAGCAGTGACAGTTTTGCAAAGTACACAATAAGTGAAAAAAAAATGCCCTCCCACTGTAGCATTTTGGGGATTTTATTTTCTAACAGTCTCAACCTGGAATTTATTAAACCAAATGACATCTACATACAGTTGGAAAATCAGAGCAGAGAAAAATGCTGTTTAAGGTTCACAGAATAAAGTCTAGCTTCATGTTAAAGACACGTACATTAAGCTAAAAGTGGCAGAGACAGTGCTGGCATCAAAGACAAAGATGTCAGCAGGAAGTGCTGAGGAAACAGCTGAGGCCTTGCACTTCAAAAAGATTAGCTCTGGGTGAGAGATGTTCCCACCAACAGTCAAGAGTCACAGATGACATTTTCAGATGTCTTCAGTATCTTGCATTCAGACAACCACGTGATGTATCCAATGCCATATGTCTTTTCTATGGGCTTCAGTTCCTTAGGTATCTGCAACTGCTTTCAGTTCTCCACTACAAAGTGGAAAAGAAATGTATGAAAATCTCTCTGATTTGTCTTGTTATTTTAAAATTAATTCCAGGAGATTTAGACAGGTTCCTCTCTTCCATTAGCAGAGATGACAATTTTTAGTTGCTTAATGCAGTGTTAACCATTTTTTTCCTAAAAGAACACGACCAACCCATCAGATACTTGACAAATGATTGATTTAGCCTAGAAAAGTCTGTTTACAAGCTAATGCAAAAAATATTAAGGACGAGTAAACTAATTAATGAGCAATGTATTCCCCATGGCAACATGAATAAAATTGCTGTTAGGTCAACAGAGAATTCAACATTGCTCCATATGCTGTTTGTAGTAGTGTTCAAACACTACAGGTGTAAATTTTGGGTCACCTTATTTCATATATAAGTAGGTCATTAAAGGAAGCTATCACATATTGAACTAATTGTTTTTTAATTCCTTCCTGCTGATGTGAAGAGAAATACTAAAATTTTAACTTGCTGATATATCTAGAGTTCTTATCACACTCCCGCTTTCCGAAAAGCTCTATACCTCAATAAACAAAACAGACTTTTTTTCCCCCGAAAAACTCAGGTACCAGTTTAAGCATTTGTAGTCTGAAAGAGAGAGTCTGTGTCCTTAGTACCTTTCATTCATGTATTTACTAAGGCAAGGTGGGAAACCACAGCTGAAAGGGTGTGGGAGAAAAGCAGCCTTAGGCACACCTGATGTAGGTCTTCATGACCCGTATGTGGAGAGAGTTGTAGGTATGATAATGCTCAAACATACATTTTAGGCGTTTGACCTCTATAGTGGAATTCAGAGACCCAAATGTGGTGCCTGAATTCCCCATGTAGCGCCTGGGGAGCATGGGCTGAATCATAATCTGCCCAGCTAAATTCAGCTATTATATGCAGGCTCTGAAGTTAGTGGGGAAAATTGAAAATTAAATGGAGACCACTTGGCCTGTGGTTTAATTGAAAGAAAAAAAAAAAAAAAAAAGAATAAAAAGAGCAGAAGTGTGTATTTCTTTAAATTTTCTGCTGACAGACCAGAGAAATAATTAGCCTACAGCTGCAGACTGGGGAGAACTGCTTCTTTTTTTTTTTTTTTTGCCTTGAAGCAGCAGGTGAAAACCTAGAGAGAGAAGCTGGGTGCCATTGACTTAATTTAGTTACTTGAATTGAAGGCAGCATATAACACCACAGAGAAATAGGGAAGTGGAAAATCTTCAAAACCAGTATTTCTAAAGAGTGGCAGTTAATAATCAGAGATGAGAATATGACTAGGGAGAAGCAAAGATTAAAAATATGTACTTATGACACTCCCATAGCATCTTAGGTGCCTTAGGGATGGCTCAGCTAGACACAAGCCCTGTCTCAGAAGTATTGCAGTCCGGTGAGAAATGTGATATGGCAATGAAGAAATGCAAGCAATAGAAGATGGAACAGAGTTTTCAAAAGCATCCTGCACTTATGTACCACTACACACATATATAAAAAACCTTTCCCAAGTAATCTTCTGTGTTCCCACACATTGCTCCGCACCCTACCAAGGCCTTCTGTCTTGCAGGCATTCCCTGTGACACTCAGATACTCATTTCACTTGTCAACCAAAACATTGTGTCATGCAGTGTTTGCAATGCTTATTGTATGGTGAGAAACTTTATTTTAGAAACCTGTGAATGTGAATATTATCTGATATTTGTTTAAGGGGAGAAAATATTTGTCTGTCTTAAGATGTAATGGAATAGGAAAAGGCAATAATAACAATAAATTAACAGAATTATCTACTTACATAATTTATTATGATACCCATTCTACTGGACATTTATTTGGAGAAGCATTATGTCTGTATGAGCTGATAAAATTCATTAAGACGCAATTTCTCCTCCTCTTTTTATTATTTATTTTATTTTTCAAGAATGATCTTCAAAGTAGCCTGATCACTGCATGCTGACATTTTAATAACATCAGTGGGAGGACTTGTGGAGTAAGCTTAAATAAGGAAAGCATTATATTAAAATGCATTAAAGTGAATGGGTAAAAGTTCTCTTTCCAACACTTTCATTTGAAGATGAGAGAGAGAAGTGTCAAAAGACTACCACACTGCTCTGTAAATGAAGAGATGAGGTTTCCATTAACTATACCAAATACTAGCAATCACCATTCTCTCTTTCCTCCCATGTACCACTCACACACAGGGTGGATCTAGTGGGGTGAAAGGAAACCTTGGCTTGAGACCTCAGTAGGTGCAGTACAACCAGAATGTATGATTCCACAGAGCAACACAGATCTGACTATACTTCTCAGATCAGGTAGCATGTGGTATGAATATAGATATGAATATAGAGCCAATATAGGTCCAGAAACAACAAAGCTTCATTTCAATAACCTTTACCCAAGGTTAATATCCAAGCACTTTAATAATTCAAGTTATAAGAGGGCTCACTAGGTAGGGCACGGGTCCAGGTGAAAGAAAGCCACAGTACCCTGTGGCCTGTGCTGGCTCCTTGTGCTCACATGCTGCTGCACCTGAGCAAATAATGCAGCAGGTGCCCAGGAGCTAATGGAGAGACAGTACCCTCCAGGAACTAGGTCAGGTCAGGAGACAAGCTCAAGTTATATACATATAGTTATAGCTCAAGTTATATACATATACATATATGCATACATACGTGTATATGTATACATATACATACACATACACATATACTTAATTTTATTTCTCTTGTTATGTTGGGAAATTATTTTGATTCTGAGATGCAGTAATGAAACTTCCAGCCTATGCTTGAGATATTACAGAATGTTGTCGGTTTTCTTTAAAGTTTGCACTAGCAGTCATTGCGTCTGATATAACATCACATCAGCAAATTTGTATGCTTTCTATTAAATTTCTATTCATTTTAGAATGGCATCTCATATTAATACATAAGAACAGAGACAAATATAATAGCAAGCAGAAGGTGGAAGAACCCTGGAAGAAAAATCCTGCAGATTTTGGATAGCTGCTTAGAGATTTTGTGTAAAAACCTGTAAAGAATTCTTTTATCACTGGGCAAAAAAAGATTGCTTAAGAGGCTTATAAGAAGTGCTAACAACTGAATACTAGGCATCATTTCCCCCTTGTTAAGCAAGATAAATCATTATTGTACCAAGGCTTTTCAAAGACCGTACATAGTGGCAAGTGCCAGTTCCCTGCTAACTTACTTCTTTTTATAATTTACTTGTGATGTATTGGATGCAAAATTATTTGAGGGATTGCGTATTTATCCAGTGAGTATAAAGCTTAAGGCCTGTGTAAGATTTCTGGCAGCAGAGTGAAACTCAGCCATGCCCACACACCTGCATGAAGTGGGTGTTTTTGTTCCTTGGATCATGTGGATTATCTCCACTGCAAACTATGCATTAATAAAAACGCAGAGCAGGCACTTTCCATATTCCCCTTTGGAATTAAGAAATAAAAGGGAACTTGCATACTTGGCTAACTTTGAGGAAACTTAGAAAAGAAAGTTCAGAAGGAAAATGCCAGAGATATCATGACTAATAAAAAATAATGAAAATCAACGTACCATTTTAAGTGTAAATGTGTCTTAGAAATACCATCCCCAGATGCTCCTGAGTAGGTGAGGAAGGCATTCATGTTCTAAGTGCTCTTTTTCTGGTTGTTTGGAAACAAAACAAAACAAAACACCTCTTTAACAGTGAAATCATATATAAAATATATCTTTTGATTAATCTTAGCCCTGAAAAAGTTTTATTTATAGGCAATAAGAAATATCCTGATAATCAGCTTGATTTTTCCTCCAACACTGGCCTCAGGAGAGGAAATGGAATCCAGAAAAACTGTAAACTGACAACTATTTCATCACTTATCACAGTGCAATGCTCTAGGAAGGAACAGTTTAATCAGGAGATTAGGAGTTTGACGAGCTAGGAGTGCAAAGTTATTCTTCTCATTGGGAGGTATTCCTGAAGAAGGATGGGCTGTCATACAGGATGGTGTGGATTCAGTAAATGAGGGCAACACTATAAAGGTCAAGGAGGACAAATGCAGAGGTGGACACTGGTGTGCAGGGAACTATATTATGTGGAAATCTGCCTTTTGTCCTCTTAGGGCCTTATTCCTTGTACAGGCAGCTTGAAATCAGAAGGGCTGCTCACAGAGTGTGTCATGGAGATATTAAAAACTGGTCTTGGCTAATCAGAAATTTCCTACACCCTTTGGACACTATGATTTAGTGTGTAGGAAGGTGGAAGGCAATCCTAGCCTGTTGGCTCTATTTGTTTCCTTAGTCATTTTGTAGTAGCATATGAACCTGATATAGAACAGATCAATGTTTTTGTTTGGTTTTGGGTTTGTTATTTTATTACATTGTTGCATTATATTTATATTTTGTTGCATTATATATATATTTTCCAGATATATTTTCTTGTTCTGGTACCAATAATGTCTTAGTAGTTTATATTAGTACTGCTTTGTTTTAAGAAAACATATATACATTACCGTAAGACTAATCATGTGATTCAAAAGCCCTTCAGTGCTTTCTGACTGTAGCTTTACGTTACCTTGCTCTTACAGGAAGATTGTGACTGCTGGCTTTTGTTAAATTATTTGTGCCATATCTGTTACTTTTCTTAAGATGATATGCAACTATTATGGACAGGCAATGAACCTCTAACTTTCCTTTCTCTTCATTTTTAGGAGTGCTCACTCTGTAGAATATTGTGTGACCTCAGAAAGATATAAATGAAAGAATGGATTGAAAAATAAGCACATATGTCTCTTACTTTAAATTTGTATCTTTCATGCCTAGCCAAAAATTAGATGATAGTGTATGATTTTTTCCTCTATAGGTTTGTATTTGAACATTTATTTCAAAAAATCAGGTCCAAATTAATCAAGTCCACACTTTTGTACATATACTCTATTCCCTGAGGCAGAATTACTAGGCAAATTGTTATACTGCAGTTTTACTAAATAAATAGTTCCTACAAATTAATTCAGTTTGGTTTTGCATGTTGGTCAGGATAAATACCACCTTTTCTTCCATATTTGGCTGTTCAGTCTCATCTGATTTAGCTCACTGAATGTTTGCACCAATTTACTCATGGGCCAACTTTGCAAGACAAAGTGTTAATTGAAAGAAGCCTCATCACAGTCTACAACTTCCTCGTAAGGGGGTGTCGAGAGGCAGGAGACCTTTTCTCCATTAACACTAGTGACAGGACCCGCGGGAACGGGGTTAAGCTGAGGCAGGGGAAATTTAGGCTGGACGTCAGGAGGGGGTTCTTCACAGAGAGGGTGGTTGCACACTGGAACAGGCTCCCCAGGGAAGTGGTCACTGAACTGAGCCTATCTGAATTTAAGAAGAGATTGGACTGTGCACTTAGGCACATGGTCTGAACTTTTGGGTAGACCTGTGCGGTGTCAAGAGTTGGACTTGATGATCCTTAAGGGTCCCTTCCAACTCAGGATATTCTATGATTCTATGATTCTATGATTGCCCAGGGCTATCAGTTTTGTTGCTAGGACAGCTGATTTGACTGACAACATTATCAGCCGATGTTTCCAACCCAGATGATGAAAATGGGAAGATTTGAACAGGATCATCATTCTGATACAACTAAAATGAGATTTTTTGTTGAGTTGCCAGGGTTTAGTAATCTGCCAGTGGCCAGTGCAGCTTTTAGCATGGAGTACAAGCATGTCAGATTCAATTCAGATAATCACAGGTCAGCTTAAACACTATGACTGTATTCTTTATCTCTTTATGTGATAGAGTTCATTTGGGCACATTGGTGCCAACATTTTGTGCAAGAACATAGAAAGGCAGAAGAGGTTCCTGGATTACTTCATAACTTTCAAGGCCTTGTTAGGCTTCTAAAAGAACAGTTTACAAAAGCTCCTCAAAGTGGAAGCCTGAAGGTATCCTAACCCAGACAGCAAAGGTGCCAGTCAGTCATTGAGGTAGATCACAAATGTTACCTGATACACAGGAATTTTGCAAACCCTGCATAGAAGCTGCCTGACTCAACATACTGCGAAAGGAATGAACTCAGTCCACTGAGTGACTTAATATCTTCTAGTAATGAGATTATAAGTCTGCTTCACACAGTAGGCCTGTCAAAAAATAGTAATAATGACAATGAGATCCTCTTAAGAGAACTCTAAAAGTTTTGCTAGGAAAAATTAAAGTCTTGATTTTTTTCTGGGGCAAAGTGATAATTAAATCCAGTGAGCTCCTGTGGCATATGGTGCAATCAAGTTAAACACTAACATCCAGAAATATTCATTCAGCCATTTTTATCCATTGCACATGGCCAGAAGAGTTAGCTACTGTTATCCCTGTGGAGCATTATGGATTTTTGGAGAGGAAAAGGAAGCATGCACTTAATTTTACCTCAGTTTATATTTCATTTCTTTATTGCTTTAGCTTCAAATTAGATGGAAATTATAGCCCTCAAATTAGACGTTATCATTCAGATGCAGGTGTACTAAGCCTCACCTACAAATACTGTGTACACTTGTGTGTGGCTCAGTATGTTCTTCCAAGTCCACACTCATGTAATCTTCGCATGTTTTTAAATTAAAACTCATTAAATTAATACCTGGGAAAGAAAGGAGGACAAATTGTCATAACTGTCCCTTTTCAGAACAGCCATTTATAAAAAGCATGCAAAATATTTAAGAAATATGTAGAAAACAGGTAGCTTATTATATATCTATATTTTTCATTTTTATGCATTCACACTTACAGAAGGTCTGTACAATTAGTCTATGACAGGTTGCAACACCTTTTCTAGTTAGAGCTCATTTTTACAAGCTTTGCTCAGGTACAGAAGGATGAAGGACAACTCTAGTTCTACCTAATGAACACTACTATAATTATGCCCTCAAAATATTGTTTTAAGTTTAAACAATAAGATGGAGTCTCTACATGTGTGAATAAAGACATTTTGTTATTCCTGCAGATAATATAGATAATTAATTAGATAATTAATTAGATTAGGTTTTTCTTACATCACACACTTACATCACAAGTTTGTATTTGGTTAACCACAGGCTTGTCACTATCATAGCAGATACATGAATAAAAGCTATTTCATATTCATCAGTAAATGGACTTTATTACATTTAGTAATATCCAACATACAGCGACTTGGAATGAAGCCATTTCTAGAGCACGAATTTGAAACTAGTTTCAGAAATCATACATAATAAGAGAATGAAATACAGTTCCCATACTGGAGTAACGTTTTCTGGGTTTCATGAAGTGAAATCCATATTTGAGTACCTGCAAACATGAATCTAAGTTCCATAATCTGCTGCAGTCCTACCAAGAGTTCCCATCTGCTTTCTATTCTACTTGGCTCTAGTCTTATGTCAGAATATCTGATGTCACTGTAAAACAAAAGGGAAGTCATTCAAAAGCATATTTATTGCCTTATGAAGTTAAATTGCATTTCCCACTGACAGATGAAGTTTTAGAGAAAACCCTCAACATTCCAGAGTTTCCTAAAGGATTTTACAAACCACATTACCTCTGTCCTGACTTTTAAGGTGAAAGTGTCTTTATCATCAGATTTAGCAAATGAATTAGTTGATTACTTGATTTTTATATATGAAACCCTTAACCTTTTACTTTGAAGTATGTATTTCTAAGCACAGTGCTAGCCTGTGGAAAGCTTGGTAACTGTTCAGAGGCCCAGATAAATAAGATAATTCTTTTGACCTTTTTTGTTATCAAAATCACATGTTAAAGCTTGAAGATGAATGTTCAGCTTCCATTTGGACATGTAGTTTGTGTGGCTGGGGCATAAAAACAGAAGTCCTCATGTTGTGCAAACAGATAAATCCCTACAAGTAGTTGGCAACGCAGACAAGGTGTGAAATAGCAGACTTGCAGCTCCAATACTACATCAACAAAGCCTTTTAAAGGTAGTTTTACTTATCTGCTACTAGATTTTTACTGCATTTTTGTTGGGTCATGCAAACTGACATTTTTGACTTTCTTCAGCCAAAGCCCCTTTATTTTGTACTCCACGAGATACTATGTCAAGATATACTTTTATAATCCTGTTAGAGCTGTATCTGTTATGATATTAATTGGTGGAAAATAGCATTTATCCTATGATACAGTCTTCTCCTTTATCACCAGTTTCTTCTGTATCTATAAAGTTCAGATTGTCCTCTGAGTTTAATTCAGTGTTTGAAAATTCAGAGCCTCAACAAAGGCATGAATGGAACAACTACTTCCTCAGCCTAACTTTTCTTGTCTAACACAAAGAAAGTGTAGCGTATCTCTCTTTTGTTTCTAGGTAAGGGTTTAGAACGGCTTTTAAAATATCTCAGATTACTTTTCTCACATTGTTTAGCCAATATCACCAATCATAGCAGGCTCTTTGCCAATCCCCTTGTTTAACTTATCAGTTTGCTTAATTCTGCAGAATCTTTCTTGTACATTTTTTCCCTTCACTCAACACTCACCACAGGTGAAATTCATTCCTCGGTCTAGAGCCAGATCAAGGCTCATGTGATAAGTTATTGCTTAAATTTATAGCAATATTATGAGGGTTTAAATTCATTTTAAGTTCCTGGCATGGTCCTCTGAACAGGTGTGAGTTTCAGCTATTAAGATAAAGTTCTCTTCAGCTGGAAAAATTGCAGCTTTGACTATACTTTCAAACAATTTAAACTTGCAGTCTCCTTTACTAGAAATGCAACTTGTGGTGAGTTAATCCTATGGCAATGTGATGCTTCAGCTTCATTTATATGGCAGACAAACAATTGTTGTTACAAAGCTTAAAAATGGTGTGTGGAACCAATTTATCCTCTAGTTTTGCCATGTGCAATGAAAGAGTTTAGAAATTTTAGAAAAATAAATTTGTCCATTGCATGTTTGATATGATGTACTACTGAATTAACGGTGGGAAGCAGCTACTAACAAAGTGATTACAATAAAGATATGAAAAAGAAGATGAATGGTAGACAAATAACTCCATGATAGATCTAATTTGAATTAACAAGAAAATTCAGATCTTTCAAAAATTGTTTCTTTTTTTTTTCACTTCAGAGGTGAAAGAAAATGAAAAAAAAAAAAAAACTCCATAAATCTAGCCTTTTTCTTTAACTTTTAACCAACAATCAAATTATCTTTTCAAAAATAAAGCATTCTCATAGCACATTTTAACATTTTCTGTTCCATATTTCAGTTTGAAATTCAGCAAGATTGATTCATGGACAAAATGGTATTTTCTATTTAATTCAATATTGTGAGCATGATTTCTGATCCAGTTAATTACAGCTCTTTGAATAATGATAAAATCAGGATCTGTGACAGATAAGACTTTGTGTTAGATCTTTAACAGAAAGTAGAACTTGTGGGCTATCCTCCTTTCCCCCAGTGCAAGGCCTGTCACATACATAGCAATCATACTGTTTTTCATTCTTGGAAGTGCACTGAGAGGGATAATGGGGGGAAAAATCTTGGTGCATCTTGTAGCTGGTTCAAAAATCTTTGTAGCTGTTTCAGTGATATCACAGCAGTTGTGTTGTGGTCCTGGAGGTATTGAGGGTTAGTAGTGTTGGTTGCAAATACAGATGGAAGATGCTTTCTCATCAGGCTTCATGTGAAAAGGAGTCCTGCTAGAAGACATATTCACTTGCTACAGCTTTATGGAACAGGCCCTCCTGCATGACGTGGCTAATATGTACTCCTCTTGAGCACCTCTCCTGTCACTTGTAGGGGCATAACTTCATCATGCAGGTGTGCCATGTCTTGGTGTCTTAATGGGAATTGTAGGTTACACAGTGGAGTGTTTACCTGGTTAGACTTCTCCTTGGCTGAGGTTGTGCAGACCTACACACCTACAGGAAGCCAATACCTGAAGGATAGATTTGGTACTGAAGGCATCTGCTAACAAAGGTAGCTTTTATGAAATGCTTTCTAGCAACCTTACATCTGCAAAACAAAAGCAGCTATTAACTGAGCACAGCTTTGCAAAAACAGCAACAAAAGTATTACAGTAAGAAAAATAAAATTCAGTAATAATCACCCACTATTGATGATTGAGACAAGAGAATGAAGGTGAATTTTAATCAAAATATTTTTTTTCACAGTGTTTTTTTTTTTTCCTGTGAAGAAGTGAAGGCAATCAAAATGCCTCTTTCACAATATTCCCTTCTGTGCTTTGATTTTGCCACTAATGCAAAATATTCTCACCTGAATTATATTGTTTTATCACTTCTTTTCTTACTTGTTACCAGTGTTATATTTGAACTTCTGATTGACCATGTATGATATCCAGTATTTGATATACTAGACAGTGTTACTGCATTCACTGTTTTTGTCAGGCTTCTTTCCTCTCTTAATATCTTTCTTC
The DNA here is from genome assembly GCF_009819795.1 of Aythya fuligula. NCBI lineage: Eukaryota > Metazoa > Chordata > Aves > Anseriformes > Anatidae > Aythya > Aythya fuligula. The sequence continues at coordinate 147,873,105 of NC_045559.1, forward strand.
ACATTTACTCCGTCATTATCTTTCCTATTATCCTGTTTCTCTTGTGCCTTATCTCTATTTCACTCATCTTTTCCATCCCTGCAGCTGGCCTCCCTCTGCTGTCACCTCTTTGGAGTCTAAAACCAGGCATGTGTCATCAAAGAAATATCTCATATGCATTGATTTTTTTCTAAGTGCATCTGCTTGTCTCTTTAGTTCTGCTACTTGATCTTTCAGTACCATGAATGATAACATTTGTAAATGTTCATTTTTGCTTCACCATTTCATCCCTTTGTGAAAAAAAAAAAAAAAAAAAAAAAGTTTTATTACATGGCTGAAAATCTGTCACCACTTCAAAAATCCCCAATGTATTGTACACATGCTAATGATGATTTACTGTGCCCACATTAAAAGCTAACTTTAAGAAGAGGTTGTATGAAAACTGGTAATTTCTTATTCTAAGACTATCCCTGCTGAAGTTAAAGCAATTTGCTCTGTTGAGGAGGAGAAATTAGCTCGGACTGTTGCCACTGGATTGGTAATGATGTCAGAGCTCACTAGGTTGAGTTAGTCCAGGTAAGTCTGTGCTACAGGGAACCCAATTCTGAGCAGCCATATCCTAGAAAAAGAGATAATTAGGAAGCAGCCTAAAGGTAACTGATGGCAGAAGTTCACTTTCTTTAAGGTATTGCTGTATATATTAGAAAATTGTGATTTTTGACTTAGTGGTCAAAATGCCTAAGGTACGTCCTCTAAAAATCAAACCTTCTTAACTCAGGTTGGCTGCATGAAGATAGGGCAATCAAAATCATATATTCCTGTTGAACATAGTGGTAGTATAGGTGTTCTGAAGAGCATGCTTGGAATTACATCACCACCCAATTAGCAGTGTCTTTTCTGACTTCATTGTGAAGATGACAAAAACATTTCTATCTTCTTGGATGCCTTGCAAATCCCTTTGGGTAACCAAACCTCAGTAGTAACTTCATTCTGACCTTCTGGTCAAGAGATCCCTTTCTGGTTATTGTACTTGAGAGGGCTGAAAAAAAAAATCTTTTCCCTTTCTTTGCATCTCGGAAAGCTTAACAGGGTGTCGAAGGAATCCCTAGTGATACAAATCTGGATCTTCAGCAACTCTTGATTTTCTCTCATGTAGACCCCTACTGAATATCTGAAATAATGACCAGTGAACACTTAAAGGAAATGGAGATTGTTGCATCAGCCTGTATCATATTAAACAGTGATGTTTCTTTAAGTTCTCTTAAGCTATTAAACTACAAGTTTCTGGTGAGGGAGACAGGATTTTCATAAACAGCATATGGAGCCGACTGTGAACCAGACTAATTTATTTATTTATTTATTTATTTACTTACTTATTAAATAAATAACCGGACTTTGACACTGCTAGGTGAAGTTGTTCCTGTTGTTCCTTTCCACAAGATCTTTCTGGAACAAACAATAATATACTTTTTTTTTTTTTTTCCCTTCTTTTTCCTCATAACAGGATTATTTATTTATTAAATGTCACACATTGTCATAGTTTTTACCTTTATTAAGAAAAAAAAAGAAGAAAATAACTGGGGAAGATCTACTCAGACTATTTTGAAAGCACACATTTAAGGGCTTTCATCTGTACTCTGCCATTAAAGGAGCAGCAGGTATGAAAAGATGGGGAATACTATCATAGGCTTTGTAGAAGCTGAGGAGGTTACATCCTGGTACCTTTGCAGTGTGGTGAAAAGGTTTCTTCCTGGTGAAGGTAAGGCTTCAATAGGAAATATCAGAAACCCTCTTTTTGCAGTAACTTTTTGTCAAATCTCCACTGTAAGGTGTTGTAAAGATGGAGACGATGAAAAAGGTTAGCAGGACTGGCTGCTGTTTAGGTATTCCCTCAAGCCACAGCAAGTAGGGATTGCCTGTGAGGTGCTTCTGTTGCAAGAGACACAGAACAACAGCTCTGGCCAAGAGCGCCACAAGTGAAAGGCAGATGTGAAGCATTCTTGATTTTTTGAAGTGAGGCATGTGGTAAAATGTTGCAGAAGTCATGTAGATGTGTGCTCACTGAAGCACATCTTTTTCAAACTCCAACAGGAATAAATAAACCCTATCAAGGTTTATCCACTTGAAACTAGCACGTGAGGGATACTAAGCTAAGAAGTAAAGAAGGTCATATAGAATGTGTACAACATACTGTACATACTGTGAACAAAATGCTTCGTTATACCTGCTTCAGGGTGCTATACCTCAAATGAAGCCACGCAGAACAAAGAAACCTGGATGAAAAAAATCCAGCCTCCTCGCATGGGATCACTGACTATATCTTCTGCTGCACACTCACAGGACATAGCAGCCTCTTGAGGAGAGCCAGAATTCCTACAAATACACATTGGTACTCAGGAGCAAACAAAGGCATAACAATTTATAGCCCTCTCCACAACTTTTATTATTCTTTTTTTACTATTTTTTACTGTTCTTTTTTATTTTCCCTCCTTTCCCTTTTAGTGGGAGGTACCATACAGTCTCTCAGATTTTAATGGGAACCATTTGTGCACATATTAAATGTTGTGATTGCTACTTTCCCAGCACTGTTGGATAATGATATGGATGATGGCTATCTGCATATTCTACCCTCTAAAATTATAATAAAACTCTGAATATAACACTTTCTTGTCATTTTCCCTTCTCTGAGTAAATCTATATTGAAATGAGGTAGAATTCAAAAACATTACATTGGACTGTGATGGAATCAAGATGTAAAGACATCTGTCAGAAACAACCTCATGGCTAATATTTTCACAGTAAAGTTTCTCTTTGTTTATATATAGTGTAGGAAAATGATTCTCATATATGATTTCCCCTTGTCTCAACTACAGGCTTTTCCTGAGGAAAGGCAGTTGGCTTAGATTTTAACCCTTTGTCCCCTTTCTTTGTTTCCTTTGGCTACTTGTACAGCAAAGTTATTTTTTAAATTAGAGCCAATTACGTTACTCAGTGCAGATGTCTGACAGATCATCAAGATTTAATTGCAACAAAAATTGCTTGCAAAAAAAACCAAACTTACCTACAGAACCTGCAAGATAAAGACTTGCTCTTATCCTGTAAGTCCATTTGATAACAATAGGTTACAAAATAGGAAAAATGCAAAGAAACTAGAGATGATCATTATTTATTCTTGGTGCCAGCATGGTGTTTTTGTGCATCTTCCCTCACAGATTCAAACAAAAATGTCTGCTCTGAAGATTTTACAATTTAATAGGAATCAGATTTTTATTTTTTTTTTAAGATTTTTTCTTCCCAGAACCAATGTGTAAGTACAAAACTAAGCTATATATAAATCTATGAAAATTTATAACATAAAAAAAATCACAATTTATCTGCACACATGAGGACTGTGCAATGTGAAGTATGTTTATCATGCCAGTTTATTGGCAATTGGTTTATATATTTGACATTGTCTTTGAATGAATAGAATTATTAGATAACAACATGAAAGTTTGCAGCTCTTTCTTTCAATTTTATCGTAATTAGAGTGGTATCATGGGGACTAGCTAAAAAAAAAAAGTCATTTAGTCATAAGTACATTTTCCAGCTTTTCAGCTGATAAAATAATTGTGCCTGGAAAGTAGACTAAAAAAATAATCAAGTCATATAAATATTCCCTCTCTACAACACATATGTGAAGAAATAAAGATTTTAAAGTTCATGATTAAAATATATTTAAAAATACCTACAGAATTCTCCTGTTTTAACATGAACCTGGTAAGAGTTGACTTGTCATTTTACAGATAAATTGCTTTTGTTGTTATTTCACTCTTGCAAAACAAGGATTAATGGTTGATTGTAGTGGAATTCTGACACCTGTGAAGCCCATTTTGTTTATTAGCTAAAATAGGTCATAGCGTCAGCCTTAAACTTTGTTGGTGAGAATTATGTTCTTTTTAGCTGTAACCTGCCTTGACTTGATCAATCTTTAATGCGTTGGATGGTCACTATCAGAAAGAACAAGGTATGCCATTGAAAACAAGAGGAAATGATGTTCCTGCAGTACAAGAGCCTGTTTAGGGCTGGATCCAACATCCTCTGAGCTTAATGTTAAAATTCCTACTGATGCCAGTTGCACAGGAAACATAAGTGGAATAGACATAGCCTTAGTTTTAGTTAGTATTGTTCACTTTTCACACCGAGTAACACTCACAATAAGGAAGGGGACCTCTGAAAATGATGAAACTTGTATAGAAAAAAAAAAAAAGTTATCTATAAAATAAACTATACACCAAAAGTAGTTTAAACCTCATGGGACGTATTGTGACTAATTTTATTTCAGGGAAAGAGAACAAAGTTTTTGAGTCACAGGTTGCCGAAAATACAAATCATTAGCATGAAGTGGTATATTTTCAGACTCTCTCCTGTATTTGGAAGGAGTGGAGGTGGGATGTGTATCTTAATTTAGGTGTTCCTGCTGCTTGTGAATCCCCAGTAAGAGAGATTGTATTAGACCTCCTGCATGAGTGCATGTGTGTGTGTACACATGTGCATCCAGAGATATGAGAAAGCAAAACAGATGAGTAGTTCCCATCAGATTGGCAGGAAAATCTTAAGTATGGAGAGGCATTTGAAATAAATGGCAGACAGCTGAGTTTGGAAGACCAAAATCCCAATCTTGTACACTGTGTAGGGTGTACTGGGTCTGGCTGAGATGGAGTTAACTTTCCCTGCAGCAGCCCATGCAGTGCTGTGCTCTGCACTTGTAGCTAGAACAGCATTGGTATCACACCAATGTTGTTTCTGCTGCTGAGTGATACTGGCACAGCACCAGGTCTCCCTCCCACCCTCCCAGCGCCAGCAGGCTGGGGGGGGGCAAGAGGTGGGGAGGTGACATCACCAGGGCAGCTGACCTAACCTAACCAAAGGGATATTCCATGCCATATGATGTCACACTCAGCAATAAAGGGTGGGAAAAGGGAAGGGGGGGGAGGGGAGGGGGGGGAGGGGTCTCTCATTGTGAAAACATCTGACCCCCAAAAACAACTGCTTTGAGGTCCTGCTTCCCAGGACCTGGCCGAACATCACTTGTTGATGGGAAGTAGAGAGTAAGTGCTTTTCTCTCTCTGTGCTTCTGCGCAGCCTTTGCTGTTTCTTTTCCCCTCTTCATTTTCATTCTAATTAAATCATCCTTATCTTAAACCTTGAGCCCTTTGCATCATACATGTATTTTCTCCCCCTTTCCTTTTGAGGAGGGGGAGTGGTGGAGCTCGGCCGCCCACCTGAGTAAAACCACCACAAGAGAAATGAAGGCTTTTTGTTCAGGACTGTATCACCTCATCTGAGTTCAGGAAACACGAAAGCTAAGTGCTCCCTTGAACTGGAAGTCCATTCATAAAAGGATCTAGGCAAGTATTTAAATCACCTTGGTTGTATCTATGCCTTAGTTTTAGGTGTTGTTTCTTTTGAAGGAAACCCCAGCACATGAGCAGAAAAGGTGCTGACACTCATGCCCATAGGTCTCCCATTTTGGTTATTCAGGGGAACCGTTCTGTGGAGTACATCATAGAGAGTACTGTAGTTTGAGGTTTGTAGCCACCTGACAACCTGGGATTAGGGATCACAACTTGGATTGCACCTGCCCCACAGCCCAGAACAGCCATTATTGAGTGCTATGCACATAAACAGTTTCCTCAGTGAGGTCCTTCACAAATGCAGCACTAATTCACTGTTCTTTCTACTGCAAAACCAGAAAGGGATGCTTAGAAATGAAGCTCTGTTATAGAAATACAAAACACCCAACTGAAATCTAAAAGAATGTTCCTGCTTTTCTAATGTCATAAATTCAGTTTGTTACGATACCTAGCTAAGAGGACTGCAGATCCTACAGAAATGTAGAGCTGAGGTGAGGGGGTGAGGGGTTTGTTGAGGGAGTTTTTATTTTAACTCTGAAACCAACCCTGCTAAAAGAATTATTGTAATTACAGGTAATGGACTATTATTATTAATTAATTATTTATTTATTTCTGTAAACAAATCTCACAGATGATTTTCTTGTATTACTAGCTAGTGGACAAAATGGTAGAATTCAGTAGGGAGACTAAGGCTGTGAATATATATATATATATATATATATATTTTTTTTTTTTTCCAATAAGAGACTTAGTTATTACACAGATATATATATTCAATTCTGTGTCCCTGAGTTTGCAGCCAGATTTCACAAGCAGTTTAACTCTGATGTCATTATTAGAATTTCAGCCATAAAATCCAATTCTTTTACTGACATTGCAATTAGTTTACAAGGATAAGCTTGTGTTTTCAATGAAAATTCTATGGCAGATAACTAAAGGAATGTTAGAGCTGGTTGAGTAGTAATAATTATTTTTATAAAATACTGTTGATTTTTGGTTTAGCTTTTAATTGAAAAAGAAAATACATTATTTTGTTGTCAGTAACCGTAGTTATGTACATTAGTTGATTAAAAGCAAAGTTTCTTCTAAATACGCATGATCAATTATCATATATTTAATGTAAGAGTAATTTTAGAGAAAATAAATAGTTTGTCATGTAAGAGCCTTAAAATATTCAAACAAGAAATTGAAAAACAGCATTCTTGGTTTGCAGTGTTCATTTATATTGGCATTTAGAGAATATATACCAACCCATCCTTTGATCCCCCATGACCTTGTTCAACAAGTTCACTGTTGCCTGACTTTGTGATTTGTGTGAGTGTTGTCTAGACCTTTCTGTATCAAAAAAGTTATTTTTGGAGAGGAGGATATTAGTAACGTTAATTTTTGGACCAACATTCTTTTAGAGTCTCCTAAGAAGGCAAAATGTCTACAGTATAATATATGAGGTAGAGCATAGCATCACAAGCTATTAATATACAGGCAAAACTTTCATAGAAACACATTCATTGACTAACCATACTAATGAATCAAATTACAGGAGCTACCAAAGCTTGTACTTGGGGATGTAGGCATGTAACACCATCTGCTTTTCTATACCTGTGTGGTACAGAAATCTATGGCTGGATACAACATAAGAGATTTACGTCTTTTTCTGAAGTATCCCACTTTGACTATTGCGAAACACAAGGAAAAAGGAAAAAAAAAACAAACTGTATGAAATTGATTAGTGTAAGTCCTTCTGACTGATCCTTCCAAATTTTTTTCTTGTACTATGTAGCTTATTAAGCCTATTAAAATACATATAACACAATCCACCCATTCAGTGATCTTACTGAAAAGTTATATTAATAGCAAATGTAAGTGTTCAGCAGCAAGAACTTTTTCTAATAAATAGGACTTTTGTTCTGAGATTGTTTTGTTGTGTTCTTGATTGCTTTTTAAAAATTGTTGTTAGGTCAAACTGTGTGTTAGTGTATTTTACTTTTTTTGATATTTATGGTTAAAAACTATAACATTTATGCCATTTATAACATTTATGCCATGCTTCTGTTCTAAAGCATACTGTGATCTTTTTTTTTCTTTGTCAGAAAGTATAATGTAGTGTTATCAAGTAACCTGCTGTATTTGTGAACATCTATGTAACTTGTTTATTGGATGGATTTAGAGCTTAGTGATATGGTTTAGTGGAGGACTTGTTAGTGTTAGGTCAGAGGTTGGACTTGATGATCTTGAGGTCTCTTCCAACCTAGAAATTCTGTGATTCTGATTCTGTGATTTATATTGACCCAAGGAATATTCAGCTTGTAGACATGGCAAAATGAAACTGTACATAATATCTTGGATAACTCCCTCTCATTCACATAACACTTTCTACAGTCATATTCTACGATCATATTCTATAATCATATTCTTCTATATTTAATTTAGAAATAACTATATAGGTTAATGCAAGCGTACCTGATCCCTTTCTACATCTGGATCAGAGATATAAGCTCCAGAGAATGAAAACGTTGAGGAAATAGTCTTAATAGTCTTAAGAGCCAAACATTTGACCAGGACATTTATGTGTCCTGGAAGATTGACTAGTTATTTTGGTAATATTACCCACCTCAGTTCAATTCAGATCAATCCCATATAATTTGTATACAACATATCAAACATTTAATAAATCTGCTTTAGGAGGTTATTTGCAATGTTGTATCTCATGAAAGTATGACATCAGATTTCATGGTTTTATCCTATTTTACGACGTGTTCCTCAGTTGCTGTAGCAATGCTGTTGCTATGGCTTGCACAGTGGGAGTCATAAGGGTCAGCAAAGATCAGAGCCCCGCCATTCTTCATTCAAAGGCAATTGTTCCTGGAAAATGTGACTTACTTCAATATTTAAGGCCTGGGTACTGATATTAAACCAGAATGATACTTCTGTTAAAAACCCATAATTAACCTTGTCTTCAACTCCAGGTCACACATTAATAGCAATTTCATAAAGTGGACATTCCTCTGTCTTTCATTCTCGAAAGCCTAGACAGGTTTAAATAATATGTCTCTTGGAAAAATACATGGGTAATCGTTGCAATTTATTTTATGTCATTATCTAAGCCCTTGAGACCTCACATTCCCAGCTCCTCTCCCTGAGGTAATTGCATACATCTTGGGAATGTGTGAAATGGTGTTAATATTCAGTGCACCATGCCTTTTCAGAGGATCTGCAGCCTACAATGGTGCACTGTCTAGAAGTTTCTCTGCAGAATATATTTTCAGACAAGTGTAATAAGAAGCAGCTCTTCATAGAACAAAGGTCCTGGGATGTTTAATGATTCCCTGGATCCCAACAGTTTTTAACTGTTTCAGTAGTAAAAATATAATCTACAACTTGGTGATATAACTAACATCAACTGATAAATTCCATCAACTTTTTTTTTTTTTTTTTTTTTTTTTTTTTGGAGGGGGGGTGAGGGCTGCTTTCCTCAAGTAAGTAGCAGCAGTACAATTTCTATCTGTAAGTTATTAATCAGCCTAATGACTGTTTAACAGTATTTATGCCCTCTGCATTTTTTAGGAGAGAAGCTTGCTTATAGAGAGACTTTTTCAAATTTGAGGCTTTAAGACACAATGACTGTACTACTTACAGTCTTGTACCTTGCATTGTCACTACATTATACAAACTGGATTCAAAAAAAAAAAACAACTTATACTCAAGGCCAAGGCAATGAACAATTGAGTTCCGGGTACTTAAATTAAGTATAATTGAATTTATTTCCCATAGAAATTAATTTAACAAATAGTAAGAGTGACCTAATTTCCTGCTTAGTACACAGTATCAGTTGCAACTATATAAGACAGAACAACCTTTTGGAAAAGATAGAACAAACATTGTGTTCACAACATTTTTCTTTGTTGTTTCTTGATTAGGGTCCTTGATAGAGAATACATTTCCATCTCTTAAAGACACAGAAGTGAATAACATTTCTTTCTAAAACAGTTCATTACTTTACAAATTTACTTTATAAATTAGCCTTGATTAGTCCTGTGAAACCTACACCTATATCCATTTAACAAAGAGGCATAGTGGTATATTTTGCAATATATATATATATATATTTAAATGTAATATATTTTTAAAGTAGTCTAGCACATATTTTGATTAAAAAGTTGTACTTTCACACCATTGTCTGATCAAGATGAAAGCTTTGACTGTTTTCAAAAATTGTTCCCCCCCCCATGAAAAGATGGAGATCTTTTTCCCAGTTTTTATTGTTCCACATGATGCCATACACTATGGCATATCCCTTTGGCCAGTCTGGGCCAGCTGTCCTGGCTGTGTCCCCTCACAGCTCCTGATGCACCCCCAGCCTCTTCACTGGCAGGGCACTACAAGAAGCTGAAATGTCTTTGGATCCATGTAAACACTCCTCTGCAACAACTAAAAACATTGGTGTGTTATCACCACTATTTTAAACAGAAATCCAAACCACTGTATGAGCCTCTCTGAAGAAAATTAACTCTGTCCCAGGCAAAACCATGACAGATCCATAGGTTTCATAGAGGAAGTCACAGTCCTATTGCCCACCTGTTCTCAAAAGCACTTTCTGCTTTATTTTCCTGAGGAAGAAAATTTTATTGAGCATATGCTCATTACATATTAGGCTGAAATCTTGCTGCAGATTTCAGTGGAAATCTCTTTCTTTTGATTAGTTCTATGCGTTCTGCTTTCTCCCTTGCGTCTCCTATACCTGATTACTTTAGGTATCTTAACTGTTAAACTAACTGGTATCTTAACTGTTAAGCTCTTATTACAGAAATGCTTTTTGTTATGTCTGAAAAGATAAGGCTTGATTTTGTCTGAAAAGCTAATGAATGATTGTCCATGACAGTCAATTCTGTAAATCTTAATCAGAGGGGTAGTTTCTGTGAGGACTATAGGGCTATTCAAGCAATATTTGCACATGTAAGTTAAAGAACGTATACTATTTTTTACTCTGGTTATATTAGCTAAGCAAATGAAACATGAAAAAAAATTGTTTTCTCTGGTTACCATTTTCACTCTAATACAGTTTAAAAGAGATGAGATATCAGTGAAGTGACAGGCTTAATTCAGAAGTCTTATGAAGAATATGACTGACACTGGAAAACGTAGTGATTCAACACTTGTTTGGTTATTAGTAACATTGATTCCTAAACAGTCAATTACATCCTACAGCAGTTCGTATTCAGAAACTCAAATGTAATTTTGAAAAATGTAAATTATTTCAACATCACACAGAGAAATTAAAGTTGATATAACTGAGGGAGTTGTTAGTGTCATAACATCACACAAACTAATGCACATGGGAAAACAAATTGTTACACATTTTCTTTGACTCTGATCTTGGATCCAAACTTCAGTCATACGTTAGTTCATTTTTTCCAATTAACAATCCTATTTAGAATGACTTTCCTTTTTTCATATAATCATTTTTAATGAACCTTCTGATCAAATACACCTCATTATTTTTCATGAAGAACTGAGACAGTCAAACTGATTACTTAGAACAGTTAAAACTGTTTTTATTCATTTAGCCTTCCTGCAGTAAAAAAAAAAAAAAAAAAAAAAAAAAGTGAAGGAAAATGTAAATATTTACTTTCTTCAATTTTTAAAGACCTTTAAATATGTGGTCAAGTCACATTAACTTTTGGACTGTAGGTAGAATATAAATACTAATTTTTGTCTTGTAAATGATCATTCTTAAAGGTGATGTGCTTAAAATAAGCATGTGTTTGCATGTTTGTCTTCTGAGTCTATTTTCATGCAATATCCAAAGACGAATCTGTTTAGAAATGCACAGAAAAAATCAGAAGTCAAAGCTGTTTGATAAAACAGTAAAATAGTTTTAGCATAAGCCTAAATTCTTCTACTACATTTTGTTTTCAGTCAAGACTTTTTTTTTTTTTTTTTTGGTTGTTTGGTTTTCTTGACTTTACAGCAGCCAGCTAAGGTAATTACTTATCTTTCTATGTGGCGAGTGTCACCTGTATCTTCAAATTAAAACTCACCATTGTAATTAGATTTTAAATACATTTCTTCTAAAAGGATAAAATTGATAAAATGACCGGTTCTTACTAGACAAATTAGCACATCGCTGTTATAATCAGTTTAACCTCTCTTGTCCCTTCTCTTCCCCCCCCCCCCCCCTTTTTTTTTTAAGTGGAATGCTTTGCAAGTAGACCCATAGACCCATCCAGTGGAATCAATGAGGTTATCCAAGGTAGGAGAGCCATTCATGATAAATTAGCATAGCAGAATTTAGCCCTGTGAAATGTCTGTTATAAATATGTTCTAATGTCTTCTGCTGCTGCTACTTTTTTTTTTTTCTTTTTCTTTTCTCCACATTTTGGTAATTATCTTTGTTTAATTAGAAATAATATAAAATTTAGTCACAGCTTTTCTTTCATCATACAGGTCACAATACCATCCTCTCTTTTTCTTTGTTGAGGGAAGTCAACTGGTATTTCCTGAGTGACATTTCAATAGAAACCTAAAAATACCGTTTAACAAAGAGATCAAGGGATACTGTAAGGACAAGGCAGATTTCTTTTTCTATTTTGAAGATGTGAATAATCCCGCTAAACACACACCTACACACTCAGGCACACAGGTTTTTCCTCACTGTCTCTGTTTCACTCTTTCCTCCATGCACCACCTCTGTACCATCAGGGTATAAAGCCAGTTCAGGCACAAAGCAGGTATGCTGTTTATTCACTCTTTAAACAAAGCATGGGTCCCCATCCTCTGCCAGCTCACTGTTGAGTGAGATAAGCAGACCTCCTATTGCTGAATTATGATCTTTCTTTCAGGCTTATGCCCCCAGGATCTATAGCAATCCCTCTAACAGCTTGAAAAATGGAAACGTTTTCAAAGACAAGCTTGCTGGTACTGTGACTGACAGACTATGAAACCTCGTTGTTATTCACACTCTGAGAAAAGACCATTCGTTCGATTTCAGCTCTTCTTTTCACTGAATTGTTTCCCGAGAAGTTATTTAAGTGATGATAACAATTTTTTAATTGCAGGTTTAATTACAGGGAAAAGTCAATTATCTCATAGGTACAGCATTTTACATAACGAAAGAGCCAATTAAACAACAGCAACAGCAACTGCAACTAAATTATGTCTCTCAAATATTTAAGTTATTTCATAGTGTGATTTTTTTTTCAAGTAATCTTTTTTTTTTTGGTAAGGATATTAGACATGTTTTTTTCAGTTTCAGATGTTCAGATTTTGATGCTAAAACCAGCAGCAGCTTCTCAGAAAATGTATTTTGGATGCTTTTAAATGATTTCTTAATAAATTTACTGATCCCTGCTTTTGGATCAAATGTTGCACTAGTGTAAATCAAGCCAGGTGCAGTGAGGGCTGTGAAGGCCTCTTTATTTCAGAGAAACATTTGGCCATTTCTGTCAGGCACGTCTGAGACTGGGTGAGATTTGTGAGCAATAGGTGTGAGTCCTGAAATGTCCGTTCAAGCAAAAGTTACATTGAAAATACAGTATTTCACTGGAAGTTTTGCCTAAGTACAGGTTGAGCCCGAATTTTGTGCAATATTGGACCATAAGTGTATTCAGTTACAACTTTTGATGTTGGTCTCATAGGGAAAATCCCAGTCATTTTTCAAAATTTTTTCCAGATCACTACTACAATAGCTGTCTGTTTTTCAATACAGTAAATATTTATAAGGAAAACTGCCTGTCCGAAATAATATAACAGCTGTCTGCTCCAACATACCCCCAGTGATTCCCCTTATTACTGTACTGTTGTTCCAGTCAATCACTTCAGTTCCTTGAATCAGCAAAGTCTTCAAAGTCTCTCATTCATGCAGCTGGATATGGAAAAACCTCTTGAATTTACAGCAGAACAATCTTAAGAGAAGAGGAAGAAAGACTGATCTCAAAGATGTTTAATAATGATAACATAATATAAAAATGCCTTAAGAGAAATATTGGTATAAGAGCTGTGTGTTGGTGGGAACACAAGCACAGGCTGAGCAAATTTGTCTAATCTGTGTCTACCCAAGTAGGAATATGAGGGAAACTTCTTATCTCTTGTAAACCACAAACACAAGTATGGTCTTGCAATGGTTTTGACAGCAGAAAGGCCTGATACTGTATCATATAATGAGTCTGAGGCTCAGATGTGGATTTCACGTTTAATGGTCAGTCATACAACAGGAGTCTGCTACCACTGTCCAAGGCTGATATAGTAAGCATGCTTCTCTTTCCTGATGTTGCTTGTCATGGTGGACCATTAGCAAAGTCTATGCTGATGATATTGGCCACAAAAAATGCCCATATAGTGACCTCACAATTAGATTCAGTTGCTGTCCCTTTTGCAAGTTCAGCCTGTGGAGCAGCCAAAGGCACTGCAGAGCTGGTGGGTTGCTAGGCTTGCTCAGGCATTGCTGGGTATGCTCTTGCAGCCCTTTCCAGGCTGAGCGTAAGGTGGGCTTCTAATAGGATATACAGCATTCTCCAATACCACTGGGGTAAGGTTGTATTGTGCCTTTGGGTGCCCTAAGAAGGGAAAGCTCTGACTTTCTTTATGCAGGCCTAAGGATGGGTGCTTTCTAAGAGTGGGCGAGACAGAATATTAGGTTCTCTTTAAGAGAGATCTGATGACCAGATTTTAATATCAGTCTTTAAGTGGAATAATGTTCTCTTTCTTTCCAAAATGTGCTAAATTTAACCTGAGGTGCTAGTGAAAGAAGCCCAGATCTCCAGTGTCCCTAATTTCTGAATACAGATGTTTAGAAAAAGACCAGGCACATTTCAAAGCTTATAACCTGGAATGCAATACACAGCCTATTTATGCATCTAGTTAACACCAGGATTACTTAATATACCTTAGACTTCTTGTTATATAGACATTGTAGGAAGTGTGGTGGTTTTACTCAGGTGGGCAGCCGAGCTCCACCACAACCGCTCTCCCACTCCCCCTCTCCTAAAAGAGGAAGGGGGAGAAAATACAACACAGAGAACTCGAGGTTTGAGATGAGAAAGGTTTAATTAAAGGGAAAGGGAATGGGGAGGAAAAAAGAAACAAAAGAAACAGTAAGTCCACACAGAAGCACAGAGAGAGGAAAAAAATTATTCTCTACTTCCCATCAATGAGCAATGTTCGGCCACGTCCTGGGAAGCAGGGCCTCAAAACGCGTAGTGGTTGTTCAGGAGGAACAGCCCCCTCCCCCATGAGAGCCCCCCTTTTATTGCTGAGTGTGACATCAGGTGTTATGGAATATCCCTTTGGTTGGTTTAGGTCAGCTGCCCTGGCAATGTCCCCTTATATCACTTACCCACCCCCAGCCTGCTGGCTCCTGGGGGCTTGGAAGAAGTCCTGATGCTGTGCCAGCACTATGCAGCAATAGACACAACACTTGAGTGACATCAGTGCTGTTCCAGCTACGAGTGCAGAGCACAGTACTGTGTGGGCTGCTGCAGGGAAAAGGTGACTCCATCCCAGACAGACCCAACACAACTTCCACCCCTTATTCCATAACATTTGTGTCACAATCAGGTACAGTTTAGTATATAGATGTTCTCATCACCATTGTTCTCTGTCCATTGAAGTATTTATATGTCTGCACTTCCTTTTATTCCATCGGTCTTTTCCCAAAATGTTCATAAAAACTATTGATGGTTTCAGCTTCATCTGTCAAAGTGGTCACTCAGGGCAGGCGAAGTTGGTTTTCTTGACGCCAGCACCAGCTTAGCTCACATCACTGTTGCACTTGCCCAGTTCCTTGCGAAGCTGACCTGTTGTTGGTTCTGCAGTGTCCTCCTACAACAGATAACTCGAATGACAGATTAATTTTCTCCCAGTGTTAAATCTCCTTGAGGCACACACTTGATATCCCCATCTTTCTGCATTACCCACCAGGTATACCCTGGTCCTTGGGCAAAGACAATCCCACGAGTGGGTTTGCCTTTTCCCATGGCAGGGGCAACCCACACGGCCTTCCCCATCCTTTTCCCACATGCACTACAGGGACTTTAACTTCTCCCACAGTGTGTAGGGGTTTTGTTTCAGCAAGACCAGGACGGCTGTCAGACCCCCTGTTGTTAACTAGCCGAGTGGCCTCTGGTAGATTTATATCCCAGTGTTTCCACGTCCCAGCACCCAATGCTCGTAGCATAGTTTTTAACAGTCCATTGTACCTCTCAACCTTCCCAAAGGCTTGTGGGTGATAAGGGATTTGATACACCCACTCAATGCCATGTCTCTTGGCCCAGGAAGTGACTAAATTGTTTCGGAAGTGACTCCCATTGTCGGACTCAATTCTTTCTGGTGTACCATGTTGCCACAGCACTTGTCTTTCCAGCCCCAAGATAGCGTTTCGGGCCATGGCATGGTTTACTGGATATGTTTCCAGCCACCCAGTAGTTGTTTCTACAATGGTGAGAATGTAACGTTTTCCTTGGCGGGTTTGTGGGAGTGGTCTGATGTAGTCAATCTGCAAGGCCTTTCCATATCAAAATCCAAGCCATCTCCCCCTATTCCAGGGAGACTTTACCCTCATGGCTCGTTTGATTGCAGCACAGGTCTCACACTGATGGGTAACCTGTGTAATGGCCTCAATGGTCAGGTCCACCCCTCGATCATGAGCCCATCTGTAAGTGGCATCCCTCCCTAGATGTCCTGATGTTTCATGGGCCCATTGAACTACAAACAGCTCACCCTTATGTCCCCAGTCCAGGTCCACCTGAACTACTTCAATTTTAGAAGCTCGATCCACTTCTTCGTTGTTCTGATGTTCTTCAGTGGCATGATTATTAGGCATATGGGCATCTACATGACGTACCTTTACAGCCAGGTTTTCTACCTGGGCAACAATATCTTGCCACAGGGTAGCAGCCCAGATAGGTTTACCTCTGTGCTGCCAGTTGTTTTGTTTCCATTGTTGCAGCCACCCCCACAGCGCATTTGCCACCATCCATGAGTCAGTGTAGAGATACAGTACCGGCCATTTTTATCTTTCAGCAATTTCTAGGGCCAGTTGTATAGCTTTCACTTCTGCATACTGACTCGACCCACCTTCCCCTTCCATGGCCTCCACAACTTGTTGTGTGGGACTCCACACAGCAGCTTTCCACTTCCGATGGCTCCCTACCACACGGCAGGATCCGTCAGTGAACAACGCATACTGCTTTCTGTCTTCTGGCAACTCATTGTATGGTGGTGCCTCTTCAGCACGAGTTACTTCTGTCGGTGCTCTGAAATCCCTGCCCTCTGGCCAGTCCATAATCTCTTCCAGGATTCCTGGGCAGTTACGTTTCCCCATTTGACCCTGCTGTGTAATTAACGCTACCCATTTACTCCACGTAGCGTCGGTTGCATGCTGTGTAGTGGGAATTTTCCCTTTGAACATCCAATGTAACATAGGTGGCTGTGGGGCCAAGAGGAGTTGTGCTTCTGTACTAACAACTTCTGAAGTGGCTCTAATACCCTCATACGCTGTTAATATTTCATTTTCAGTTGAGGTGCAATTGGCTTCAACACAGGAAGTCCCCAAGAAAGTAAGAAAGATGGAACCTGAAAGGTCTGAGCATGTGACAATATGAATGCTGAAAGCAAATATTGTTGTGTTTTTACAGGGTACTCTTTACAGTCCAAATATGCACCTTCTAACCCTGTATTAATCAACATGAATAACAATTGTTATTTGTGGTTGTTCTCCCTTTGCTTCAAGAGGGAACTTGCAGAGGCAATGTTGTGGGCCAAGAATGATACATACCCTGTGGCATGACATTTATTTTTTTTCAGTGGAAGCCACAAAGTTGGTCACTCTTGGCATTTGATAAAAGAAATTAAACCACTAATTTTTTTAACTACTGATTTCTTTCTATTGCCATTGGCCAAGCAGATAATGTAGTGCTCTTATCTTACGCTATGTCATATTAGAGAAGAAAGTAAGGTGTAAGTAAGCCACTGATTTATTGTATGAATCGTGGATTGAAATTGAGATTTGAAGAGAGATTACACTAGCCACAGAAATGAGATTTTGGAAGGCCACTTCTCTCATTGCTGTTTGGTTAGCGTGTTTGGTGAGGTCCTTATACTTTGAAAGTCTAGGCAAAAAGGATGACATTTTGTCCACTAGATAGTACATAGCTTAATGCATATCCTCTTTGGAATGAGTTTAGGGCTTCTACAAGTCTTTCCAAGTTATTTCAGTGAAAGAATTTTATCTTGAGATGGGCTAAAGGTCTAATAGTCTTAATTATACCAGATGTATTTGGATAAAATACAAAACAATGTCTTAAAGTAAAATATACTCTAATTCAGAGCATCTGACTCTCTCTGCAGCAACTTTTGACTGTTTTGATAGTTCCACGAGAGCTGATGATGAATCAGGAGAAATATAGTCCCATAGAAATATTATGATTCTAAATGTAATAGCTAAATATATCTAAATGCATTTTCTGAAAACAACTTGCATCTATATATTTGTCTATGTGTGGTACTCCACTATAAGTGTTTTTGACTAGAAATTCCCATGGACAAATTATCTCAAATTAATATTCCAATAAGTTATTGGTTAAGAAGTACATATTGCTCACAACGTTGTCTTTGCTTGGAATTAAGAAGTCAAGTGTGTAGACTCTACACAAGTCTTTCAAAAGCTTCCCCGTGATCCATTGAACGTAAAATAGATTAGTCTTGAGGGAAAGTCAACTTACCAGACGCTGCAATTATAGTGAATGATGGCAAGACAGATACATCCATTTAATGGAAACATACGGACCAATACAGCTAACTAGATAGTTTTCATTCTCTTCCTCCTTACACCAGGGGTTCTGTCACATGTTCAATCTACTCTCTGCCCAGTTCAAAAGTCCAATAAATAAATAAATTTGTTTGATATGTAGTGGTAAGATGTAAAATTATTGGTGATTGAAGGTAGGCCTTGACTGACCAGAAGGATAGGCAACACACAAAGAGATATTTCACAGTGTTTCCAGAGGTACTTGTGCAACTATTAATAAAAACGCTATGTAGAGAATCAAAGACTCAATATTGCAACTATCACAGGGCAACTTGCTGAAGAAAATAATTATATGCAAAGCGAGTATTCCTGTATACAGCTTTACATGCAGCGGGATTAAAAGGGCTAAACACAAGAAAGCTCCAAATATAAGCAATTTCCAGGGATAAATATAATATTAAGAACTCCAGCAATCCCCCATCCCCCTACACCATGCAAAGACTAAGGCTCTGCAGCCATGCCATTTTCTGATGTACTCCGTTAAGATGCCAGGAAAAAACAAACAAACAAAATTTAAAACAAACAAACAAACAAACATGGTCTGTGACCTAGATCTATAGGAGCATGACTTCTAATTGGAAGAGATGTTAAAATGGGACAGAAAATACCTGTGTAGAAAGCAACAGAACTGCTTCAATAAGCCATAGTCTGTCCTTTCAATCAGCATTGGCATATGGGAATTGATTAGAGTTATGTTTTTGTTGAGATGCAATGTGGCACTAATTTTGCAACAAAAAATGACCAAAGGGGAAATGAATGTGGTGTTACGTGGTGGAATTCCCCAAAGAGAAAGGAGACTGAAATGACAGTCCTACTGTCCCACTGCAAACACAGGCTGTTGGGGAAGCTCCTTAAATTATTGAAAATGGATTCAATATGGAAAGGTCCCGAGAGTACTAAAGTTATCCAAGAGTCAAAACTAGACTTTCTTTCTCTAGACAACCACAGAAGGGACACAGAGAAATATTTAACTACTGTTTCGCATTTCTAGTGTTTGGTATAGCACGGCCAAAATTAACCATCTTATTCAGATTGCTGTAGGGTGTCGAGAAAGGCATCACTGGTATTTGGCTTAAAACAAGGATTTAAAATGAGCATAGATCTTCCATTTACATACAAAAAGGTACGTAAAAAGTTTCAAATGGAGCTTATTTTTGGGCTTTCTGTGTACTATCATTTTCATTTTCATTGTGCTATTTTTCATTCTCTTCATCTTTTATAGGGAAGATACAGAATTTAACACCATCTGAAGATTCTGCAATAGTAACTAGATCATGTCTTGCTAATACATAGCTCTCAAAACAAACAAACACACAAAATATAAAACCAACCCGAAAACATTGTTTGTGTCCACTACATTTATAGAAGAGTGTATCCTTAAAAGATCTGAAGCAACTGGAAATTTATAAAATAAATAGAAGAAAGATGATTCTAGGTATTTTTTTTTTTTAGTCATATATCACAATAAATATATATATATACACCAAAAGGACTGTCCATTGGAAAACTCTTGAAGAAGCTTTATGGTGTGAAGCTACTGCTTCTGGAGTACAAATGTTCACCTGTAACAGCTGCTAGTACAAAAATTTCCTTCTGTCAGTGGCTGCTCATAAACCCTTGCCATGGTTTAGCATACTTCTTCCTGCTGTGGTAGACACCTCCAGCCGAATCCTTAAAATACTTTTTTTTTTTTTTTTTTTTTTTTTTTTTTTTTTTTTTTTTTTAATACAAATATAGGCAATTTGCTGCTCAGAAGGTTTATGGAGCTTTCATATTAATTCACAGCCCAGTGAACTTTTATCCACACACACACTCAAAAAAAAAAAAAAAAAAAAAAGAAAAAGAAAAAAAAGAAATGAAAAGTGCATTTGCTAGTATACTAGTCACCATGGCATTTCATTACCAGGACTTTTGCATACCAGAAATCAGCCATATCTTGGCTACCTGGGGGACCTACTTTTTCTCTATTTCTGGGCTGCATCTTCTCAAAACAAAGCACTAATCTGAACACAAGCAACAAAGAAATAGAATAAGAAATAAGGCTCCTGTGCTTGGCTGTTGATTTTCAGGACTAGTAATACTAGTAAGTTGGATTAATGTAGTGCCTTGCTTTTTATGATTTTGAAGGAGCCACTTTAGTCAGGAAGCAATCTAATTTCAAGGAATTTCCTCTGCATCTCTGAAAATCAAGTTGGGGTGATATGTCTGCCTAGAGTGAACCCTGGGTTTGTGGTGTTAATGGGGAAGTCTGTTACAGATCCTGCGATTTCTTAACTCCACTACTTATTTTAGATTTTCAGAAGCTGAGTTATTTCACCAGTGTTTAAATTTAGATATTTAAGTTGGAAGTGTGAGAGAGTAATGTTTGAACTACAACTGAACCATCTATTTTCTTTTCCTTAAGATAATTTTAAATAAAATCTTTAAATTCCTCATTATCACTGTATTCCTTAATGTATTCATATAATGACAAACTTGTAATACTATGTAATAGTATATTGTATCGTTTATATTTTAACATTTCCTGTTTCCTCAGGGCCACTAAATATATTTTCTAGATCTTTCCAGCCCATGTCTTATCAGTCTTTGATCCATAATGATTTCTCACACCTCTGTTACTTAATCAGAATCTGTCTGGATGAGGCAGTAGCATTGCTTCAAAGCTCTTTAATCATTGTATTGAATTAATGCAATTACATGCCTGATGCATTAGAAATCTCACCTCTGGTCTCCATATTTGCAGCTTCTTTTGAGTTCTTTATAGCCTTTTTATTTTTTTTTTTAATTATTATTATTATTATTATTATTTTTACTACCCCTGAGGCAGGATTTCTAGCCTCTTCAGGCTCTGTTAATGTTACTAAACAGAGAAGTATATAGAGAGATGTTTGCAGTAGGAAGAAGAAGGAGGCAGAATAAATAGCACACTAGCAAATAAAATAAGTGTTGCTTTATTTCCTTAACTAAATGGATTCACTATAGGTGTAATTGAAATTGGTTCAGTAAAAGAAGGAACTTTTACTGTTCCATACTCTTGAGGTTTGAAATCCAAGTGCTTAGTTGTACATGTAAATTGCATATGGTTATCGTTCCTTGCAATAATGAAACACTGAGTCCCTTGCATTTCAAAGGGAAAAGGCTCCAAGGGAGTTGAAGGTAACTCAGAAGGAAATATTCACAAGGATAAAATTTACAAAGAAATAACTTTCAATTGTAAGCAAAGTGTATTGTGATAAGAGGCAGGTATAGCTTTTTCGGTGTTCCTTTTGCCGGTGGTTTGTGGTACTACTTTTCAGAATATTCTTGGCAGGGCTGGATCAATGTGTCTGTAATGACATCAGTGGAATAACAATAACAATTTATGTTATCTGAGGATCTTTCCCTTTTTATTTGATGCTTATCCAATTCAGTTTTGTGCTCAATTTATAATGGTTACTATTCCCAAAGAGAATTTCACCATTCTAATGTAATCTATGCTTATTTTAACCTACTTTTAACCAAAATATATGAAGCACTCATAGATATCTCCAAAGAAAAAAAAATCATCCTTATCAGTCATAGACCAGTAGTGACAAAGAGATAAGGAAGAACTGATTAGAAACACTGATGCAATACAGATGCAGAATGATATGGGCACTCTATCAATGGGGGTTAAGCTGATGTCTTGTTCTAAAGCTGATGGCCTGCTGATTCTGAAGCTTCATGAGAAACACATTTTTTGTATTTTTTTTTTTTAAATTTTACATTTAATTCTTAAGAGCTAGATTAAAAATAATATTGCTCATATTACAGTTCAAATTAATATTATTTTTGCCATGATATTTGGTTATGGTTTAGTTTTAATGAAGAATGCTTCTTGAGTTTGTGACATCAGTAATAAACATAACTTTTCTTTGGCTCTGTTCTATGGGCTCTGGTAGGGAAGGCCTTTCAGTGTTTTCAAGGGAAGTTTATTAAGGGCATTTCTGTAAGGTTTACTGAGCAGTTATGAAATATATGATATTCACAATTGGAGGCTTTTAATTAGAAACTGTTTCCTGTTTACAGCTGTTTGGCCTGAGATGTGAGAGGGAGGATTTAGGAAACCACAGAAATGTGTGATGAGGCTGAGGAAATGTATGACTAAGGGATGAAGAATAGTTACATCAGGGCACTGAGAGAATGTAAACTGTGCATGAGGGAGCTGAGGTCATTGGGGGATGTAGGAGTAGAAGAGATTGCAAGCTAAGGGGAAACATGGACGAGATCAGAGAGACAGACGGTGGTGGGTGCATGCAGTGATTAGGGAGATGAGGGGTTGAGGTAACAGGAAGAAAAAAGAAATGGAAAAATGTTATTTCCCCCATGTATTCTACTATATCCTGTATAGATTTAACTCCTACACTAAAAAATGTCCTTTTGAGTAGCTACCATCTGCAGCACATGAGCTCTGCTTGGGTCTGGCTCATAAAATATACTGGGGTTTAACCTTACTCCAGCAGACGTTATGATCAGCCCAGTTTAAACTGGTGTTCATTAAAACAAATCATAAGCAGAAACTGCTGCCAATTGGGAGTTAATGTTGAAAGTATGCTTCAGTGGAGTCCAGCCAACAAAATACCCTTTTCTATACAAAAATTCATCACCTTTTGAAAACCCAAACGTTAGGGAATCTGGTAATGAATGGTTTAAGAGATGCAGCCAGTTCACAACTGAAATGTAATCCTTCCCTACTTCTTTGCTGCCGTACTCAGCATATGCCCACCCATCCCAACTTAAACAGTCCCTGAGTAAAGCTTGCAAAAAATGTATGCAAAGGTCAGAATAGCAAATTGCTATAAAAAGTCCACTGTGGGAATCAAGTATGACAGGTGATCAGTGTTAAGGAAACAAAGAATGTACTGTAAAGGCATTGCTCTCTCTCCCTGCCCTAAGTGGCCTTGAAATGGTCTATCTCAATAAGAAAATCAAATAATGTTCTGCCTTATTAATAAATGCATTTTTTTTATATTGCAATAGATTTCATTAAGACATTAGATTTGGCTTTCTCATCATTACTATAGGCTGCACATCAAATTGGTCCATACATTTTGCCCATACTGCTATAAAGAAAGCAATGTTCAGACTATTTTAATAACAGTGGGGAGAAGGTAGAGGATGATAAAATTATCTTCCTTCATGTCACACATGTCAGTAAAGGTTCCTTTTCCAAATCTTTTCTCTTCTTACAGAGGATCTTCCAATTGCCTAAGGTTGAGCATGTTTTATGCTGTTCTTCACTGGACAGAAATCAGACAAATCAGAGCAGACTTTTTTTTTTTTTTTTTTTTTCCCAGTGGAAAGCAAATGCCTTTGGCCAGCAGTAATTGCATTTGCAGCTCTAAAGTTGCCTCTGGCTCTGCCATGCATCTAACTAAATATCCTTTTTCTCAGTGAATCACAGGGTTTCTTTGTTTTCAGCTAGTTACAAATGTCTTGTGCAATGCGTCTCCTGAAAAGCTATGAAAAATGTTTCATACAATGTGAATAAGGATGGCAAATTTAAAGCTCATACGGCCAGGTGCAGGCTGCCCACTTTATGCACCTCATTTAGGAAATGCAATCCATTTTTCTATTAATTGTTGCCAGGTGACTCTCTGTTTAGTCTATACAGTCAACGGAAAGAAGGAGACACCTCATTTACACATCTTGACTTGCTCTTAATAGTGGACTCTACCCAATACAGCTGGTTTTGGAGGTCACACATAGATTTTCTTTGAGTCATGAATCACAAAACTACAGAAAGCCCTTCCTATTTGGGTTTCAGTTCCAACTTTAAAAATTTAGGGAGGCAGAATCCTGTGGAAATTCTGGCTGAAGCTTCCTGGGAGTTTGTTCTATCCTGCCTTGGAAGAGGTCTTTCTTTCCTCAATACAGAATAGACCACATTTGGCCTCAGAAAACTCAGCTGATCACCTCTTGCTTGAATGGTAGTTGGGACACTGTAAAAATCAGTGATAGGTGCACCTGATTTTGCTTTCGTAGTCCTCTAGGTATCAAAAAGGAGAGGCAGAAATGATTTCACACCTCTTTCAAGGAACAGTGTTTACTGGGACATATTGTTTGTATGTGTAGCTGTAGCTGTCCCTTTCAAACAAAGCAAACAAAAACGAAGCAATCCATGAGCTCTGAACACCCGTGGAAAACTTATTTTTTAACAAATTACTTCTCAAGGCATACATATCTAGAAAACTCAGAGGGTCTGGAGCTTCTTAGAACTTTCAGTCTTTCGGATAGATAAACTCACTCACTAAGCAGTACTCATGTAGTGTCACTCAGTAGCACATCATTGTCTTTTATGTGAAAAAGGTTTTAGAGTAATTAAATACAGTTGCTGGGAGAAAGAAAATTGAAGTTTGTTGATATAAATTTAACCCATTTTTCTCCTTTGATAAAGAAGTCACTTTGATTCAATCCTTATCACAAACAAGCAGTTTTCATTTTGTATAAAAATAATACTTAATGATCTAGTATGCTGGTTCTTAGAATTCACGATAGAGCATTTGTCAACTGCTTGATATAAATGACAGATGTTTATATGTAATAGAGCAGTGGAACAAATTTTGTTAAGAAGGGTATCAACCAGATGTTCAAAATATTGTCGTTTTGAGAGGAAAATGACTTTTTTACATTGTCTGTGACTCATGAGCCAAAAGAAAATGTGTTTATCACAGGAACTCACACTTGAGACCTTATCCTTTCAGCAGCAGCATAAAAATGATAAAGTACCGGGCATAAGAAAGTATCTAAACAGCACTTACATTTTACGAATACTTGTGGGACCATGGTATGAAATCTTTCACACTTCCTTTATCTGCATTATTTCAGATTTAAATCTAAGCACAAAGGATTTAAAAGCATTCCTGCCTGTTACATCTACTCAATTATTTTTAATCAGTCATAATGAAATCTGAAGTATTTTGAGGAGTGAAAAATGACACAGTACTTTTTTTTTCCTTCAACTTTATTACTGAATGCAGAGTAATGAAAACATTTTAAATTGCCTGTGTTCCTCTAAGTGATATCTGCTTATTATGCTGAGAAAGGGTTAATGGACTTCATTTTCCTTAGTCCTTGTGGTAGTTCTGGCAAAGTTTTCCTTCTCTGCTAAGTGAAATGTGAATGGTAATCCAGGAGCTGCAGATTTTACCCCAATTAACACTCAGAGTAGCTTGAAAAACAACAACTAAAACCACTTTAATTTCAACTTGCAGAAAATTGGATTTAATCCCCTGTTTTTGAGATTGAATTGAGGCCATAGAATAGGGAGAGGGTCCCTTGTTAAAATAGATTAATTCTTTGAAGGTATGCAAGAGGTGGATGGAATGGAAGAGAGTCTCCTTTGATTCAGCATTCAGTTCCTCATTAGTCTGCTAGGGTTATGCATTTTGAGAGTCAAATGAATGTTTGTCTAGGAAGACTTATTAACAGATGGCCATGACAACCTCGAGACTGAACATGTTACTCCAAGGCTAGCAGTGTATGTAAAAATGTTCAGAAAACTGGCTGTATTTTGTGATCTTTTCACTAAATTCTTTATGTCTTCTCTACCCCCACGATATGCCGTGTTGCTTATGGTCACATTCCACACCAAAAATAGGATTATATGACCTCTGAGAATTCTTTTTGGCAAAAAAAGAATAAAAAAAAATATGAAAGCTGAATTTGTCTTCCACCACACTTGACATAAATGGAAAACATTTGTGTGTGCACTTAGGACAGCTTTCACAGGTGCTTAAAAGAATCTTGATCCCAAAATAGTGGCAAGACAAATACATGCATTTTGATTCTTGTTTTCAAGATTTAATGTAATAGATTAAAAAGTCAGAGGAATGTCCTGTTAATAGCAACTTTATATATATATATATATATATATATATATATGTATATATAAATAAATGCATACTTCCTAGGTTAGAGGATTATTTTAGTAATTTGGTGCTACACTTAAGGAACACTTAAGGAATATCAGTAATGTAGATGCCAAGACAGAGTGCAGACCCCTTACAATGTCCTTTCCAATCTGCAGGAAAAAACATGAACTATCAGTGATGGTGATAGTCCATGTGATGAAAAACAATAAAAGAACAAGTTATAGCCCAAAACTGTTCATTCAAATTTTTAAGGTCCTTATGAAAGCTTAAGAAATGGGAAGAACATATGATTTTCTTAGGTCACTTTCACTGTACAAGTCATTGGTACTGCACTTCACTGGAGTGCAAAAATGCTAGCAAAGCTATAAGTCAGGTATTTGTAGTTTATTTTATTAGTACTAGGCTGAACCACAAAATAGATAAAACAGTTTTATGGCTTACATCTGGTTGAATAATAAAACATATGGCTCTGGAGTAAAGCATGTGCAGCTGTAATTTACTGTAAATATCCAACTCAAGATAGCTATGGAGATAAAAAAACTTACGGCATGCACTCAGGGTTTATCCCACTATCCATCACTACTTGAATATTTATGATACTCTGACATTTGTGGTTTATATGTTAATTAACCACTCTTTAAGAGTTTTCTTTAGGGCATTCTCTTCTATGTAGTACATATATGAGTTCACAAAGAGCGGACACTACTGGACTCACTATTTTTCTCTTAATATATCTGTTTAGCAAGTCCTTCATTACAGAGTGATTAGAGTAATGGATCCACTATTGAGATTGTAAGATGTTTTCCAACAGAGACTAAAATGTGACATCTTTCCCACTTTATTTTTTTTAACCCTTTCCTTGATCAGCTTTTCTATGAACATGAGCAGTGTGCTTCTTGTCTTGTTTTTATATTTATTTCTGTATTTTTTGAGGACAGGTCTGATGGTGACACGAGATTAAATAAATAAGGTTTTATTTCTTTTGGGGCAGCACAACTAAAAACTGATGTTCTGTTATTTATTTATTTATTTGTCTATCTTTTGCATTCACAAACCAAGAATCCTGAAGGAAACACTTTGGGACTCTTTTATATAATACTCTGGAACTGGACTGATAGTCAGGCTGGGTTTTTTTGGTCATATCTGAATGTAAAAGTTTGTATTGGTGTTTCTTTAATCATTTGTTTGACTGGGTGGAGTGCTCCTGAGTTCTTCTATCTGCTTAAGTTCTAGACAGACTGAGAGATCAATGATTAGTTCTGAATTTGAAATCTTTGATTCAGAATATTTTTCTATGTATTTGGACAAAGATCTTTGTCGCAAACAAAATTAGAAAGGACTTTATTCCTGGGTCCAATCTGGATGTAGCTAAAGTGGGTGAAACACCACGGACGTTGCAAACACTCTTTAAAGATTGCTGTAAAAAGTGGCATCAGATTTTCAAATACTCATCTTTTACAATTTGAGGTTGACTTTGATCGGCTTTGATGCTAAAAAGTAGCCTGAACCCATGTTAGCACTGAACACAGAAGCTGATTTTATTACTCCATATTGTCAGATATGGTTTGTGTTCCTTACCACCTTACAATCCAGACCCTGCTGTTGCTGTTGCAATGACTTTTAGTAGACATTTCTTGTTTCTCTCTGAGAAAGTGAAAAAAAGCTTTGGAAGTTCTGCTCTGCCCACTGAACACTTCCATTTTCTAACCGTGTTTGCTTTGGAAAGTATGTTATTGGAAAAGATACTGTGGCCTTAGAAACCTTCACAGGCCTCCAAAGCAAAACCCAGGTGGTTCACAGTGGATGATATTCTCTAAAGGAAAGTACAAAGCCCAAATCATTTACCTACTTCCCAGAAAGACAGGAAAAGACAGGATCAGTGAACCCCTTCCTTCACTTTTCTCAGTTCACTATCCCCTTGCAAGGGCTCTGTCAGACCTTTGTAGTGTATTTAATTCTCCTTTGAGATCATTCTTGAAGGATCCCCTTGAAGGATTTCTTGTAGCAGAGAAAATCTCCTGAAGGCAAATGTCATACCAGAGAACAAAGGAATGCCATACATGCAGAGATGAACGTCTTCTTCTGTTCCTTCCTCTCTGAAGGAAGTAGTTTCCCCATTTTCCACACCCTTGGGTAAGAGGTGCCGTGGCTTTGAGTGGGGACTTCGGTTCAACACTCACTGTAGTGAGTGTTGAGTTCTGAAGGTTTCCTCTGTGTAAAAAATGTTTGGTTGGGAATATAGTTCAGCCTATGGAAAGTGAACTTGCTGATCCATTAGTGAAACATGAGTGTCAGAAGGAATGTCAATAAGTGAAGTACTGAAGCTAATTGCGAGAGAAAGCTGGAACAACTGAAAGGTAAAACCCTGTATTTATCCAAAGAAGATTTCTTCAGTCATAATGAATCAGGGATGTAAATGACACCTCTTTGTCTGAAAAAAAGTTCAGGGGTATATGATTGCTCCTGCAGATTAAAAAGAAATAGATAAATAAAAGAGAAAGAGAGAAATCAAAAGTCTCTATGAGACCTGGAGACACTAGGTCTGCTACTGCAACTTGGATTTCCTTTCCCCCCTTCTGCTCAATGTTTGGCCCAAGACCCTACCCCAATCAAAACCAGTGTGGTTTTTATCCATACCTGAGGAATAATTCATTATATGGTTCTCTGTCCTTTGGAGCTATCTTTGAAAAGCAGCTGCAGTTTTCAGGCAGTGCAAAACACAGTACTGATCCTTTAAATCAGAAAATGGGTAATAAGAAATGCAAACTTCTAGTGGAATCCATATGCATAACCAAGGACTAGTTGTCTACTTTCTTTAAAGGATGTTTCATGATATTGTCTATGATGCCTAAAAT
Organism: Aythya fuligula; assembly: GCF_009819795.1. Lineage (NCBI taxonomy): Eukaryota > Metazoa > Chordata > Aves > Anseriformes > Anatidae > Aythya > Aythya fuligula. Next base: position 147,902,029 of record NC_045559.1, read on the forward strand.
CCTAGCTGATTTGTATCCTAGCTATTTCATCTATCAGTTCTTCTGTTACTCCAAGGGATTTACAACATACTACATTTTAGATTGACTGTGATCCAGCCGAGCATATACTAATACTTGGCTGCAGTGAGTTGCAAGAGGCTAAGAAATGCTTGCTTTATCTTTAGATTCTCCTATGGATCGATGGAATTAGCAATGGGGATAATGTTATTGCTATGGAGGGAAATTTTTATTGCTTAGTGTCTAGGACCCAATGCATATATTTTTAATTATTCTTTGTTTATTTATTTATTTTTATTTTTAAAAAGCAATTCATTTTATTTTGGTGAGGTTGTCTGGGCAGAAAAATGATGGACTCATTTCTGGGTTTATGACATTGCTGTTGCTATTTTTCTTTAGCAGCTGGGGGGAGCAAGAGAGCTAGATTCTCCTCGTGACCCCATATTAGAGTACCCACCCCAATCATTTCTGATAAAAGAAAATAAGGAAATCAAAAGGATGAAAATTAATCAAACAAAGAAGAAAGACCTTGAAAAAAAATCACTGAGAGAGGCTTATCTTAAAACAATTTCACAAGAAAATAAGATCAAAACCAAAGCAAATTGCATGCAACCTATGAACCCAGAAAAGCAACAATTACACAACAAGACACTTCACAAAAGACTATGCCCTATTATTAACTTTTCTTACTCAGCTACATACTCAGTCACTAATTATGATGGAGTCGTGGACAGAAAGCAGATTGATCAATGAAGAATCTTGTGGAAGACAATGGAAAAAAAAAACAGCAAAACCAAAACAAAACAATTAAAAAAAAAAAAAAAAGCCTTTATCAATAAAATTTGTGCCAAGCTACAGAAACAAATGAAATGCAAATTTAGCAAATTAAGCATGTGATTAACACACAGTGGGATCACTACAAGCATTTTGCTTTGCTGCTTGCCAGGATGTATTCCTATAGAGAGTTATTGCTGCCTCAATATTTCCACAGTAGTATCATAAAAAGGATTCAGTAACATTATAGAATCTGCAGCCCCCTACTTTCAAAGCTGCAGTTTGAAACAAACCTGTGTTTTATACATTAAGACACTTTTAGTACTACTTAGATTTTAGATCTCCTTAGAAAGGGAAAAAAAAAAAAAAAGACAGTCTTAAGACAGTCTTCTGAAGCTGATTGTGGTCTTGAATTTGACATCACTTTCATTCTGTTCCTTTTGGAAACTGTTTCTGAGTCAGCCTCCTTAGAATGATAAAAGCCTCCCATCAGTATTGATGGGACTGTAGGTTGGAATTCTAAAGACTAATGATGTAAAATGAAGGGTATATAACCAAGGTGTATAGAGAATCCAGACTTAAAACACAATTTCCTTCCTTGAGTTGTGTCCAGCATTAAATAAGAAAATCCAGCTCTCAGTTTCTTTAATGTGTGAGAGGATGAGAATTCCTCAGTTGGAGTCTGGGATTTTAGGAAACAGAAGCCTCTTCTGTGGCTTTGGACATTCAAAAAGGGTTCAACAGAGTTCAAATATTTAAGTCAATGTCACCAATGCCATTTAATCACATGCAAGTTAAATAACAAAAAACGGTGCTTGAGAATAATTTTCAAATGAATAAGTGAACAATGGCTTTTTTAACAATAGATCATTACACTACTTACAACTTCTTTCTTATTTCAGTCACAAGTAGGTTTGCAGTTTTTGCATGCAGATGTAAAAAATGAAGAGTTTATTCAAGCCAGTGCAGGATAATGACTTAGACATTTCTGTGGCTGGTGTCAGGATTGTGCAACATCTTTAGTGCCACTTCACGGGAAACTTCATTTCTTTTCTCAGTTTCCCCACATAACATTCAATTATTAGGCTTTATGTGAGTAAAGTGATTTTCACTTTGAATGCATATTAAGGCGAAAATGTTTTCATTTTATGGACCTGTAACACTGACTCTTTACTAAAGAAGAATAAAATACTTATGAAATGTTGTTACAGAGTATGCATGGAAAAAGCAGTTTGCATATTATTGCCAATTCCTTTAAACAGTCATATTCTTACTCTGTGAAAGTATCAATAGAAATGATTTTTTCTCTCAGCAGAGTTGCACTGAAAACTGCTGCTATACTGATGATGAGTATATAACCTTAATATAGACGGAAAGGAGAACAAAAACGACCACACTCTGAGCCATGATGAAGTACTGCAGAGTATGATGGCTAGAGAGGGCATTCTTATACATTATGCTGAGAAAGGCTTCTGCTAGCATTGGCATAACTCAGCACAAAGATGTGGCTTCCACACACTACACTAGCTGGTTCTGACCATTTTGGTATCTTCTGTAGTAGTAAATTAAACACGTCTGGGACTGTTTTCTGGCCAGCTGACAGGGAACAACTAATGCCAATACTATTAAACTCTCTTTCTCTCCTGCTAAGAATGATCTCTGGCCACTGCTAATTCCTGAACCATGCCCAAGAGTTGCTTGGGAGGGTACTAATTGGCATAGGCTGAAACCATGTCACAGGCTGTTGTGACAGTGATACTCACTTAGAAGCGTTTACAGTAGATTTTAAGTGCCTAGGTATGTCTGTTGGTATATCTCTTGGGACAATTGAATTTATTAGTGTGAACATAGCCTAAACACTGAGCACGAGAAAAGAACTGGCTGGTACCTTGATGTTCCATCTAAAGTTTATTAGGTGAAAATCTTGTGTTTATTTTACATCTACAAAATGAGCAAAAGTATTTCTGCACTTCACAATGTGTCAAGAGACCAAACACAGTAAAGACTAGGAATGATATGATAATGAGGCTTGTGATTTCTGTAATTAGAGAAAATAACTTCATCCTTCTGTGTCCCATATAATTTTTAATATATATATTTTTTTCTATTCCAAGAGTTACTGAGAATGAAGCAGAACGAGGGAGGATAATGGGCTGCCAACTTTGTCATCTGGGGAAACACGACATTTTTCCGGCTCTGCTTTTCTTTACCAGATTGTGGCTAGTTTTGGGTCAATATGTGTAATATATAAAAACATTCCCTGCCTTTCTCCCTTTCTGAAAAAAAAAAAAAAAAATTATTACTTCTAGATTTTGTTTTAATATCATTTGTAAAGGAAAATTCTCCTCTTTTAATAATCAGCCAGCCTAAATTCCAGGCTGGAATGTGCTCTTATAGCCAAGGCTCAAGTATAAAACCACTGAAAAGGAGGGAAGAGATTTACAATGGAAATTCTGACAATCACTTTGCAATAATAGGGCTTGGAGACACCTGCTTTAATCAAGATGGTGTGAATATTTAAAGTAGTCTATTTCTTGATTTTCAGTTCAACTGATGAAATCATAATTTCCAGTGAAATATATTTTTTTTTTTTCTTAGAGATGCATGAGAAAGAGAGAAAGTGAGAGATCCTAATTTTCTATTCACTTGGTAGAAATAAATTACAGCTTCGTTAACCCTCTGGATTCCAGGGCTGGCAGATGGAGCTGAAGGAATTACTTTTGATTAGGAGTGGTTCTCTGAAGTAGTGATAGTGAAGAGCAGAAATGTGTCTGGATTGGGATGATGATAACTCAGGTGGTGTGATCATAGTTCCTTCCAGACATGGGAATGACTTACTACATTTTCTTCATATCTGGTAGCCACTGATGCATTGCAGACAACACAGGGTAATTTAGGCTTATGTGGAAAGATGGCTGTTGACTAGGGAGGCTGACTTAGACTACACTAGATTTTATTTGCATCACTTGTGGAGCAATTCTAATGATTTTTACGTGCTGGCAGCTGATTCTGGCCGTGCTGAGTGAAGATATTTTACTAAAGGTGAAGAGAATCAATGAGGACAGGTAAACCTTTTCAAAGAGTCTTACCTTTGTGAAAGATAAATTAGGAAGCCCTACTAACATCCACAAAGCCATCCCATTTAGTTCAGCCAAGAATCGACTTCAGCAGTGTAAAACAAATGACTTATTTAGGAAGCTACTTTAGAGAGATATATGACTGACAAAAATGTGAAGATTGTATGCATTGTGAAGTGCATCTCATGCCCTGTGGAGAAAATAGGAAGAATGCATGACTGAGATAAGGGAAGCTGAAGTAAAAATAAGACTCCAGAGAGAGTTAAAGTTATCTAACGTATACCATCGGCAGGATAGTTGATATGGTTTATATGTCTTAATCATAACCATAATATCAAAAAATTAAAATGCAAAGAGTATAGAGCAAAGGGAATGTTGTTTTAGTTCAGTAGTTTAAAAATTATTTCAGTACTACCGTGTTTTAGTTCTGTTCTGCATCTTTTATTCCTCTAGTCTCTTGATGAATGAGCATAAATAGGTTAAAACTCACCAATGTCCGACTTTCAAGTTTATCTGAGCTTTAATATAAATTGTAATGTTATAATATTTAGCTAAGTGGCTTTTTAGCTGATTTTTCCCAATTCATTCCCAGTTGCTTCGCTGGCTGCTATCTATTATTTAGATAATAATGTACAGTTCCAAGAAGTAACATGCAATCTCTACTGGATGGAAAAGTAATTACTTTTTGACTATGGCCTAATTGTACTGTTCAGTTCTATCCTGCTTTATTTGATCTGATTTGACCTTCTTATTCTGTGACCATAGAAACAACTTGAAACACATGAGGCACATGAGGCACAGCAGTTAAGGATGTCTTTTCTCTAATTCCTTCTACCATTTTCTTGCTATTATTTCACTACATTTTCTTCCTGCATTTTTTTTTTCCCCTCAGGGGTTGAAGCAATCTTCTTGTAGTGGCTTTCATCTTTCCTCATGCTTTTCCTTACTTGGTGGCTGTTGACTTTTTAATTGGTACAAACATAATTCTTCCAAACAACCATGGTCAATGACCATTATCTTCTCTTCGATGACCTGAACTGTCATGCTAATCATTCTTTTATGCTTTCATATCTGCAAATAATGGATCTTATCTAGTTAAACAATAATAACTTCTCTATCCCGGACTTGGCTCAGTTTCATGGTTTAGTTAAGGATTTGAATTTAAGAGGAAATTTGATATTGACCTAAACTAAGAAATGTGCAAACTCTGTAGAGGACAGAAGTAGAATTCGAGATGGTCATGATAAACTGTGAAAAGAAATTTTGCAAAGTAAAGCCAATATAGATAAGTATGAAGTGCTATGCCAAGGGAAAAAAAAAAAAAAAAAAAAAAAAAAGCTGATGATTTTTTTGACAGAAAAGAGGCAGGAGGTTACCTTGGATAATATCTATCGTACCTTAATTACTGGAGTCAGGAGAAATTTCTTGTGCTCTTGCATATGTGCCAGGCACCTGCAAATTCAGATTAGAACAGGACCCACATGCATGTGAGCAACAACACCCCAAGAGCCCTGTCTCTATCCACAGAAAATGTGTTTGTGGCACACTGCTTTCTGAAAAATGATGACAGCAGGATCCTGTCGTATCCTACAGCAAGCACTCATCAAATACAGAATCTTGAAGCATGCATTGTGCTGCTGCTGCAAAAGAAGAAAGGAAGTCCTGTTCAGGAATATACTGATTGGAGTATTGTATATGTGAAAGGGGATGTAATTATTTACTTCCCATTAGTATTTCATCAGCCCAAGCTCCATATTCACATGCAGGTATCGCACAGTTATGGAAAGGACCTCAAAGCAACCTTTACCCATTAAACTAGAGTAGACTTAAATGCCTCTGCTACTTTAGGAGTGGTATGGAACAGTGTTACAAACAACTCTGGATTTATTCATTTTTATTGTTGATTCTGAATATTGTATAATATTGTGTAAAACTGATTGTTTTTTGTGATTGTTTTAAATTTACATCTTGGATAAGTTACATTGCTGTAGTAAAAATTATTTTTTGGCCTGCATTTCCAAGTTTTTTCACAGCTTTGGTAAAAATATTTTAAAGGATGTCATTATGACACATTTTCTGTAAAAAACAAAAACAAAAACAAAAACATAGAAGACTTTATTTTAATGATTTTTTTTCTTTAAACTTCATGAAAGATTTTGGCCAGATATTTTGCTATAAAACAATTGAGAAATTTCTACTAAAAAAGTACTTATTAGATTTGTTTTCTTTTTTACCCTCTATATGCTTTTTCTGTTTCTGAAATAATTTATGTTATCATAAACATGTCCACCAAAATGGGTGTATCTTTATGTATAGGTTAGTGCCTACCTTGTACCACTATGATCATGAAAATAAGATTTTTAAACCTACCAGTAAATGAAGGTAATGTTCCCTCCAGGATCAAGCAAGCATGTTAAACAATTTGATTTTATGAATATTTCTCTGAGGATGTGGGTTTATACTGAAATTACTCTAAAGAAACTGTTTGTGCATGCAACCTTCCCTTAAGCAAAAAGAAAAGTGGTTTACTTCAATCATCCTCACCATTATCTGTTTCTTTCTGTTTATCATCAATGGTTAAAAAGGCTGTTTTCAGACAATTCCTGTCAAAAAACATGAAATTATAAATGCATGCTCTGGCTTATTTTGCAATGTAACTATGCTTTAAAAATAGCAGCTTATCTATGGCGAGGATCTCTAAATCAAACTGGTGGAGCCACAGTACTGTTTTTGATGCTATTGAGAGTCCTTGATGCTTTGCCATTAAATTATGGAGTGGTGTTCTCTGAAGAAATGACGTGTTGTGTGGTGAGGGGGTGAGAGAGAGAGAGAATGCAAGAAAGAGAGAAAGAGAGGGAGAAAGAGAAATAAATAGCTTGAGAGAAAAAAAGAAAATGAGAGCAAAGCAAAAGAAAATGAAAAAATGAAGGAAAGAAAGGAAGAAGGTAAAAGAGGGGAAGGGAATAAAAGAGAAAATAAGTAAAGAAGGGAAAAAAGAAAAAAAAAAAGAAAAATAAACCTTTGTATTTGCCCATGTTTTGTAGGTCTGGTTGTTCCAGCAGTGCTATTAGAGCCCACACCAAGAGCTGTTTTGGGTCCTGGGGCAAACAGACTGTTCTTCCCCTCACTCCTCACTTGGAAAAATACCTGGGTGGTCCTGTTATGCCACTCCTCTCTCCTCAGCACCCTCTTCCCTCTCTTCCTGCACTGTAGCACAGAAACCTTGCATATGGAGCAGCAGCAGCTGCTATGAAGGAGAAGCTGAAACAAGCCAAGGAGGGGGCTGCTGTATGAGGAAGAGTGGTGTCCCCCTAGCACCAGTTCTCCCCCAAGAGATCTGACCTACTACTGAAAGAATCACAGGATCGGAATGCCTATGGCTGTACCCAGCCATTATTTCTCTAAGAAGCTTCAGTGTTGTACTTCATTGGTGTACTTCAAGACAGCCTTACATTCCTATCACATTTGCAGTGGTCCTGAAGATAATGGCTTTGTCTAATTCCTGTGGCTTCATCACAGGTTGTTGTGTCCATCTGGACTGAAGCACAGTGCATCTGCATTTAGACAATATTGCTGCTCAGAAAACCCAGGGGAGCCCAGCTGATTATCTGATGAAATTACATAGCTTTTATGTTTTTATGTTTCTTTCAGGCCTCTTTTTTTTTTTTTTTTTTTTAAAAAGTAGGAAACATAACGGTGTGCGAAGTTTTCTAGAATTAAATCCTCTCTGTTTTGAAGATTGTGTTCTTAAACTTGAAATAAAAATTTTAAGTCCATGGAGATCAGTTAGAATGGAAAAAAAGTTTTGTATTGTCACATTTTAGTAGGTCACAAATAGTGATTTATATGGCTGAAAAAAAGATATTTTGTTCAGTGAGGTTTCATTACACTGAAAAAATACTGATCACAATAGTACCATTAGCCTAATCACACTTGGAAAAAAAAAAAAAAGAGAGAGAGAGAAAAGCTTGAGAATTGTGCCTATGAGAATGAACACTTAAAACTAAGTCCCTGCTATTTTAAAGTATGAAGGATATATTCATTTTTTGTTTAACTGAAACTCTGCCGTATTCTACTAAACATAAGCTTCTCTAAGACAAGATGCTAATCTGTATCTAATACATGAATAAAGTAAAATATGATGTGAGAGGCAATAGAGATTTCTGTAGTTCACTGATTCACTGTTTTAAGGGAGAGAAAACTAGCAGAAATCTAATTTTACAAAGAAATTGCGGAAAGAATGGTTGTAATAGGATGGATATAATAGAACAAGGTATTTAAAAATTCCATGCTCAGTTGGATAACAAGTACTTCGAAATTATATCTGGTCACTGAGATGTAGTTGCCAAGCCACTCTCCATCATATTTGAAAAATCATGTCCCTGGTGACTGGAAAAAAGGGAAACATCCCTACTGTTTTTTTGAAAGAATAGAAAGGAAGACCCAGGGAACTACAGATCAATGAGCCTCGCCTCTGTGCCTGGGAAAATCATGGAAAAGATGCTCCTTGACACTACGTTAAGGCACATGCAAGACAAGGAGGTGATCTGAGACAGCCATTATGGCTTCACAAAGGGCAAATAATGCCTGACCAATCTGGTGGCTTTCTGTGATGGAGTGATTGCATCAGCTGACAAGAGAAGACTGACAGATGTCATATGCCTGGACTTCTGTAAGGTCTTTGACACAGTCCCACAGGAGGTCCTGATCTCCAAATTCGAGAGATATGAAAGGGTAGACCATGGATTTGAAGGTTGGACCATGCAATGAATATAGAATTATCTTGACTGCTGCACCCAGAGAGTGGTGATCAATGGCTCTATATCCAGATGGAGGCCAAGGACAAGTGGTGTCCCTCAGGGGTCTGTCCTGGGACCCATACTGTTTAATATCTTCATCAACAGTGTAGACAGTGGGATCAAATGCACAGTAAGTTTGCAGATGACACTAAGCTGCATGGTGGTGTGGTTGACACAACAGAAGGAAGGGATACCATCCAAAGGGACATGGACAACCTTGAGAAGTGGGCCCATGTAAACCTCATGAGATTCGACAAGTGCAAGGTGCTGCACCTGGGCAATCCCAGAGTATGGTACAGCCTGGGAGAAGAACTCACTGAGAGTAGCCCTACAGAAAATGACTTGGGGGTTCTGGTGGCTGAAAAGCTTGACACGAGCCAGCAGTGCACACTTGCAGCCCAGAAGGTCAACTGCATCCTGGGCTGCATCAACAGAAGAGTGGCCAGCTGGCTGAGGGAGGTGATTGTCCCCTGCTGCTCTGCCCTTGTGAGGTTGCTCTTGGAGTCCTGCATACAGGTCAGGGTGCCCCAGCACAAGAAAGAGGTGGACCTGTTAGTGAGTCCAGAGGAGGGCCACAAAGATGATCAGAGGGCTGGAGTACCTCTCCTATGGAGAAAGGCTGAGAGAGCTGAGGCTGTTCAGTGTAAGGAAGAAAACACTCTGGGCTGACCTCATGTTGGCCTTTTAGTCAGATGGAGGGCAACTTTTAACATGGGCAGATAGTGACAGAATTAGGAGGACTGGTTTTAAACTAAAAGAGGGGAGATTTAGATTAAGATTTAGGAGAAAATTCTTTACTCAAAGGGTGGGGAGGCACAGGAGCAGGTTGTCCAGAGAAGCTGTGGATGGGTTAGGTTGGATGAGGCCCTGGACAACCTGATCTAGTGGGTGGCATCCCTGCCTATGGCAGAGGGGTTGGAACTAAATGATCTTTAAAGGTCCCTTCCAACCCAAGCCATTCTATGATTCTATGAAAGATGCACTTACTTGGAAGCAACTATTGCTCTTTAACAGCCACTAGCCAGAACATTTGATATCCGAGAATTTGATTTTTAGTATTAAGGTGACTTTAGTTTGAATATATCTAATGCTGAATGATCTAACAGAATTTTTAAAAATAAAACTCCATGTATTTCTGACCTGAAAGAAGCCAAATACTGCTTTTCCTGAGCTGTATTAGAATAATCAGCTTTTGAGGATGGTGAAGGAAATACCTTAATACTCAAACGATATGGCTGAAAAGCAAATATTCATACTTTCTGGGAAACAGGATATAAAATGAAAGACAAAGCATATTTTTATTTCACTGTATCTCAAGGATTCTTACAAGCCAGACAGAGGCTTGAGTTGTTGGTTAAAGTGCAAGCTGACAGTCATTATGAAAAAGGGAAAAGACAGCTTATTTGCTTTTCTGAGATCAGCATTTACCATAATGTGGGAAGAGAAGGTGCTAGGTAGATAAAAGTAATTTGTGGTGCATAGGTCCAGGTTAACAAGAAAGCTTATGTCTGTTGACCTGAACTGGTGCTTGTGAAGTGACTAGATCAAACATGATAGCATAAAACAAGATTTCAAAGGCACACAGAGAAGTGGTCTCCCAGTACTATGGCCATTTGATTCAATAGCAAAGTTCTAACTGGTAGGAGGCCTGGTGTGTTCAGGACAATTCAGTGACAAATGGACCCACCCTTTGCAATTTTAGGATATGTGCTTGTTAAGTAGGAGAAGTTTGACTTACTAGTTGATTTGTCAGAGAGGGATTTGAATTCTCTAGCTGAAAAGAAAATGGTAAATGTATTAAGTTGTTTTGCATGCTGTGACAGATTAAGGGTAATCTCTTGAAAAGCTCCTACATCTTATTTTCAAGAGTCACCAAGGTGTTTAAAGGGGCTTTGGATCAGTGCCTCAGTTGACTGGTGTCTGATTTTTCCTGTCAGTTGCTCCAACAGAAAGTTGTATGGCAGTCAGCAAGCTGTCTTGCTTCTCCTTGAGGAATCGCTTACTGACTTGAATCTTAGCAGCTATGCATAATAGGGGAGGGTTGTACTCTGCACTCTAGGGGCTAAATTGCAGCATTTGTGTTGCTGGTCTGTGCAAGTGGTATTAAATCAGCATGGCCTACAACAGGACTTCTTGGGCCACATGAAATGCCATGGGTCTGTAAGTGCTGATGTTTGAGCAGGGAGTAGAAAGTGTTGAGGCTGGTGCTCCAGCAGTTTGTCAGCCCTGCCACTCTGTTGCATGAAATTTTGCAAATACTGGGTTAACAGTGAAGTCATGGCACTGTTCATTCTCTGCTCCTTGTCTTCCTTATGGCCTCTCACTTGGTTTGGCTTGTTCAGAAATCTTAAGACAAATGCAGAGAGATTCTGCAAGAAGGATATAAGAAATGAAACTGGAAAACAGTTATGCACCAGCTAGCACAAACAAGATAGCTAGAAATCAACAAGTGTTAGGTACTTGCATGCTCACCACCACAATGGATGAGGTACCTGAAGATCTGCTGCTGCTTGGACCAGCATTTTCAAGGAAGGAGTAGGGCCAGCACCAGTGGCTCCTCCATGGGTCCCATAGCACTGGGAAGCTGCCACCAGCCTCCATATCCACCCATGACACTGAAAACTTAACATGGGACAGCTGGTTGTGACCTCAGCATCCTAAGCCCCTGCACGCATAGATTTACCCTTTGAGGCCTCACATCTTCCCATGCTGGTGTTTTCCTTCCTGAATCCTTGAGTTACTAGTTACCCTAAACAATCACACTTCTGTCTATAATGTTGGTGTTCTTGTCTCTGTACAGTTATTCTCACAGATCTTTCTCAGCAGAAAAAGCTCAGGCTGGGGCAGGGAAAAGCTAGCCGCAAGGGCTACAGGAAGACTACAGCATAAAGTCTAGACCACAGAAAACATAGAAACTGCTAAAATGGGATAATTTCACTAAAAATGTAGAGATCCTACTGTTGTTTTATATTATTATTATTATTATTATTATTATTATTATTATTATTATTATTATTATTATTATTATTATTATTATTAATGTTCTGCTTCTACTCTGATTACCTATTTTACCACTCTCTCTGGATCCTCATTTTTAGGCTAGCCCTTATTTTGGCCATTGTTCTCAGGTAACAAAGGACAAATTCATATTTCTATTCATTTGTTAAAGTATACCAAAGGTCTGTTTACCAAATAGGATCAAAATCAAGCAGGCAGCAGCTTTCTTGTTCCATACTCTAAGCATTCTTTCAAATTATACTCCTCTCAAAACACTCTCCCAAGGTCATACCCTAGCTGTTTGACCATAGCTTTATAAGTGTATTTCCATTTCAGCCGGAGCATAACTCAACCTGCAAAACCCAGCCTATCTAAAAAACTTTCTTGATGTAGAGTTTGGAGTTCATCTCAACCTACTGCAGGCTGACTTCTTTGTGTTAGCTCTTGTAGCTAATGTGACGTAACTTAAACTAGTTCAGCTGTCAGTTGAGGAGGAGAGAGGAGAAATAGAATCGTAGAGTCATAGAATGGCTCAGGTTGGAAGGGACCTTAAAGATCATTTAGTTCCAATCCCCCTGCCATTGGCCAGGATGCCACCCACTAGATCAGGTTGGCCAGGGCCTCATTCAACCTGACCTTGAACACCTCCAGGGATGGGGCATCCACAGCTTCTCTGGACAACCTGTGCCTGTGCTTCACCACACTGAGTAAAGAATTTCTTCCTAACATCCAATCTAAATCTCCCTTCTTTTAGTTTAAAACCATTTCCCTTTGTCCTGTCATTATCTGACTGAGCAAAACGTTGCTCTCCATCTTTTTTATAGGCTCCCTTTAAGTAGTGAAAGGCTGCAATGAGGTCACCTCAGAGCCTTCTCTTTACACTGAATAGCCTCAGCTCTCTCCACCTTTCTTCATAGGACAGGTGCTCCATCCCTCTGATCACCTCTGTGGCCCTAATCAACCTCTGTCAGTGAAAAGTGGCTAACCTAAGTCGTATTTGCTGTAGGAGTACAAAAATATATGGGCAGTAACTGGGGATTCAACAATGAATATAACTTTTTATCCAAACTAGTTTGTTAACATGCTTATGCTTGGGAGCTACATAGAAAACTCAGTGTTTAATGACACTTTCCAAAGCACCAGTTTTGCTCTAAATAGAGTCATAATTCCTTCCCACAGTTTTCATGCATGAAGCGTATCCATCTTCATTGACAGTTTGCTCTAAGCCTAATTTATATAGTTATCAGAACTAATAGTATTTATGCAAGTAGAAAGATTAAATCACAATGATAACAGCTTATGCAACTTATATACAATTTACTGTGGACAATACCTGGAATATCAGAACTGTATAAAGCACTTATTGATGCACTTATTATGTGTGTTGTCTTTTTTTGTCTTTTTTTTTTTTTTTTTTTTTTTCTGAGACACAAATTTTCTGACATACTTTTTGTGTTAAAGATGAAGATGTGATATGCAAGGCCTGCTGAAAAGAAGAGCACAAAAGTGCAAGAGAATTCGTTATATCTATAGAGAGGAAGGGAATAAACCAAAATAAAAAGCATACCACTGATGCTTCCTGTGACAGGCAATCAGATAGGGAGGCTGAGTCCATCTGAAACTTGTAGGTGCCTCAGGAATTGAGCCAGTGCAATTCTCTGCAGGTCAGAAGGGGATAATAAGAAAATCTGTCAAAGTTGAGGGAAGAGTCAATTTTCTAGACCACAAATCTGATCTAAGCAGAGTCAAGAGACAAGAAGTTCAAAAGGTTAATGCTGCTATGCTTATTTAAGTGAACATTAACACTGTTGTGAGAAAACAGATGGAGAAGAACTGAAGAAATTGTTTGACTGGTTAGGTTTATAAACACTGAGCAAAAAGATAGACATCTCATGCAAAGATGCTTGTCACAGTGAAAGTGTAAGCTGAGGTCCGCTTTTTATTTTGCTTACAAGTAGTTTGAATTAATGGGTTCCCAATCATCACAATTATGTGCTCCTATTTATGAAATCAGTGGGGAAACATCTGGGTTGTACATAACATTCACCATCATGTCTTTCATCAGATAAATTAACAGCTCTGTTTTTCAGTGGCTGTAGAAAGAGACAAAAGCATCAGAGCACAATGGCACTTACCATTTTTCTGTCAAGATGGAGCCACTATTAGGGATGCTACTATCAATGATGATCAACATGAAGCAGACATGTTTACTGGGAGTCTGTTCCACCACAATACAAGGGAATAAATGGCAAGGTGGAGTCATTTTGTGGATAGATTACAACCTATTGCTCATGACCTGCCTTTATTATATCCTTTTCTTTCCATCTAAAGAGAAGAGAAACCAAAATAACAGCGGTTTCTGTTGCTCTGATGACAGCTTGAGAAAAAGTAATAAGGAGTTCCTACAGCTATAAAAACACAGTGAGGAAAGGGAGCCAAGTTACCCTTGGAGCTGTCACTCTTTGTAAGGCTCTTTTCTTTTCACTTACTTTTGTATAATACTTTATGGCTAAACAGCTATTTTTATAGCCAGATGAGGACATAACTCATTCTTTGAGTAGTCTTGGAGAATCACTGAAGAATTTCTGGTAAATCTTCAAATGGCAAGTTTTATTTCTTGTCTGCTTAGATACTGTGTATCTTGAATTTTCAGGCATCTGAAATTATGAATTGTCTCAAGTTTATTGGACCTGCTGTTTGGGTTTGAGCTATGTCCAATTTGAAAAAACAGAGAAACTCCAAAAGTGTTTTCACATTTATTTATTTTTTTTTATAATTATTTGTCTTTCATAAAGAAGGTAACAATCTGAAAAGCACTACAACAGAATAGATGAACTATTTTGGAAAGCAGAACTATTTCATACTCCTCATTTCTTTACATCCTATTTTAACTTTTTGTTATCTTTTCCATGATGCAGAAGAAGACAGGACTGGGTGAACATTGCACAACAGTATTCATTTGCAGGAATTTTAAATGTCTGTTTGATCTATCCATATCAAGGCTCCTTGTTATCTGCTGCTCCTGTGGTTTAAGACAGAAAGGTTTTTGTTCCCGAGGAGGTGGGAGGAATGGCTGATTTGTGTGAATACTCGTATTTGCATGCGAACGAGGCTATTCCTTGACAAACAAGAGCGTTCATTATTCCTCTGTTTAATAGGATACACTAACCCAATTAGAGAGCTGGAAGAATATCCTGTGACTTAGCTAACCAATGACATTCTCCAAATAGCAGGCAGGGAATAGTTAAACTGCACAGTATCTGAACCCCCCAAGTTGGCATTTCCCAAACCTTTGAAAGCTGAACACTCTCCTTTTAGGAAAATGAGAACATCTGCACTCTTCACCCCTTCCATGTGTTATCAAAAGCATACCAAAATGAACAAACACTCAGAGAAGTTTATGTGGATCTGCATGTTCAGATACATCCTCTCCTTCCAAGAAATGCTTTGAACAGTGTAGAAAGAAACTTACTGTTGATGTTTTAAACAACTGAGTGAAATCCTCTTGAAAAATAAGAGTGCCATCACAGAACCACTGCTTCAGGTTTCTGAAGACTCAGGCAGGTATCACACTAGCAATATTTACTGTACAGACTATGAAAGAAAAGAGGAGAGACAACTGAGATGAGAGAGCAGCTGGAAGGCTGAGACTGTATATCTACATACTTCCTTATGCTCTGCTCATAGTCAAACTAGTCCACATTTGATGATGCTGAGAAAATTAGAGTCTACTTAACTAATGTAGAGAACACTAATTTCAGACAATACTCATGCTAGTCGGTTGAGGGAAGAGATTGTTCTGCTCTTCTCTGTGCTGGTGCAGCCTCACCTTGAGTGCTGTGTGCAGTTCTAAATACCACAGTAAAAAAAGGACATGAAACTACTGGAGAGTGTCTAGAGAAGGGCTACAAAGATGGTGAAGGGCCTAGAGGGGAGGATGTACAAGGAGCAGCTGAGGTCTCTTTGCCTGTTCAGCCTGGAAAAGAGGAGGCTGAGGGGAGACCTCATCACGGCCTACAGGTTCCTCATGAGGGGGAGTGCAGGGGCAGGTACTGATCTATTCTATTTATTGCCCAGTGATAGGACCCGCAGGAATGGTGTCAAGCTGTGATGGGGGATGTTCAGGCTGGATATCAGGAAGAGGTTCTTCACTGAGAGGGTGGTCGTGCACTGGAACAGGCTCCCCAGGGATGTAGTGATGGCACCAAGCCTGTTGGAATTTAAGAAGTGTTTGGACTGTGCACTTAGTCATATGGTCTGAATTTTTGGGTAGATCTATGTGGTGCCAATTTTGAGTTGGACTCAATAATCCTTGCAGGTCCCTTCCAACTTGGGATATTCTATGATTCTATGATTTAAAAAAAATATATAAAAAAATGTAAATGCTCAGAATAATCAACAGGATCAAGAGGCATTTCACATTTTGGAGAAAAGTCTCAAAGCTTATTCATAAATGATTCTCAAACAGAAAAGAAAAGATGTATATGCTGTGAGTATTATTGAGGATGAATAATCCAGTCAGCTGCACTAAGTAGCTTGACAAAAAGTGAGTTCTTAAGTTATTTCTGGCTAAGTTATACTATATATAAGGAGGTTTATATGATTTAGGTAAGATCTGGAAAAGTAACCAAACTTCTGAATTTATACTCAAACTTCCACACCTTTAGGTTCAGGGTAACAGGGAAGATTTATAGAGCCTGGCACAAAATGAAAAAGCAGGCATTGCCTGCCTAATCATCACTACTCCCAGCCCTTTCCGCAGCTGCTATTTACCTCTTTTTTTTTTTTTTTTTTTTCCACCCTCCTACAGCCTAACCCCTATGATACTTAATTAATTTTCAAAATTATCCTCTTTCTATCTCAGCTTCTTTAATTACTATTATTTCTTTACCCTACATTGTTCACTTTATCTTATCATGTGGCTTCTTATGTCTCTGCAGATGTGTTTTCAAGGCACTTTGCAGTTCTGTACTAGCACCTTGTCTTTCATCACTCTGCTTTTTCATTCCTCTTTATTGTGCCTCCTCTTCATACCTTGTTGTTGTATCTATCTCTGTGATATTTCCACACTGTTCTCTGGGCATCGAGAAAAGTCAAATCAAAACAGTTGAATTCCAGGAGGTGATCTTGGCATAACAATGTATAGGCACTGTATTAAAGCCCTGGTGAATCAAGACCTCCATGTTTTTTATAGGAATACAACAAATAGAGCTTATTCAAGATAGGACTATGCTCTGTATCTGGAATTTTAAATTTATTATTATTATTATTATTATTATTATTGGCATTGATATCTATCTTTGATCAATATGCATTCTGAGTTTAAACCAGAGAAAACTTATGTGTCTTATGGAAGTAATTCTTATGACAGAATGACCTGTCTAAGCAAGGTGAAAAAAACCATAAAACAAAAAACAAACAAACAACAACAACAACAACAACAAAAACACACAATAACTGAGGTGGAAGATTTTCCTAACTTTACAAGCTATCTACCAGAATCTTCACATAACTGTGAATTAGCTGCAATACAGACACCACATAACTAAGAGAGACAGAGGAAAATATTCCAGTAGCTATCCAATGGAAAAGAAAAAAAAAAAAAAAGGAATTCTATACCCTTTGCATGGTGTTATGTTGCTGGGACCTAGTGATGTTGTCCCTAGAAGTCCCTCATGACTTGCTTTCTTACACAGTCCATGATCTGATCACTCAATTGTCCTGAAACATCACCATGAAACATCAAAGGGCATAACTTGGAAATTAAGTTTGAATTTAAGGTTCCTTTTTGACAAACAGAAAAGTATGGCTATAAAAAAACAAATAATCTGATCTTATTGTTGGCCATCTCTTCTTGAGCTCCGAAGAAAGGCTTAATACCTCCCCTTCCTCACTTTTATTGTGAACAAGACTGTTTGAAGACTTTAGCAAGAGCAGATGTTATTAAATAACGAATCTCTTATACTTTTATCTCCTTCCTTTCTTGTCTTTCTAGGGCACTGATGAACAAACAAAAGGGCCAAATCTCATGTACTCAGGTGTCCCTCTGTAGCAACCCTGCTTCAGCTAGGACTTGGTAAGGCTTGGAAAAGAAGGCTGGTAATCTGTTCATTTGGGATTTTTTGAAGATTTATCATGGCTTCTTAACAAAGTTTGTTCCAACACAGTGGAACATATATTGTACATGTCATTTATGCCTGCCTCCTGTGAACTCACAGAACTGCAGAGCAAAAAAGCAGGATGGAAGTGCCTCACTGAAGACTGTTCCTGTATTTTCTGTAAATGTTCATGTAAATTCATGTGCAAGCTTTTTTGGCTACTTAATGGACAAGGCTGTACGTAGTCACTGTAAAACCCTTTCAGCACTTAAGGAGAATGGTTCTGAGCTGCCTTTCCACAACTTCCAGACTCTGTATACTTCCTCTGTACTTCTGGCAGCTTGAGTAAGGATCTGTATCTGTCCCTTTTGAACACTCAAAATTCTAGTCAGGTGAAATATTTCAGGCTGAAGGAAATCTCTCCTCCCTCAGCATCAGCATTTCTACAATAACGTGACTCTTGTGAAGCAAATGGGGCCTTTTCACTCAGGGTGAATTGTATTCCCCTTCTAAAGACAATAAACATGCACAAGAAACAGTCACAGCTGTAGTTAATGACCAAGTTGCACTATTTTACATTAAAAAAAATATCTAGATGACAACTACAGAAAATCCCTAAGTACTAAATTAATTGAAAACTGCAGGTCAGCTTTCAGTTAAGTAACCATCATGTTATGGAAGATTTTTGCTAAAGGAATTCAGAAATCCCCAGCATTCAGTTCTGTGCAAACTAGAACATTCTAGTTCCTTCACTGGAAATACACCTGAAGTGAGTAACTCTTCTCAAAGAACAGTCTTGATCCTGCACTCTGATTTATGATCTTAAGGAGATTTGGGGTGTAGAAGCAAGCCCTGGTAAGTAAGCTCTTTCAAAACAGCCCTTTCCACTTCATTTCATCTACCTTACAACAAAACTGGGCATTGATCCCGACTGGAACCTTAGGGCATTTCTGAAACACTAATAAGTAAGTTAATTAACAACAAGGAACATTCTCTGAACAGACAGAACTGAAGCATAATGTTCATTTCAATAAATGAAATTAAATGAGATATTTTATTTTAACTGCACTCAGTGAATTATTGGCTTTGCTGGTACTACATTAATAGCAAAACTACTGTTGATGCCAGCATAGGCAGGCCTTTAACTATTGTTCTTAGTACAGCATGTTTTCAAATGTTAGTCTAGCTTGGGCAAAAATAATTTAGAAGTTAGAACTGTTGTTAGTAGTTGGAAGCTGGCCCTAATATGTCTGGAAACTTTACTGAGGTCCATGGAAAGTGAGTATTGATGATTTGGTCCATGATGATTACATTTTGATCCATGTTCTTAACCCCAAATAAGTACCTTCTGCACCACTGTAGCAAAGAGAGCTTAAAGTAATTTACAGCAACAGCAAAAGACTCCACTGGGGAACAGCAAGACACCTATCCGCTTTCTGCCTCCATTCCCAGACGGCCAACTTGAAATGCCTTGGGGGAAGGACAGGCTATTCTGGCTATGTGAGCTGTTTTCCTGTAGCATCATTATTTGCTGGCACAGCTAAGAATGGTTCTGAAAATTCTCTAACTTGCACAAGGAATTGATTTGTATGCAGGAGCTTCCATGACCAGAGAAGTAGGGAATGGTGGGGGGCTGGCAAAAAAGTCATCTTTCTAAGGTTCACTAAACATTTCTCTGACACTCAGGGGATCAAGTCTTTAATGTATCACTAAAAATGACATGAAGAACTTTATTTCCACTCCCTTGTATCAATCTTATGGTTTCCTGTGCAAACACAGACATTTTTGTCATTAGGCTAAAAATAAAACCTTTTGAGAACTCAAGCAACTAGTCTGTCTAGTTCTTTTCATGCAATGTTTTTACTGGTAACAGCAATAACAGGATGTGCTCACCATTTCTCAGTGTAATAATCCTGTCTCTTCACCAATATAAACAACTTGCCCTTTGACCTTACAATTTATTCACAATAGGCCTAACCCCAGACAATTTAAGTAACAAAAATATTCATAAATAATTTGTAAATAGAAACATTCTTTATGTTGAAAGAAGTGTAATGTCTCCAATAGAGTCCTGTAGTGATAGGTGTCATTTATAGAGCTGACTGAAGTACTACTGTTATCACCATTGCCTGTACAATTATATTTCAATCAAAACCTGAGCATGCTTATGGCTCGTTCTCCAATGCATGAGCCTAAAGAGTCTAAAGAGTTATGCAAAAGATATGTCCACATTTGAGCTAACCAAATCCTTCTTTTAAAATTGGTCATGCTAATAACTACAATGTATGCATAAGAAGAAGAATTAAAAAAAAGAGTTTGTATGGGGTTGAGGGTCCACTGTCATTTCCCCACATCCCTCCCTTATTTCCTCTTCATTCACCAAACTCTCATCAAGCTTTTCATTGCCTTTCTCCCCTGCTGACTTGAGGAAGTGCTTTTGAATGGTGCTCTCTGAGTTAATTTTAGGGTTTAGATCTGAAGGGTCCATGTTTCTGTTTCCATCCTGATCAGGAAATACAAAGCCACAATCTGTATTCATGCTCAGATTTGCAAAGAACCATTTCCCCAGCACTTATTTTAAATCTTGTTCTTCTGGGAGAAAACAAAACAAAACAAAAAAAACCTTTGAGTTTGAAATCAAGCCAAATTAGTTTCCCCTTCCTGAAGTATTTCTGGTGATTTCAGGAAAAAAAAAAAAAAAAAAAAAAGTGGAAAGTCAGGAAGACATATTAATCCTATGTGCAGATCTCTATGGATGCTCATGTTTTGTTGAGTAAAACAATCAGATTACACATAAGGTTGCTGAACCTCACCTCCTACACATCAGGAGCTGCAAAGGGACTTTCAGTTCTATTATGAAACTTTTCCCTGAGTTACAGGAATATATCTTTAAATGATCCATTATTACAATGAATTATAACAAGAAGTGTGACTGCAAGGAACTGATACTTTACTCAGTTATTCTAGTCATCCTGCAAGTCTGAGTATTCAGTACTTTTATAATGTTTTTTCCTTTTATATTATACTCAGGGAGTTGTAGTTAGACTATTTAAAGCAGAAACTGTTGTCTGTGGGGAGACTGGGTACAAGATAATGTTTTATGCTACTCAAGCCAAAGATTTGTAAGAGTTTCTTGTTTACATTCATCATTTCTGTGCCAAAGCATTAAGAAACTCTGGTGAAATATTCATCATTCAAAAACAAACTTCACAAACAGTCCCACAGAATATGTAAGAAAGCCTGAAATCACAGCCAGAAAGATTTTTATTTTTATTTTTTTAGGCTTTACATCCCACTATCCCAGTGCAGATGGGTTATGAGAAACAGTCTATGAAGGGACTTTGAGCCACAGCCCTGGGAGCCTATGCCAGTATGCAAGAGGCACCATCTACAAGCTGGCTGGCAATTGACAGAGCATGCTTACTTAATCTTAATTTAAGTAATTTGAACATGTCAGAAGGAGAAAAATCTGGTTACAGCTACAGGTTGTTGGTGAAAGACGATAGACTTGATTCTCTGTTCTCACGCCAACCCCATGACTTATTTTCTGGGAGTTGCTAACTTGAGCGGAGCTGCCTAAGCACAAAGCTTTTGCACCCAAGTGGAAAATCAGGCCTGGTGTCCCCAGGAGAGCTGGAATAGATGACTAACCTTATTTAGCTTGTATCTCCTGAGGGAACAATTTATGGTATACAGGATATAGGAGATTTATTTGGAAACCATATGGAAATATTTGTATTGTTTTGGTAGTTCGGGGATTAATGTAAAAAAAATATGATACTACTTATCGAGGGTTCATCTTTCATTTTATGGAGGGTTCATCTTTCTACAGGTTCATTCAATTTATTTTCTTTTGTTCAGCACTGCAGTGTATTGGAGACCAAATGATTACTAGATAAATGAACTTATGCAGAGCTCAGTCGAAAAGGCTGGTTTTCATAAAAAGAGCAAACAACAACAAAGTAAAGACATTGAGCTGGAATACAGCATTTGAAATGGCTGAGTCATTTTGGTTAGTACTGTCATGAAATATATTTTTCCAAGAAATACTTGTAAGTAATATTACTGGTAAACAGTTGCCTTATGTCCATGTAGCCTCTTCCCTTTACTGCATTAGAAGAACTAGACTAAAGTGACTTGATGTTGGATTAGATCTTGTTTTTTGCAGTCTTGCTCTGCCATCTCAGCTTGAGGGGAGATTTAAACAGGGTCTGAACCAGTGAAAGAATATATGGAAGGATCTAACCCATGGTCTTCCTCAGGGACTCTGAAAGTGAGCATTGAAGAGTCAGCCCATCTTCCTGCCTGAATTTGTGTCACATACCCCTCTGTATGGCTGGACCTGTCTGGATTTCAACTTCCCTCATCAAAAAAGTACCTGTGTGAAGGTTCACAGCAGCTTTGCTTGGAGATGAAAGCAATGGCAGTTTTCCTTGTAGAGATTGTAGATGAGTTCAGTGCAGAGATTTAATATGGAATGATGATCTTTGAGACTTATCTTCTTTAAGCACTTGTAAAAGATGGTTAATAGTTCCCCTAGAAATTTTTTTTTGAAAGTGTTTTCTCACCTTCTTTTTTCCACCTGTCTCCTCTGAAACTACATTCAAACTTAGAATTTGTCACAGTGTAGGTGGTGGAACTGCCTTACGTGCTGCCACACAATTGTGTATTATTTAGAAGAGGGAAATGGAAAGCAACTTACAGACCAAGAAAAAGTGTGTACAGACCATATCATAGATGTGTATCAGACTTTATTTATAGAGTCTTCCTTTATCTTTAATATAACAAATTAATATAATCAGATAATATTTTGGGATACCTTCAATGAGCACAGGAGACAGACAGAAGGACCACTTTGGACAGTGTTGCCAAATTTTCATCTATATAGAGCCTTGGGGCCACAGGGGTTTAATACTTTCCTGGAACAGGAGGAAAAAATAGTGCAATATTTGCTGATTGTGGTGTACATGTTGATTCATGCTAACTAGGAGACCTGTGGTGAATGTGAGTCTTCTAGGGAAGATGGACTAGAAAGGAAAAGGTTGTTCTTCTAAGGCCAGATGGCCCCAAGCCAGCAAGACCTAGGTATTAGAATCCCTAGTGCACTTGCAGCACTTCAGCTAGAAAGTACCTGTCTTCTTCGTCTGCAGTAAAGAATGTAAAGAAAAGAGAAGGGTGCCAGAAATAGTAAAAAGCCCGGGGGTGGAGGGTGAGGGAGGTGGAGCTGGGGACAAGAAGAGAGTATCAAGTGAAAAGGAAGATTAAACTTACTGGGAAATGTTTGTGGTGAGTAGCTGACCAGGTCTGGGTCTTTTCTAAGGGACTCCATAGACAAATTCCAGGCCCTGCTGCTCTGGGAAAAAAAAAAAAAAAAAAAAAAAAAAAAAAGGAGTTCCAGAATCCTAGAAAACATGAGAAAACATGGAGCTAGCTGTAACCTGGAATACTGACTCACAGGAGAGGAAGGTGCCAATGCAGCATATTGGACATGTCAGCTGGCAGAGGAATTCATTCGCATTGCACCTCAGCCTGTGCAGATACTACCTGGCCTTTTCAAATTTGGTGGCAGTGCTGTAACACCTAATGCACACTGTGGTTACAGAGCTGCTGAGGTCTGTTTCTTTTCTCTCTCTCCTTTTCTTTTTTTTTCTTTTTTTTTTTTCTTTTCTATTTTTCCTTCTTGCTGCAAATAGCAGTGCTTGATTCTAAAAGCTGGTAAAAGATTCTGTTCTACAAAAGTGTTTATGACACAGCAAGCTGAGGGCACCTCAAATTATAACATGATTAGGGAATGTGACAGTAGACATAGCTAATATTGCTTCCTGGAAAAGCATTCAAAACATACGTCCTAAAAATCATGCTATTTGCTTATACACAATCTTTTTGAGTGCTCTAGTGCTTTCACAGGAACACTGGCTGCTAAGTTTAATCCCCCAAACCCTTCCTCTCTTTTTTTTTTTTTTTTTTTCCTCCTTCCTGTTTTTCACTGCTTTTCAAGAGCATCTTTTTCTGTTATTCTCTTGCCATTTATAGCAGAAGCCACGTAGTTTCCATTAATTGTTAACTGGTCACAGATGAACTGGATCTGTTAATTGTCTGGGCCTCTCTAGTCCCAGGCTTCCTACTACTAGAAATACCAAGCTGTCTTGTTACAAGGTTGTTTCTATCCTTAGCGTGGTTTGGGTTGCTTTTCAGTGTAAGTTGTAAATGAAATGGTAGGCATATGTGCTAACTTCCTCTATGAATCATAGAAAAACGCAAATGAGTGCAGAGTATGCTGCTATTGGCAGTTTTTATGCAATGTGCTCTATTTCCTTTATTACACCAATGTGTATACTGGATTGTAATACACAGTTATCTACCTACAGATAGGTTTCTCTAGGTATTCAAGTCTTTTTATAAGCTTTTCAGTAGGTCACATTTTTATATGTGACATACTTTAATTCTAAGCCAAAGCACAAAATCCTTCAAATAATGCTTAACTGAATCAATAACCCTTGTTTCTTTAACGATGCTGATTTTACATTCCTTTATTAGCTTGATCGATGTGTTTCCATCACAGATATTTTTACTTCACTGAAAAACTAATCATGTGTCTCTCTTCTGAAAATAGTGTACACTGGTAAACAAACAAACAACCAATAACTGGTCTTTTTTTATTTATTCATATCTGAATGTACCTGATAGAAATTCTGTAAAGTTCTGTGATGGTTATTAAAAATTCAAACATTTCTACCATAAGAGGAGGTCTAAGAAGTTTATTTCGTTCAGAGAGAGCAAGTTTCTTTTAGTCACAGAAGGCTCCAAGATTAATACTGAGTGACTACAAAATCATTACTTCAACTGAATTGCAGTTCTCAGGGTTTGACCTCAACTGTGACTGAATGTTAGAAATCATATGGTATGCACAATGGAAGCAAAAAAAAAAATAAAAAAAAATCAGTAACAGTGAGGTGGAAAAGACCTTAGAGAAGTAAATTTCTGTGAACAGGCTGATGTTCATAGTGCTATACCTATTAGCTTTGTGAATGCTGCCCTTCATTGCTATAAAATAAACAAAAAAATAAAGCACAAAAACATTCTGACAAAAAATTGGGTATAAAGTTCCTTTATTAGCCTGTCTGCCATGAACATCTTCCTGGGTCTCTATTGCCATACCCCATTAAAGAATTGCTCCCACTGAAATCATCAGCAGTGGGGAATTAAGCTACAATCAATTAGGTGAACTTCAACAGGGTTCTAGCACTTACCAGCAGAAAAGGTCACCAGTAGGATTGCTGATGCTTAATACAGCCATATCAACAAGGAAAGAAGTATGTTTTGAAGGGAAGCACTAAAGAAATATTGTGAAAAAACAAAACAAAACAAACCCAAGCCTTACAAGAACAGTAATATTCAAAAATGAAGAATATCTTAGCTCATTATCTTGTTTTGGGACTGAAAATCTTATAATGATATCACTTCATTAGATATAGTCTCTATTTGATTGTATTATTCATCTGAATTAGCCTTAGCAAGCCTGTTCTATTCTGTTTTTTGTAAAATTGATAAAAGAAACATATTGATAAAAAGTAGGTTGTTGGGATTAATTGCTCTATCTAACTACTCAGGCCCTTAGGGTTTGGTATAACTGTCATCTGACAAACAGTAATTGTAATCTATTATCTGGTATCTTGTACTGAGATCCATAGAACTAGGCTGATTTATACTATCTGAAGAATTCACCTTCAATTAGCACACTTGCTGTATGTAATATCTTACTTTGAAAAGCCTGCAAAGGAAATTTATTGTTTGTGAAGTTTAGTAACTTAAAAACAACTCATGTGCTTTTGGTAACTTAGTACAGAGATTGTATACATTTATAGTACAAAATAGAAGTAAGTAAAAACAGTGATGAACTTGTTATTCTTGTTATATTCTTCTATATAATTATTTAAATTATATAGAAGTTGATCAAACAAGTGATACATATACATGTATATATATCTTAATATATGTGCCTTTCTTTTGCTTAAGTTCTAAACAACTTATGCTCAAAGAGAATTGGAAAGAAGAAAAAGAATGGGAAATGATTTCTCAGGTCCATTTTTTTTTCATATTTGTGGAACATAATGTGATAAATGTTGGGGGTTTTAATGCCTCGGATTAAAGGAATCTCTTCCTCTTCCTGCTGAGCTCTGTGTCTATAACACACTTGCTGATCTTTTATGGTGTCTAATAGTATCTAAGTGAGCTAACAACAACAACAAAAATGTTAAAGCCTTATATCAACCTATCAACCTACCCTGGCTATTTGCAAAGATCAAGGAAGGATTTTGTTTGTTTAGTTTTTGGAGAGATGGATTGAGAGATTTTAAAAGATGACAAGCCAGTTGGGAGGGTTTGGAGTACCAAGGATATCCTTGATAGCTGATAATTCAAGAAAATACTTCATCAAACAGGGCTGGCAGTCATCTCTTCACTCATTTGAACCCCCCAGTGATGATAAGGAGGCTTTATAAGATGTCATTAGTAAGAAATTTTGGTTTTGAGATATCTGATTTATAGATAGGGGATTTTCAGTATGAAAGACATAAAAAAGTGACCGTGTCCTCATTTCATTTGGACAAAGGACTACTATCAATTTCATGCAGATCTGCCTTTCAGCAATTTGTTGACAAATCCAGTGACAAAAATATCTCTGGAGTTGCTTAGAGAACTCATCAGTAGCAGATTATGTGTGTGCACGTGAAAACAAAAGACAATTCATGGAACTTTGTAATTAATGGCTGAATATTTTAAAGTATCTTATTAACAGCAATCCAAAGAGAAGTAGAGAAAATGATGGTGTATCCATATGTCACTAACAAGACAGACAATGATTTTACAGAGCTTAAATATGTTTCAAGATCTTTCAAAGATTTTTCTCAGATAAAGAAAATGACTGGATCCTAGAATACTTCACTGAGGGTTGTATTTCTCAGACAGGGAAGAAACAAGAGAAGGCTGACCTCTCACTTTGCTTCCAGAGAGTTGTGTATTTGCTAGGATTATATATTTAAAGCACTTTCTATAACAGGGCAGGCACTAACATTATAAAGTCACCAAGTGTATAAGACTTGAGATAATGCGGTGCTTCCAGACAACAGAAAGAAACTTTTTTTTTTTTTTTCCCTGGAGACCAGAACAGTCACTGTGAGACAATTGAATCTTTCACTCTCTTCCTCTCTCCTCCTGCTTGAAAATGGCAGAGGCTCTGCTGTAGGTTGGAGGCAGGAAACCCAAAACAAACTGATGCTAACTGATCAAAACAACTGGAAAAATACAATTCTATCTGGTAACAGACAAAGCTTACATGCTTCAGTCATTATTTATTCACTTCTTCCATCACATGTGTTTCTGTTTAATCACACAGATCTACAGAATGACAGAGGTTGGAAGGGACTTCTGGAGATTATCTGGTCCAGCCCCCTGCCAAACAGGGTCACTTAGCACACACTGCACAGGATCATGTGCAGGCAGGTTTTGAATTTGTCCACAGAAGGAGGCTCCATAACCTCTTTGGGCAACCTGTTCCAGTGCTCAGTCACCCTCACAGTAATGAAGTTTTTCCTCATAGTCAGGTGTAACTTCCTGTGTTTCTGTTTGTGCCCATTGCCTCTTGTGCTATCTCTGGGCACCACTGAAAAGAGTCCAGCCCTCTTGACACCCTCCCTTCAGATATTTGTATACATTGATAAGATGCTCCTCTTACTCTTCTCCTAGCTAAACAGTCCCAGCTCTCTGTCTCTCGTTGTATAAGAGATGCTCTGGTCCCCTAATCATCATTTTGTGAATCTGTGATTATATGACTGAGCAAAAGGTTGCTCTCCAACTCTTTTATAAGTACCCTTTAAGTATTTAAAAGCTGCAATATTAAGTATTTAAAAGCTGCAATAAGGTCACCCCAGAGCCTTCCCTTCTTTAGGCTGAACAACCTCAGCTCTCTAAAGAGACATACTAAAGAGGACCCCCACCTTCCCAATTTAAGATGCAACTTAACCACATTCCAAATACATGATTTTATCTACAACACAAGCAAAATGTGGGGATGTGAGTAACAAAACAGAATCTGATATGCATTATTATTATTATTGTTGTTGTTGTTGTTGTAATTAGGTTTGAAAGTATAATACAAAGAGATGTTTTTTAATCTACATATTAAAGATATGTAAAAAAAAAACAACCTGGAATTGTCATCATTGATCTGTTTCTGACATTAATTTCAATACAAGCTTAATATAGTCTCCAGAACTTTTGGGACTTTTCAGAACAGATGTGCATTCTTTGCTTAAGAAGATGGGTGTTTGAGAACTGCAGTAAGCTAAGCTCATTTCCATAATGTTTGGTTTTCCTCAGTTTTCACTGAGGTTAAACTATTAGGTCCATGATAAAGCACCCATCTGCTAAACCTTGCATGACAAAAAACATATCAATCTAAACCTATGAGAAAATTAGAGATAAATCCTGTGATTCTTTAAGTGAAAGAAATCAAAAGCAGACAAACAGCAAACAAAGTAAATGGGAACAACCAGTGCCAGAATAGGGGAAAAAACAGGGAGGTAGCTGTATAACTCTGATGGGAGTTATAACAGTGTAGGTAAGAAAAGATCTCAGTCAAATCTAGGGGAATGCAGTTCTGAGGGAAGAAAAAACAAATCAGCACATTTCACCAATTACAGTATAGCATCAAAATCCTTTGAGGATTGGCTGATTCTAAGGTAATGAGTGAAGGGAATCCCTGTCTAAAAGGCCGAGAAAATATTTTTGTTTTTCAAGCAGTGTGTATGAGCTATTTATTTTATGAATCTGGTAGGCCATTGCTCTCATGAGTTGAGAAGGAATGGCTGAAGATTGACTTCACTGGCCTTTGATGATCTCCCACTCTGGGGTTCAGCAGTGAATCTCCCTTCCTTCACTATCTAAAGAGCATGCCTAATTTACACAATCTATCTCCTTCTGAATAACTTCCACTGGAGTCAATGGGAGCTGTGTGCCCGAAGCCAAGGGCAGAATTTGGCTCAGACAGAGTATAACAGCTCCAGTGCTTTCCCAAATGAAATACATTTAGATTCTGACATGCACAGTTGGATGCAGTAAGTAAAAAATCAGTTCTGCTGGGTACAAGGCTTCACTGACTAGTGCTGCTTCTCTCTCATCATTGTTAAAAGATGTGCTTTATATAAAAAGGTGTGCTAGATCAAACCAGAGACTTATCTTATACACTGAACATAGAGTGATATTTTATGTAGTTCTTTAGTTTCCAGTGTTTTGTGGCTTAGAACTTCCTGTGTCAGATGTAGCTTTTTAATTATTATTATTTATTTATTATTATTTATTTATCTTTGTGCAGATTGTAAAAAAGTTGTGCCAAGTTTAATTGCTTTCTTTGTCACAGCTTCTTGAAACACAGTTCTTTTAACTCAGTCCAAATTATTTCCCAAAATTCAGTAGCAGTACAGTTGACTGATATGATTTGTACATCATTTAAAACAGCCATTCAGCTTGTCTAGTCACTGCCAAACAACAAGTATTTTACTGATAAGTCACAATACCTCACAGTTCACCAGTGTCAGGAACATAGATTATTATCTGGCCTTTTCTTGTGATATTCTTCTCATGAAAATCTATTCTGAACTGTAGGTAAATGACTACCTTGCAGAAGTAGACTTTTCGTCTTTCTTTTTCTCTCTCATAATGTCAATCTTGATCTTACTGTTTGAATTCTCCTGTGCCTTAAATGTATTAGTAATTCCTATGGGAAATTTTTTTTTTTAGGGAAAGAGGTATTTTTTTAAGGACTGATTGAACAAAATTGCACATATGGACAAAAACTCTGCTCTTCACACTCTTTTACAGCCTACAGGAGTCTTCCATGGGAACCATTAGTTACAGCTGTTTGTTCTTCCCTAAAAACACAGTGTCTTACTGCTATTTCCCTAAACAAATAACTGTAGGAAAACAAAAACAAAACTTTTAAGTGTTAACTGCGTGCTCCCAGAGTGATCTGGTTTGGTTTCTGGATTTTTATTTTGAAGATTTTTGTTGTTGTTTTGTTTCTCCTCTCTGAGACTTCTGCTTCTCTTCTCTAGTGTTTTTTTTCTTTTCTTTTTTTTTTTTTTTTTTTCTCTCTTCACCTTTAAATTTACTGTTTGCACCTCTGAGAAGTAAATCCAAACTAGGAAACCCCTTTACTAGAAATTCTACTCATAGAAATTACCATCACAGCCTTCAGACTGCATTACAGTAAAGAATTTGTTCTCTCTGACCCACTGAAGTTCAGGATTTATATTGTCTGTTTCCTTTAAAACATCAACAACATGAAATTATGCAGTAAACCTTGATTTTGGGTTATGTGATTGCTTACAATATTGCAATGGAGTGCACAGTACTTGGTGAGATTATTATTTTTTAAATTATGTTAGAACATTGTGCAGTGTTCATAGAGAACACTTCTAGCTAGATGTTTCAAGAATGGAACTGTCAAAAAATTATCAGATAAAAAAGATCTTATTATCAAGGTGATCTTTTTTATTCCTATTGTTATTAAGAAAATGTTTGGGATTCTTTTCCACCTCAACATGTGGATTTCAACAACTGCTGTTTGCTATTAATTACAGAACATACTGCATCTTCTATCGGATAAACATGTCCGGGGAGAATCAAGCTAATTTGTTATATTCCCCTTTGGATATGTTTTCCATCTACACAATGTTCAGACTAAATCCTGTGACTACATTTTTCATTTGACATCTTGGGGAGGCAAGTTCTCAGCAATCTGAACCACACAAGATCTGAATCACTGATCATGCTCCTAAACTCAAGTGCCACACTGTACACAACTGTGAAGTTGGGTGCCTAGAATAGACCGTAGGTGCTTAGTTTATATGCATCTGTTCGAGCAATTAAACTTTAGCACTTGATTCTGGAAGCCTGCATGTATGTGTGAAGTTATCTTTCAGCATGTGAGAAAGTTTGCAGAGCCTGAAAGGAGGAAAGAGAGGAGCACTAGTAAGATTAGCACATTATGTAACGTAATGACTATCACCTGGGAGGATCTTAAAATCTGTATGCAGCATGCAACATATGAAATATTTTAATATGAGATTACATATATCACATGTGTCTATTAGTTTGATCTGCTACAGTTGATATTTTTTCTTTATTCACATTGGTATAATATGTACATATAATACAGAGGAAGTAACAGACATAAATGAAAGAATTAAAAGCCTGTATTTGAATAATTAAGAGCAAAAATTATTGCAATCCAAGCATATTTTAATTAATTGGATCCAAAACCTTAAGTAAAGTATAATTAATTTTTACGGTAAATTTCAGAGTTTCTTAATAGAATAGATCTCTTGTGTGAAATATTTAGGTAATGACTATCATAAAAGAGACCACTTTAGAGTGCAATAATGTGCTCTGAAAGAGTCTTTTTCTTCTGTGTCAGTTAGGAATAAAAAAATCATTATACTTTGCACTGTATTTATTGTGCCCAATACTGAGTGAGTTGTAGCTGAGTAAACCTGAAATGTATTTGTGCTTCTAGTGTACCTGCCATCCTGCCCACAAACTTGCACCATCACTGTGATTGTCCCAGCATATTTTTAAAGGTTTCTCTCTCCCTTCCGACCTTTCACTCTTTTTTTTTTTTTTTTTTTTTTTTTTTTTTTTTTTTTACTTTTTAACATTATGAATACATAAAAGTAGGATGAACTGATGAAAAACATCTGAGATAGGAGATAAAGAACAAGTCTATTACTTATTACTTTTGTAAATACTACCTACGGCCACCTACAGTTCTCTTTGCCTTCTTTCTTTTGACATATTTCCAGATTTATTACTGTTTGGAATACCAGAATGCATAGATGTGAGTGATGTTAGGAAAAATCCACTACAGCTTGAGACATTTGTTTTCCAGAGTTTGCTGTTCATTACAGGTATGTACCTGCAGTTAAGGTTTGCTAAAAATACCATAGTTCATTACTACTATGGTTAATTAGCCTTGATAATTCTAAAAATGCATGCTATTTATGTTTACATTGAACACACATGAATGCATGCAAGGTCTGATTGAACACTGAAGGAAAAAGACAGTCTTCACCTTGAAGAGTTTACCAGCTGAAAATACATGGTGAGGGTGTGTACATGGAAATGTAGGCTTACCACACAGGAGTAGTCAGGCTGAGAAGGTTGAGTCACAGGAGAGGAATGAGCAATGGACTGTCAGGAAACACCCTGTGAGTTCCAAACATTCTTATTTTTGTTTGATAGAGGTTTGGGTAGGTGGAGATCAGGACAAAGCAAAGGCATGGAGAGAAAGGCAAGGATGTTTCAAGATATGGAGAGGAGAGAGGAGAACAGACATGCAGTGAAGACAAGACAGAGAAACAGAGAGGTGTGGGGGTGAGATTGAGGTTGCAACAACCTGCACGTGGGAAAGGATAATTAAAATTCATGTGTGTCTGTCAGCCATTAAGCCTCTTTTACCTTTGCTTTGTTGGCTTCCTTGTCAGGCTGGATCCTCCCTGTAGTCTCTTCCTCATTCCAGGCTGGTCCTGTCATTGTTTAAAAACAGTTGTGCATGAACCGTGCATGCACACCAAAGCCAATAAAATTATACAGTGCACTTAATTGAAAGATGGAAAAATTGCTTTACTGCAACAGTTTTATACAATGGTTGACATTTAGGGACTGATCCTAGGCTACTGTACTCAGTAAGAGCAATTTAATATTGTAACTTGTAAGTATGAAACCAATGATTTTTCTTTTGGCAGATGGAAATTATTCTTAGACACATGAACTTTTTGGGCTGAGGCGGGAACTTCTGTCTTTACCTACCCCTTTAAAGATTCCTGTTAGCTAACAATGTTTCTTAGTTATGCACGAGACATAATTCTGAATCTTAAAAAGGGTATGTTTTTGTGTATGTGTAATTTGCTTCAGTCAATGAGTGTATTAAATTTCTTTAATATTGAAATATTTTTTCTTATGTGTTGAGAATTTTTACTTTTGCTTTCAAAGGTGATAGTAGATATGTGGTAAATATATCTCTTGTCACTTTCACTCTTCCCTTCTATGAAAAACAAAACATAACTAAGGTTTGGTTTTTATCAGTCTTCTTGCTCCCCACAACTTGTTTGAAACCAGAAGACTTTTTTTTTTCTTCTTTCTGAAAACCTGTATTAAACCAAAAGAGTTTTGAAATAGGAAGGCACTCTGTTCCCCATTTTCTTTGATAAAACATAATGAACAACAGCATCTAAATTATCTGAATAGTGACAGTATCCTGGCTGAGACATATATATTTCAATGCCTGGTTATTTATAGCTTAGTTACTGGTTGCCAGAATTACACTCATGAGACCCCAATGTTTCTTATCCATAAGCTAATTTTCTAGTCAAAATTCAGAAATACCCCCCTACAAAATAACAAAGAAACCTAAACAAACCATTCTCTGTATGAAGACAGCACTTTTTGTAATTCAGTATATTCAGTCCTCGTATCCATAAGCACAACATTTGCGTAGTCAGCACTTATTCTTTTAAACACAATTAGAAAAACAAAACATCAATGGGAAATCAAGCTGATTTCAATATTGTTCAACAAAGCAGAAATCATCTGGCACCGTAGGAATTTCTTATTCCATTTTCTCTGAACAGCAGGCTAGGAGCACTTTAGCATTAAGATATTTCATTTTCTCTAAAAATTATACTGAAGACTGTGGTGTGGTATATGTAATTTATAAATATTTGAATTTTATAATTATTTTTCATACATGATGGAGACAGAACCCACCAGAAATCTTCAAGTAGTGAATATTCTTATTACTGAAGTCTCACTTCAAGTATGTAGTGTCAAACTCACATCTTTTCATCACATATGCTGAATCTCTCACGTTAGAATATTTTTTTTTATTTACTTTTCAAACAGCCTCTCTCATGAAAGTGCAGCTAATGGCATCCTGTTTGCAGCCTTTGTGCTCTAACACTTTGTTCAAACCAACACCTTTACCCAGAGCTCATTAAATCAGCACTTACATGCTTTCAATAAAAAGGGAATAGTTTCAGGATGAGCACTGGATGTCTGATCTCCTTTTACACAGATTATCCTTTTTTCACCCCTGCTCAAGGCATTGCATGAGTGAACTTATTCCTGAAATACTGTACTAAGAAATGGCTTCTTCCTCTCTCTTATTAAACTGTCACAAAACATATCTGAGAGCTAGATAATCCACTACAGTGTATTAGGAAATTCAGGAGATCATATAGGAACACTAACAATAGAAAAAAAAATGAATGCTCATCTTCTATCAACCTCCAAATTACTATTCTTTATTAGCATTATCTTTTCCAGCCTTATAGAACTGAAACCTACTTCATGTTAAAAATGAATGTATGCACTTAGTATATTTAAAAATCTGAGTCTGACACTGCTTGAATGAGATATGATCACATTGTCATAAATCACCCTATCTTTTATAACACAAAAGTAATTATTTCCAAAACCTAATGTCAAATATTTCTGGTTTGTTTTTCTTTTCCTTTTCCTTTCACAGCTGTTCAAGTTGCAACAATTGAGTCCTGGATAGAAAAGGAGAATTTCATTCCTGTGGAATGATCAGGGACTCATTTCAAGAAAGTCATGCTATGGTTGTCAGCCATATTTGTGCGCTTTTTAGAAAGCCTAGTTGACAACACTAGGTTTGGGGTTTGGGTTTCAAGTTGTTATATTCTTACTTCATTTAAGGTCTTTATTCACTACCATTAAATAACAAAATAGTTATAGATACTTCTGGTGATGAAGTAGATATCTAAATAAATTTCAGTCTGTTTTATTTTGTCCAGTCCTCAGTTTTGAATTCAGATCCATGAACTGAGATACTTATGGTGAGATTAGTTAAAGACAGGGGGATAGCTATACAAGAGAAAACCCTCCTTAGCATTTGAAAACAATTAGGAATCTGCAGTAGTATCTATATTCTCCTCACTAATCATTCTGATTTACCCCCTGAGTTAAATAATTCCCAAGGGAAGTAACCATCCTCATATATTTCCCAGGAAAATAGGCACTCAGTAAGTACTTAGATCAGTAGGCTTGCCTGATTGTGATTATTTCTAAGTCTGGCTCAGGAAGGCTTTCTGTTGCAAATTCATGGAGGGTAAGAACATAAATAAGGGACCTATTACTAAATACTAGTCTTTGTTGCATATGCACCTGTTGTTGGCCACTGCTGAATTGTGATACTGCAGTAGTTTTATATTTGACTTTTGAAGCTGTTCTTAGGTTATTATAGGCAAAGGTTATTATAGACAAGAAAGGGCACAGTCAGGTCTGCTTTTTTTAACTCTTAACAGCTCACATGCTGAGTAGGAAGCCACCTAAATTAGACATACTAGGACAAGTTGAGGACAAGTCTGTCACAGCGGCAAAACTCCCGTTGGGCCTTATTGGCAGCAAAGGTCCCTAAATGTGTATGCGGTGCTGGTTTCAGTGGAAGATGATGGACCTTAGCAGGAAACAACACCATGCAGGGTCATGCCTCAAAACATAGTGAAGTAGGAAGGTCTTATCAAATAATCTTTTGCTTTGAATAGGTTGTGAAATCTCACTTAGGCAATTTGTTTGCTTTTAAGTCCCCAAGCAGCAAAGAGAGGACAAAAGGCAGGATCAGCTCGTGGGGTAGGGTTCTTCAGAGTTCATTCTTGTATCATGAGGCTCAGAAAGCAAGCTCAGCCTTGAATCTGAAGCTTGATCACACTGATTTTCCTGGACCTTACAAGGGGAATGTTGTCTGTAGTGGCAGAATTGCACAAGAAGGTTTTGGAATGGTTAACACAGACCCTTCAGGAATCTACTGTGGTGCGTAGTCCCCTAGAGAGAAATTGGATTCCATTCATCTGTCACTTTATCATACCAGGTTTGAAAATAAATAAATAAATATAAAAAATCATGTTTGATATAAAATAAGAAAGAAAGAAAGAAAGAAAGAAAGAAAGAAAGAAAGAAAGAAAGAAAATGTTCCACTTAATTGAATGACCTCACAATGTATTTGGCAGCTTTGTCAGGAAGTCTGCTGGGAAAAAAAAAAAAAAAAAAAAAAAAAGGAAAGAAGAGAAAAATCCAGTGAAGTTTATGAGTGTTTTTACAAACTGTTATTCTCCCTCCTCCAAATCTCTGGCCTCTCAGGTGAAGCATTGTGTGGCTGGTATCTTGACTTACCATTCTCTCCCAGGCTCTGCAGGGAGTATCAGGCCATCAGCACTGATGTTCAGAGCAAAGCTGTGAAAACAAACCACAGTAGATTAGTTGGACTGCTGACCAGGTTATTTAGAGCTAACCACTCTGTGTGCCCTTACATCTCAACCAAACAATTACCCTTTTCCATTCTTTATTTGTTCATGCACTTATCAAGGACAACAGTGTTTGCAAGGGGACATTTTATTAAATAGGACGATTCATTTAAGAACCTTTTCTTTGACCTGTAGAATGCCAATATATTCTGCTCTTTGATTAAGAGAGCAAATAGCACAGAAGACACATCAAATGATGGTTACCTGAAATTACTTGATTGTCTGAAAGAGATGCTAAAGACAATATTGGAAATGCTGTAGCTCGATTCTGCCCATTTTGAACAGTTGTACTTATATTGACAGCTATGCTTTTTACAATAAGGTCACCAATACAGTGAGTGCTATTTCATGAAATCAGTATTGGAATACAGAATTTAAAATTGAGATATAAAAGGAAGAGGTAGATACTTCAAAACTGAATACTTCTCTCTTCATTTATTTTTTTCTTACCTACTAGAAATGTTTTAAAATTATTTGTCTACTTGATTTGTACCATTTTTATAACTTAATGTGTTTGTGGTTAGAAGTAATGGCAGGTGAGTGAAGTAGAGCCGTCATTTCAAGGGTGAAATCACAGGGAATTAAAGAGGAATTGTTATCCAGCTTTTATTAAAGGCACCAGGGATCATGTTCCCTAAAGAAAACACTATACAATGTGATTTGAAAATCACTTTCAATTTTTGGGGGACATTTTAGGGCTACAGTACTTTCTAAATGGTTGTCATTTGTTCTTAAGTATTGAGATTTAACATCAATTTTTTATTTAGTGCAGCAGTAGAAAACACTGAGCTTGCCCTGGCTTTGTTGTGAATGAGTAGATGCTGTCAAGTTATTAATGCTTCAAGAAACTCACTGAAGTACTTATTCTGCTTTTGTTGCTTTAAGGCTTATGCTCTCTTTTTTTTTTTTTTTTTTTTTTTTTTTTTTTTTTTTTTTTTTTTTTTCCTTTTTCTCCCCTGAGGTTTCTGTTGAATTGTATACAGACAACACTTGTTCATAACTATCCATGAAAATCTCAGTTAATAATGTCAATTGCTCTCAGGAACAGTATGATTTGCTATTACCACACACACACATGCACACGCTACAGGGATAGTATTTCTTACAAGCCTGACCCAAGATTAGTAATTTGCATCTTGTCCAAGTGATTGATTTTAAGATTACTTGGAAAAAGGAAGAGAAAATAAAATCTTCTCAAATATGCTTCTCAAACTCTGTACAAGATGGTAGATTTTTCTTCTCTGTGAAGAAAAAATGGCATGACAAATTGCCAAAAGATCCTCTAGAGATGTACACGAGCACTAGAGCTCACATTTTATCCTTTTCCCATTTTTGAAGCATTAGTTTTAAGCTCTTGAACAGAGTATGCAAACAGGACGAGAAAGATTACAGCAGGAAGAAAGGAGTTAAAGAGGTGTCTTGAAATCCATCTCTAGGCTGCATAAATATCACTGTGGTTAATTCCTCCATTTTTAGACATTCCTCACTCAAGTTATTTTTACTCATCAAATTCACACTTCATACCTTAAAAGAGAGGTTGAATAAAAGACTTTTGCTTAAGGCTATCTTAATGAACCTGAGATGCAAAGTCTAATTTAATAAAGTAGATACTTTGACAGAACATCCAAACCTAATACCTTATACCCAATCCTAGCTCAAAGCAAATGCTCCAAGAATATCTTGTTTATTGTTTATACATAAGCTCACTTCAAACTGTTAGTCCTGGGGTAGAGAGCAGCTGGAGTAGGCAGGGCACATATTTGTTTTCTTTCTTTCCAATGAGATTATCTCAAAGACATTTCTCCCCTTCTCCTCCTTTGCCTCTTCACATAAAACAGAATAGAGCACAGCTGTCAGGGAGCAAAAAGGTGAAACCTCATCTTTATGCAAACCTGTACCTTTTCATTAAAACTAATTCACTTAAATCAGTGCTAAACTCATGTAGATACTCTTATTTAGCTTTGAACCAACTGATTTGCAACTGACTTTACCAAACTGAAATAAATGTATCTGCACTGCCTCTTATTCCTCTTTAATACAGCAGGTTCAAAATCATCAGCAAATGTCGAGCACTCCAACACCTACAGAGAATCAGCAGACTCTGGCTTCTTTTCTCAGTGCTTTAATTCATCATGCACTAAAAAATCTGACAAATGAGCTGGGGAATGTCTGTTTATGCTTGTAGGGCCTGCTGGGGCAGAGCTGTCTCAGATCACTCAAATCCCAAGCTACAGTGAAAGACTGTGAAGTCTGTGTCTTTTAAATGGTAAATTTACTGAATATTAGATGATACTCTGAATTTTGGCTTTTCCATAAGTAAGTATATTTCATGAAGTTTCTCTGGATGTATGATTAGAAATGACATTATGAGATGGTTTTAAGGAACTTTTTTTTTTTTTTCTTTTTTCTTTTTTTCTTTTTTCCCCTAGCTCTCCTGGAGAAACTATCAAAAATACAGCAAGTCTGTCAAAGCTAAGTGCCTGCTCTGAGTACTGTGGATGGTGTCTGGGACACCAGCATACTGCTAGCTGGAGAAGCAGTTACCCCTACTGAAGAGGAACTTTCTGCCCTTGCCTTACAGATGGCCCTAATTATAAAGAAAGAAAAGAGAAACATTGTGGAGGTGCAAAAGACAAGTTGGGATCCCCTCTGGCAGCTCCTCCTTCCAGGCTCTGTGGAAATGATTTTGTTTGTTGGGAAATACAGAGGGACACTCAGTCTATTTCTCACACAAACCCAGCCAGTTACCTCAGGTCTCTTCATGAGTGGGCAATGGTCCATGATAAACACTCAGTTTTGGATGCCATCTTTTCAGGACCTGTTGGTCCCTCTCTCATCAGCTTAAGCTGAGTCTTTTTTATGCTGTACATTTGAGGTCTGCCTTCTTCCCCTGCATTAGGCACAGACTCCAGGAATTCTTCACATTAGAACAATAGGGCTTAAATGGTATTATTTATATATTTATTTTCTGGAGGAATGCTTGGCTTGCTGCAATGAACAGATCATCTGTCCGATTAAAATGTTGGACTTTGGAGATTGCTCATGCTCTGTCATTAGAACAAGAAACTTGGTTTGCCAGATGGGCATGTCTTTACTTCAGCTCAAATGGCAATTTTAAATATATCCCCATGTAGCTTTTCTCTTGTATCAAACATGAGAAAATAATAATTTCCCTCTGATGCACTGTCCAGAGTTGACAACTTCTAAACTATGAAGATAGGGAGAGATGCTGAATCTTTGTGTATCATCTGATTTTCAGTGCCCACCAAATCTGGAGTGGAACTTTTCCACATCTTCAAGCCACTTTGCACATGCACAGTTCCCTTTCAGCATTGAAACCTTTCTACCCTACATGTCAATTAAATCTCTGGTATTTATAACAAATATTGACTGAGATGGTTATGTGCAGAAGCCACTCAGAGTTCTATGTAAGAATATGAAACGTTTACTCTCATTTCAAAACTCCTGTGATTTGTCCAAAATACAGGGAAAATTTGTACTGATCTGGGTGAATCAATTCCTACACTGTTTCAGTCCTGGAAGAAGCAGGAAAAAGAGATTAAGAAAATAGTTTGGCATGTGGTAAGGACACAGATATAGGTGTAATAGAGAAGGATGGAGCAAAATGCCAGCAGAAAAGACTGAGGGTTGTGGTGGAGTGGAATACCTGAGCTTGTAATGTCTGCAGTCATTACACAATCTCTCAGGTTCAAGATTTGTATGACTGAGGAATCATCTTACCAGAGTATGCTGAGGAACATCCCAGAAGGAAACAGTAGATAAACACAGTAAAGACCTCAGATCATTTTGCAAGAGAAACAAAATAAAAATGAACAGGCAAAGCTTCCTGAATGCCCCAGCATTTGGAAAAGGCCTTCCATGGCATGGCAATGGTCATGGCAATGGTAGAAGCTCTGCTTGAGGAGGACTGGAACTGTCCTTCCTGTTTATTCCAGTCTGGAAAATGTTCATTCATTAAACCCTGAAAGATGTTATGCAAGGAAGATAGTGAACATATGCCCTTTGGAGACTGAGCTTTGCCTTGGGAAGGAAAAATGTGTGTGCATGTTTGTGTCAAGGTGGCTTGAATCATTATAGCTTTGTAATGCCTATCTCAAAATACCTCTTCAGGATTGTGTCAATTAGAAATGAAAAAACAACAACAACAATAATTAAAAAAAAAACAAAAACACAACAACATAAAATTAGTCTGTCTGAGTAAAACATATGAGACTGTTTACGGATTTGACTGAATTTTGATGATGTTATTAGGATGTGTTTAGGAAAAGGAAGAGAGAAAGAGGAGGACGAACAAACGTATTTGTGGGAATTGTCATTAAAACCCGACCAAGATTCAACCTTGACAAAGGAGATACTGCAATTCTGCTATAATGAGGAAATTAAGTCAATAAAGAACGTGTTCTCTCAAAGCCAGTGGACTACAACACAAGCTTGTTTAGAATTACATTAAATTGTGGTACACTTCACAAAGAAATAGATGTGAACATTTCAGAAAGCAGTCATCAAGCACCTTGTTGTTTGCCAAGAAAAATAGGCAATTATGAACATTATGTCCAACTATGCATCATATGGCTCCAATCAAAACCATTTAAATCCAGTCAAGCATTGCTTTCGCACATAAAACCCTACCCAATGCTTGATTATACCTCAGCATACCAGGTATGTAGCCTAGGATGTTGGCCAATAACAATATTTCCGTTGTCTAGGAATTTTTAATCCATCCATCTATATTTATAAATGTCATAAATTTGATTGCAAAAGATTACAATTATCAAAACCCTTGCTGTTTTAACTTTCCTGTCCAAATCTACTAAAAAGCCCTTTGAAATTAAAAGCAAACAAATAAACAAAGTCTAATGAAAAAGGGCACTGCCATGTTTTTAAGTGGAAAAAATGGACCTAGAAAACTGATAGTTTTTTCCTACACTTCTTTACCCCTCCCCCAGGTGATGCTGCCTCCAACAGGATAAAATTATTATGTAGAGAAATGTTTAGGCTGCACATACCCAGACTGAGAAAAAAAATGCTTCAATATAGATACATTAAAAACAAACAAACAAGAAACCTTAGGCACTTTTGTGGTCTCAGAGAAACAATGAATTCTATTCCTCCTACTGCTCTGCTTTTGTAACAAATTAGTGTCGTGTCACGCCCCCCGCCCCCCCCCCCCCCCCCCCCCCCCCCCCTCCCCCCCCCCCCCCCCCCCCCCCCCCCCTCCTTTTATTTTTTATTTTTTTTCCATACAAAGCTCTTCTATATTGGAGATTTATTCTAAAAATGTGTCACTTGCTGGTATGCAAAGCACCAGGTCAGCTCAGCAAGTGTCAATAGCACCAGGAGTTAGCACAGATGAGTGACCGATGTTTTAATGTTATGTCAATTTAACTTGCTGTGAGCACAGACATATACTATGAATTTACAACACTGACAGAGCTCAAGTAGGGCTCCCTATGCTTACAGCAACTGGAACTGAGTTACAATTAGAAAAAAAAAAAGACAGGAATTCTTTGCTTCCTAAAAGAGCTGTTCTGCGATTTAACCATCTGCATCTATGCTACTCAGCTATCCTCTGGATGAATATTACTTTCAACTTCTCCTTTACTTTTTCTCCCCCTTCATCCCCTTTTCCTTTTTGCACAGCTTTCAGTGAGATAGACACTTGCCTTTTTCCTTTTCATAATAAAAACGATGGCCAAAATATCTGTCAAAAATCTCTT
The DNA here is from genome assembly GCF_009819795.1 of Aythya fuligula. Taxonomy (NCBI): domain Eukaryota; kingdom Metazoa; phylum Chordata; class Aves; order Anseriformes; family Anatidae; genus Aythya; species Aythya fuligula. Next base: position 147,943,886 of record NC_045559.1, read on the forward strand.
TCCAAGAGCAGTGTTGCTGCCAAAGACTCCAGACAAATTATGTGGCTAAATGCTTGACTCTTGAGTATGATGGCCACAGTTTAACTGAGAGATTATCACTGAGAGACTTAACATTAGTATTTAAAATGGCATATGTAATCTTCAATAGGAAAACAGTGGGATTAAGTAGCTTTGGGCTGTCAGTTCATGACCAGACATACTAAGAATCTTTGAGAGACCCTCATTTAAGGAAAAGACATGTACAGTAGATGACAAAAAAGGTATTTTTTCAGATACAACAAAGGTGAGGCTGCACAGAGGTAGCTGATTTCATTTAATTGCAGCCAGTATTGGAATGTACCTGCCAGAAACAGGAATGCTTCCTTCATTTAGTCTGATTTATCATTACAAGAACTAACACCTTCTTCATAAACTACTGGGGCTTAGCTCTGGCACATATCCAACAAAGTTACACAACTTGTTTAACATCACAAAGAATATAATGCTTCTATTTGCCCCTAAAATAATGCCTATCACTTTTTACAGCATTGTACCAGAACTCATTAATTAATTTTGACAACATATGGGAGAAAACGAGATTTTAAAATTATTATTATTTATATTTTTTTTTTTTCCAGCAGAAAGAGAGAATATGAGCTTTATTTTGAAAGATAGTTATTTTATTTATTTATTGAACTATATTTATTTATTTATTTATTTATTTATTTATTGAGCTTTATATTGAAAGATATTCATGACCCCCAAAGTTTAGGTGGGTACCTAGATACTAAGACACTGAACTGAATTTCTTGAAAAGGGTGGTAGGCACCTAAATGCCTTGGCACTAGGCAGCTGGGTAGTCTTTTAGGCAGAGAAGAGATTTAGGCATAAGCCTCTCCCTCCTCACACCCACCTGCTGGATGACTTGCACCACTACCTAATTTAGATGAGAGCTATTCTTTTCTTCCCTCAAGGCCCTAGAGAATTTCCCTGATATTTACCCTGTGTAGCCAGCTCTGCCTTAAAGAATCTGACGTTAGTCACTAAGATTCTAGTCTACGTTCTTTCACTGTGGATAATTGGTATCAAATTGGGAGCTATGTTAATAGATGGTGTTGCTCACTATTCATGTGTTTTTTGTATATTGCTAGTATGTGTGTGTACATGTGTGTGCATGTGTGCGAGGAGAATTATTCTAATGCAAACAATGATAACGTAAGCCAATGCTTTAGTGCTCCATGACTTTCTTACATTTTTCCTTGATTCTCCCTTGACACTTTGCTCCAGCAACCTCACACACATTATTTTTCATAACTTTATGCAGTAACTGAGAATTTACTTTTAGAAAAATATTAAGGTACTAGCAAATTCAGTTACTTAATTTCCTTTAATTTCCTTTCCTTTTTTTTTAGTAGGAATTATAAACTTAAGAGCTGGATGTTTATGTTGTTGATCTGTGTGTTGGTGAGTGGGTAGCAACTAACTCATATTGGGAGAAAAAATAAAAAATTATGAGAGTATTTTGGAGCAAAATGAGAAAATACTTCAAATGCTCCAAGAATTCTAACATTACTGCGTGGGCACTAATCTGACTTCACTTTTCAGTGTTGATCTCTATTCAAAAATGCATTAAATCGTTACTGAATCAAACTCTGAATTCTATATTACTTTTGAGTACAAACTAGAAACAACATCAAAATGAACCTGGAGTGCTTTTTACTTGAACTTTGTATGTGATTATATTAAGATGCTGAATATTTCAAAGGCTGAAAGTATTTATAGCTTTTGACTTTTAACCATATTATGTCCTTTGCCTTATTTCTTGTCCTCAGCAAATGTCAAGTGGGTGTTGCGTAGAACTGAGAGAGACCATTCTCAGGAGAACATCCGTCTTCAATAAATGGAACTCCAGATTACACAAAGCTGCAGGCATAAAGAAGCTGCAAAAGCAAGTTCAGCCTGAAAATGAAATCATTTTCTCTAGGAAAAAAAATAATAAAAAAAGAACATGAAAGTGAAAGTAAGGACTTAACTAAAATCATCATGCTTTTATAAAGTTTACTTTCTATCTAACAGTATATATATGTATATAATTGAATCTCTGATACCAGTTTTTGTTTTAAACATTTTTATCGTCTTTTCCTAGAGTTGGCATATTTACATAAATAATTAAAAAACCCCCCCCCACACACAAAAATGAAAACAAAAAAAGTCCAAATGCTTACTCTGTTCCCCAAAATTATGATCTTTGTGAATTAATTAAACTAATTTCTTTGTGAATTCAAGATATTCTTTTAAGAAGACATTTAAAGGCTCTGAGCAGAAACATTCTTCAGGATGTAACTCAACTCCAGGGAACTGTATCTGATTTATCTCAGCATAAAGGAGCATAGAACTTGTTTTGTAATGCATGTATAGAGTGCAGAGTGCAGGTGATGACTTGAGCTATGAAAATTTGCTTTATAAAACCTGCACCCACACATTCTGAAAGCACTGTCAGGTTTACCAAAAGGTTAACTAAACTTGTGAACCTTTCAAGTAAACCTATGGCTAATTTTGTGTATCTTGATTGATTTATGGTTACATGTATTTGACAAGCCAAAGTTCAGCTTTTTTCCTTGCCGTCTTACACTTAGAGTTATTTTGCTTCTCTGAGCCTGGAACTGAAACTGAGTTTCATGAGATACAACCCCTTGGAAACTGAAACCAAGGAATCTTTCCTACAATTCTAAGGATGGAAACTACCGAGTTTCTGACAGGTCTGGATACAGCTCAGTCTTTTTTTTTTAGCTCCCCTGAGATCTTGCAGTCCGTAATTGAGCATAAAAGATACAAAATAGCTGTATATGCTCTGCATTGTTCTGTGATCTAAAGTCTCTTCCTAATTTCCTGTTGCACAGTTCTGTATGAAAATCCAGAACATGGTGGTTGCATCTTTGGAGCAAGGGAATGGAAACAACATTGTTTAGGATGATTATGCTCTATCTAAGCTTGGCTGCAACAGCAAACACAACACAGAAGTCTGTGAGTGTAATATGCAGCAGGCCCAGACTCATGGGCCTCTGTTGACAGTCTGCCTGTTGGTTTAGGTCCTCCTCACTGTGCTTGCTTCAGGCCTGGCCATAAGTTGTGGAGGCAGGCGGGAGAGCTAAGTGGCCTCACAGATGCTCCACATGGTGCCACCTTGTGCTAGCATTGCTAACCTTTTACCCCTTACATAAATTCATGCCTCTTGCTGCTCTCAACTGAGAGTTGAACCTCTGTGAGGTTGGATGTGTCTCCTCTGCACTGCCAGCAGCAAGGCTGAGGCTCCACCAAAGCACCTAATGCTTCATCTAGACCACTCAACAACAGTGTGAGGTCAAGCATTGCTGGAACCTAGTCCTGGGGGTGTCCAGATCTGGCTAGAGTGAACTTTGCACTCTACCAGCAAATGTACTGCAGCATCCTTTCCATAGGAAGAGGAGAGGCAGGGAAGGGAGAACATTACCCATTTATTTATTTATTTATTTTTCCCAAGATAGATGTATCTGGGCCTTCTAGGAAGTAAGAAATGCTCTCAGTTTCTTCAACTGGACATAGTTTTGGTTGGACCTATACCCTCTAAAGAAACCTCTCTCATGACTATACAAGGACCCCAAGGAGACCTATGCTTCAACATAGGTATTCATATAACATGTTTGAAGATAGGTGTTCTCATCATCCTCCATTTTGTTAACCTGTAATATTGATTTGAATAGTTTTAGGTAATTTTGTTTCACTATATATATAAATAGATAATACCAACACTGTAATCAGGTATGACAACTTTCACATCAAATTTCTGCCTCATGCCCTGATCTCTATGAAGTCCATGAAATGCACAGGTGAATAGGTATACAATACAGAGGCTATCATTTCCTGTAATCTGCAGTATGATTTTTACTATTTGAGGTGATTACTTTTTATGTTTATCTTGACATAAAATTCTTGTAATTGTACTGTTCTGGGGAAGCCAGTTTGTTTTCCTATTTTCTTTTGAAATTTAACAAATTCCTTCATAAAAGATGAGGCACTGAATAGAGACAGCCTGCTTATGGGTCATATTCTTCTGGCTGTATACATATATAGGTCCTCACAGTCTCAGTACATGAAGGTTTGAAGGTTTCCTTGCAGCAGCATCAAAACAGAAAGAGCAAGAAGCAGCCAGGACATAGAGAAAAATAAATTAATAAATAACTATATAAATTAATAAATAACTATTGCTGCTACTACTAAATCAGGTATTTTGTACCAAAAAAAAATCTGCCTGTATGACAAACTTTTTTTTTTTTTTTTTTTTTTTAAATACTGCAGTAGTATAGCTAAAGGAAAAAGACAGGACTAGATCATTTATTAAGAGAGTTATAAAAACAGCTAGCAGATAGTGAAGTGTTGACATTATCTTTTGCAGGATGAGCAAATGTCAGCTATATAATGAAAAGAAAACTAACCATGTTCCAACCTGGGTTTAAATGTTTGGAAAAGAACACCTTCATGATTTTCTTAACGTGTTTTGTTAATTAAGCCAGTGGAACGTGTGCTCCCAAGTCCCTCAGGCGTTGATGAGACTGTCCCCCTAAGTCAAGCTCACAGATTTTATTTATGAACAAAACCCACCCTACTCCAAGAGCCCTGCCAGTTATTTAAAGCTACAAAATTAAATAACAGTCTCATACATTCATGATTGATTGTACATGCTCCAGCTCTACCCCTGTCCATCTTAAATGCCTGTCAAAACAAGTGTAGGTTTGCAATACAACCTCAAACACGTCATATCTAAGGTACTTAGCCCAAATCCAGAAAGAGACTGCTATAATGGTGATATTAGGGTGGATGACAGAAAGCTGTTGTGGGTTACGTGGAGGAGTGTGACAAAGTTGAAATGGGGCAGACATTGCATGTTGTAGTTGAAGGCTGAGGAAGTCCTAAACAGGGTACCGCGAATGACTGTGGGATGGGTGCGGTACATGATGGTTCCAGCGGAGCCATAATAGGGGCAGACATTGGCATTAGGGAGACTATCTTGAAGCACTAATATAGATGAGTTGTGCCAGTTTGGGCTGTTAGATAACAAAGCCGTGTAACTGACCTTTCAAAGAAGGCCTGTGTAAATGGGAAGCTTTCATGTTTATGATTGCAATGGAAAGACCATTAAGACTAAGTACATCTTTGCTAATCTTGCAACACTGTATATGGAATACTTGGTACTGTTTCTGAAACATAAACTGTATGATAAGTCAAGCCCATACAGGACTCTCAGAGCACAGATAAAATCTGATTTGAAAATCCAAGAGCTCTTGAATGTGGCACCTTGCTGGTGTTTTTTCATTTTGTCTGTAAATAATAAAGTGACTAACATGTATAAGATTTTAAGCCCTTGTATGGATATGAAATAGTGTAATAGAAACACAGAAAATAGGTCTGTGTATACCACAAGGTGCTGTACCTATGGTTTCTGTGGTGCTGCCTGGTTTCTCAGCTATCTTTTTGTTACATTATCACCACTTCATACTTTCTACTATTTTAGGACTTTCACCTATTGCAGTCCTAGTCATCCATCCCATATCTCTAGATATTCTCAGTCTTTTCTGTCTCACTACATCTCAGCTCCTGGTCTTTCTCTCACCTTAACTACTTGTAGGACTGTTCATCCTCTCTCTTATTCTTCTTAATTACTTTCTAAATCAATCTTAGTTTACTTTCCAGGTCTGTTTCAGTCTTTTTCTTGTACAGTACTTGTACAGTACCAATGTCTGCATGTCTGCCTCCCTTAGATCCCTTAGATATTCCTTTTTTTTTTTTTTTTTTTTTTTCCCCTCCTCAACAGATGTTCCTAATTTCCTAATTTCTCTCTGCAGCATTATTATTAAGATTTTTTTTCCCCTCTAACTTTCCGTTTTTCTCTCTGCCAGCTTGGCTCTTGTACCCTCTCTGCTTGAGACAGGTGGTGATTTTGTCCATGTGACCTGTAGATTCCAGACATATATACATATGTATATATATGTATATGTATATTTTTTTTCCTTTGTTGCAGCAACCACCTTTACCCTTACCTTGAGGTCCTGAGAAAAGATGCAGATGAAAGTCTCTTCACTGTTTGGTGACTGAACAGGAGAGCACCAGCTGCACTGGAGGTGTGGGCCCCAAATACCCATGTACTAAAAGTGCCTGAAAACATTCCCAGGCTCTGGCTGCTGGACCAGGGAACAGACCACATTTTTGCTTATAAATTCCCTCAGTCTCTGAAACTAGGTGGCTGCCTGAAAATGTGCCTGTTGGAAATCATCCCAGGAATATTTGAACTCCCAAGCTGGCTTTGGAAAGAGTGTTAGATGGCATTGTCCAAAAGTGTGCCAGGACATGCTCTGACAGTTTTGGGAATGCCTCTATTAGGAAAAGAGCCGAATAAGAGCAGATCTGTGGAAGAAAGCGTCTGGTGCTAAGGATTGCATCCAAACTGACCTTCACACTGTGTATTTCAGAGGGTTTTACTGTTATTTTACTGTTCAACTCTACTTTGCTCCTGCGTCCATTAGCAATCAAAGTGCATTAGACGCCCTCTGAGACTGCTTCTGCAGGTTTATTTTTATCTAAAAGGAATTCATTTTGCACATTCCAAACTTGATCTGAACCAAAGAGCGGGAAGTAGGAACTACTGGGGGATTTACTTCAAAAATGCATCCTGATCTTAACTATGATGTTACCGCAGATATACCTACAACTGTGTCCCAAAGTCTGAGAACATTCTCAAACACAGTTTAATTTACCTTTTCACAAAGTTCAATTTCACATAAAAATTGTTTGAGGCTTTGGCAGACTAAGTGTAATTTAGATTTTAAATTTTATTGCTAAAATTGAGCAAATCTTTGATTGTTTGAACTGTCATTTTTCAAGTGCTTAAAATAAATTTGGGAAACTTTGCAAATGGACACAAAATGCACAAATGCTGAATAGACGGTGTTCATGAGATGTTTTAAATTAGGCTTGTTAGTGTATATGAGAAGCGAAGAGAAAAAGAGAAAGCAAGACAGTGAGTCTGTGAATATTCAAGGGAAAGGCTTAAGCAGGATGTCTTCTTACAGATTAGAAAAATCTTCACAAGAAATTTATAGCCAAAATTTCCAGTCCTGACTAAAGCAAGCAATGTTTGGCGCTCTGTATCTGTAGGTCATGAGCTTTAATTACACCACATTATCTTTCACTGTAAGATCTGGACAGCAGTTGCCTGTAGGTTGGAATCCAAGCTGATAAGGGGCTTTCTATCACTACAAAGTACATCAGGCATAGTTTGTAAGAAATCGATAGTCATCTGCTGTACCAACCTGCCTATTCTAGTTGAAGTTGCCTCTAGGGAACAGATACCAGAAACTATGCATTTAGTACACTTAAAAGGGAAAGATTCCTGGCAAATGTGACGGCATAAGTGGTATTTAAAGATGAGCTGTGTTATATAGTACCTAAATCATTTTATAGTCCCACTGCTATTTTAGTATGCTAGTAGGATATCTGAACCACTTGCTCTTGACTTGTACCTTGTCTGTAATGATGTTATGCATAATGCAGCAAAAGGAATCTTTCATTCTTAAGCAAGGGAACAGAAGTGCTTTTTACAACTCATCTCTCTCATGGATCAAAGCAGACCTCAAACTTGCGTTATCATGTAAGGGAGGTTAGCATCCTTGAGCTTTACTGTTACAGTTACACATGCTTATCCCACAGTTTTTGCTATGTTTGTGTTATTTTCAGGGCTTACTGTGAAATGTATGCAGAATTGATCAAAAATGTGTAGATATTTACTTTGAAATAAATATAGCTAAACAAAATCTCACACCAAAAGAATAATCATGGGGGAAAAAGACAAAAAAGAATAAATATCCCAATAACTAGAATATATTTTTTTGTGTGTATACTATTTATATTTTTATTTTCCCTGATAATATTTGTGCTTTCTATATTTGTAAAATATAGGTTAAAAACAGTATAGATGTGAAGCCTTACATTTGGGAAATGAATCCTTATTGTGGTATATGGTTAAAAATAACGATGTATTCTGTTGCTTACTACAATACATTTCTATTTGAAGCATTTTGTACCTTCTTTGTACATTATGTATGAGATGCACAGATCATATTAGCAACAGGGCAACTACTTTTTAGTGCTAATCAACCCCATAAATGTTGTTTTAAAAACAAACAGACAAAAGCCAAAGTAATTTTTGACCTCAGTGTATTTTGGTGGTGATCTAGTACATCCATCAGTCTGGACTGCATTGCTCATGTCATTCAGATCTCAGGGTTTTTAGGACAATGTGCATGTTCCATCTGGGTTTTGTGTCTTGCTGAGCAGTTTGACAGTTTTTATTAAATCATAATAATTAGGACAGCAAAAACTATAGTTGGTGTCTTTGAGGGAAAAAAAAGAAAAAAAGAGTCCTATGAAGCTTCCCCCTTGGAATGGTCTACATATGCTTTCTTAATTGAGCAGCGCCACAGTAGCAAAGAAATTTCTCATTCCTAGTCATTCAATTATCCCTTTCCATCAAATCTATATTATGTTTTTGTTGTAGAAAACCAGTTTAACTAGTTGGGTGGTTGTACTGCTGTTGGCTTCCTAGCTTTCCAGCCTGCAGCCTTTATTTTTTGCAAAATCAGGACTACTTCAAAAGAATTCTCATTTTCCTTAAAAAAAAAAAAAAAAAAAAAGCCTTAGGAAGGATACTGGAAACCCACCCAGGGCATATTTATGTGTTCAGCTACAATCTACTTTCATCTGTTGTTTTTTTGTAAACTAGAAAGGTATGAGCCAGTTCTCATCTCAAAACCAAGTAGCTACATGTGAAACTCAAGTAGAATTATAGTGATAAATCATTGCTTGCTTTAAAATAAAAAAAGGGTCTCATTGCTCATATAATTCCAATACTGGAGGTGGCATTGTCCCCTCTCGAAGTGGACCCACAGACAGTAGCAGTACTCAAGTGACTACTTAGAAATTCACCATAACTCTGTGCTTAAGAGTAAGCATACTGTGCTGTTACCAGATTTCTATCAGGTTACAGGCCTCTTCCTCAGTGTCCATATCTCTGGGTATGGAAGCCTAACCAAAAGTATTCTTGTCTTCCATATGGCTTAGGAAATAATCAGAAGGTGCATACTTCAGCACTGATGTTAAATATTTGCCTAACATTGCCAAAAGTAGTGATAAAAAGAAAATCTTTACTACAATTGAAAATTATACTGCCAGTAAGCAGCTTTGCTTATAACAGTAAATCAATATTTATCTTACCAGGGTATGCTGCCTTTATTTATTTTATTTTATTTTATTTTATTTTATTTTATTTTATTTTATTTTATTTTATTTTATTTTATTTTATTTTATTTTATTTTATTTTATTTTTATTATTATTTTTTTTTTAAGATCAGAGAGTCAGGGGTTACTTATGGAACAGACTAAGTTATGCTTCTCATATGTAATAAAATAGCTCAGGTCTCAGTTCATTCTGTCTGTGGACAGCCTATTCTTTCCTCTTTCTAGTTGACTGTACTGGGGTTCTGAGCCTGTGAGCAAAAATATTTTCAAAATAGCTTCTATTCTAGTCTATTTTAACATTCAACTATACTAGCTTTCTTCTGAATGTTAACTGTGTACAAAGAGGAATACTCCTTATATGGTTGTGTTCTGGCATCATTGATACCACCGTGAAACTTGTTGTTAATTGAACACAGCCAAGATTTCACTCTCAATCCATTCCTCCACTCCTGTATCTCCTCTCCCCACCCCCTGCAAAAAATAAACAAAACCTTTCAAGTTTTCACTTTTTTTTTTTTTTTTTTTTTTTTTTAAGTCCACTTAATATGCTTGGGCTGGCATAAACATTGGGATGCCATGAACATGGAACTGGTTAAAGAGAATGTTTAAATGTCTGACATTAGTTCAAGATAGTGTGTAATTTAGGTCAGAAGTTTGCAGACTTCATGATATAGAAATAGTAGTGTCAAAAGCAATTGCTCCCATGTGTGTAAAGGAGCAGGAGAAGACATATAACTGTTCATCCAAGGTTCATATATTACATCCATGAAATACATGTACTGCAGTCTGAGTAGATCTGTGACCTAGATGCTTCACTTGGAGATTGTTCATTTATACAGTCCTTCAAGACGACAAAAAAAACACCATCACCAACAAAAACCTTGGTGTGTGTGTATGGATATGTATGTGAATAAATAGATTATTTACAAGCTAGTCACAACATATTCAAAAATACTAGACATCTTCTCTTCAAAACAAAAGAAAAAATAAAATAAAAATCAATAAACAAACCTGTTTTAATAATTTTCCCATCATATTTCTACAAAGAAGTAGTGTATGTTAATGCAGAAAATAAAATACAATATAGAATCATAGAATCATAGAATGGTTTGGATTGGAAGGAAACTTAAAGATCATCTAATTCCAATCCCCTTGCCATGTATCTGCTTTTGCCAACACACTCAGGTCTTTCACATATAAAATTCACATATAAAATTCTCTCCCGTACCAAACATGTACTACCCATACACTGCTCCACTATTGAGCCATGTTCTCCTCTAGCCAAGCAGTAAAGAGATTCCTTAGTTCTGTTTTTAAACATTTGAGGGGTGCTTAATGTTACATTTTGATTACTTGGATAAACAGGTTCAATAATTCAAGATTTATCAGTACTTTACAATATGTTGGATCCCAAGACTTTGGAGCAGATTCAGGTAGAGTGTTAGCCCTCATGATGCCTGTGGTCTTGAATCTTTCAGACTTTGTCTGTAAAGTAACTGAAGAGCTCTACAGAGAAACATGAACTTTATTGAATTTAGTTTTTTCTGCTATGCTGGTTATGAATTACAGCAACTCCAGTGTCAATTAGGCCCAAATAAATTAAATTCTTGATGGATTTCATGGGGTGTCTCTTCAGGAATTAACGTCTTGCCCTGGTCTGATAAGAAATATCTTTCCTCCCCATTCCTCCTTGCCACGGATAAATGTCAAAAAAGTTCTAAGCTTTTATACCTTTTATATATATGTAGCATGAAATTGCTCTCATCTTTACATTATTAATGTTATTAACTTCTGTGGGACTACTTGCATCAGGAGAGTGAACTAGATTTGACTATGTAAATGTGTAGTGTATGTTGTATAAGATACACAGATGCCATATTTATTTTATTTATAATCAATTTATTTATTTTATTTATAATCAATTTATAAATTTTATAATCAGAGCAGGAATAGTGTGTGTTGTCTGTACAGCAATTGTTATTGTCACTTCCTCACCTTTCCAACTTTAAAAATTACAAAAATATATTGTAAAAGATTAGGCACCATTGTTGTCTTTGTTGCATTTAAAGGTTTTGTGAAAGATGTATGTTGTGAATCTGCTGTCATTTGTTTCAGATAAACTCTTGTCACTCATCTCAAATGGAACATTGTTTGGCACATAATTTAATTTGATGACTTGAGCATGAAGTCATTCTTGAAGAGCCAAGTTTCTAGTGCATATGTGTCAGTGATTTTGCTGCAACTGAACAGTCACATTTATTTCAGATGAAACATGGGAGAGAATATAAGGAGAAAGTTATGCTATACAATATAATATTTTGTCTTAGAAGTTAAGCATTTTTTAATTTGCAACTTCATGAGCCATGAGTGATTGAAGTGAAGTGAATGAAATAAGGCTGTGGCCTGATGATATTAAGGGAACCTTAATATGGACCTGATCCAGGGCTTATTCTAGTCATTCGGAATTTTTCCATGAACCATGAATTTAAAGTTGATCTGACCCTGCATCAGGAATCTTTTATTTCCCCAATTAGTACCAAGGCTTGAAATTTGCCATGTACAGAAGGACAACACAATGTCTAAGAACTACAAATAATCCTTCAGATTAGGCTTTAGGTGGGAAGGAAGTGATGCAGAGGTCTTTTGTTGGACTAGTGTATATGATGAATTGCTGTAAGGATGAACCTTCATCTGATTTACTCTTTCTTCCCATGTTTTTCTGCAGTTTTTTGTTAACTTTATCATTTTGTTAGTTGCAAAAGAAAATTATTTTTCTTTCTTTCTTTCTTTCTTTCTTTCTTTCTTTCTTTCTTTCTTTCTTTCTTTCTTTCTTTCTTTCTTTCTTTCTTTCTTTCTTTCTTTCTTTTCACTGTTTTAAGATAAATGCATTATTTATTTCTCTCGTGTTTTGGAACTTCTGTATTGAAATCCTAGTAACAAAAGTTATTACGATAGTGAACAGCATGTTATGGTGGGTTCTCATACTAAACCCAGTCTGGATCCCAAAGTCCCTTCTGCAGCATTCTGATTTATTGTTATAAAACTTTATAATTATTTCTAGTCCTGTTGATTAAAAAAACAAATAACCTTTTTCTCCATAAAGTCAAAATATGATTCACAAATGCAGTCAAAAAGAACCATAATGTTAAATGAGACACAATGAAAGATGATTTCATGCTGTCTCAAGACTCAAGAAATTATCTCCAAACATTTATACTTATCATATTTACCATATGATCATATTTACTTTATCATATTTACCACAAGTTGGCTTCTTGTGTAAACTGACATTTAGTATCTTGTAGTATAAAAGAAAATACTTAAAAAGAAGGTAAAATCAAGACAGAACCTCATAAACCTTTAGCACAGCAAAACTAGTTTTAAATTATTTTTCTCTTCTCCCTCAAACCATTAGCAACTCAACTTCTACACTGTTCAGGAATATTTCTTTTGTTAATGGCTTAGATTTGTCTATTAGCATGAGAATGCTTCCTCCTTGCATAATGTTAAATTCACCATCTAAGGAAGCCCAGTCATTGTATGGCTTGCAAAAATACCAAAATATGTACAAGTAGTTCTGTAATTTGGTGTGAACTGGTCTTTTAGAATATTTTTGAATGAAAAATGGAGAGAAAAAAGTTTTTTTTTTTTTAATATATTATTTATTTATTTATTTATTTTAATTTTATTTCTGTTGCTGCTCACAGAAAAGTAAAAGTAATTGACCTGGTACATCACAGAACTCCAGCATCATCAGAGTTTGCAGTGAACATGCTGATACTGTTAGAAGTGTTGTTAAGTTGTATAAAACCAGAAAAATGCAAATACTGTAGCATGGAAAACCTTTTTCTCTGGAGGGAAAATGAATAACTTAGTATGTTCTTGCTTTTCTCCTGTAAGACATTTTAGCTTCTTTAATAGAGTGATGAAAAAGATGAAATTTATATAGAATGTAACATTATTAAAGCAAAAAAAAAATAAATAATGTTTTTATTGTCTTACTAAGAAAAACATTGCTCCTATCTGTGGGAAAGAAATGCGATTGTCTAATAGGGAAGGACCTCTTCCCGGTGCCTCCCCAAAAATCAGAAATGTTAGTGAAATAACCTCAGAAAGAAATGGGCTTTTAAAGTGACTGACATAGAATAAATTAGTCCATCTGCCCATTGATTCACAGGGTTGGGACTCTGGATTCAGTTTTCCAACTGCAGAACTAAGAGAGATATAAAGTTTTGCTTATATGTTTGGTATAAGTTAAATTATTCTAACCATAGGAAGGCCAGCACTAGACCTAGACCCTGTATATCTTAAATTAATACATAAGTAATACAGAGCTCTGGCTTTTCTCCAGGAATTTATTGTCACAAGAGTCACATTTCTGCTCTTCTTGGTTACAGTTATTAGACAGGCTGGAGCAAGGGGGAGACACACTAAAATCCTCTTCTCATGCTGGGTGATGAATTCCACAGAAAAAAACATTGCAATGGCTGTTTTCACAGACATCAGCAGTGAATATCCATATTTGTCAGCTCAGATGTGGTGGGTAGTGTAAGGAGGGATGGAGTGATCTGGGGGCTCCATGGTCCCCAACCCTCTCTGTCCAGCCCCCAGCCTGCACCCACTCTCTTCCTGGCTGGGATGAGAGCAGCACATCTCTGTCCCTAAGTCCCCCTGTGGGACCTACAGGTATGAAATGAACTGTCTTTAAGATGATCATCTTATTTACCTTTTTCTTACCATACTCTTATGGAGTTTTGTGGGGGAATTGCTACTGGCTTCTCTCGTTTGTTCTTTCTTGGTCTTTCACTTTCCTTTTTGTGCACACAGTGTTTTCCTCTTTCCTTTCCTGTTGATTGTCAGCTCCACTTCTTCCCCTTTCTCTTTTGGCTTTCGTAACATTACTCTCCTTATCTTATTCTCTCTTTCCTTCCACCTTGTACTTTCCTTCTTTCCTTGCAATGTTTTTTCTTAGGCCCTATAAAAGGTTTTCTGGTTAAAGCATCATCTATAACCTTAGCTTCTAACATGGGTTTTATTACAACTGGTTTTGTTTCAATTTTCATAGTTTTGATATAAATAAATGATTGTAGTCTGAAAAGACTGTGTGAGTAGTTACAGGTTGAAGGACATTCTTAGAAAAAAAAAAAAAGAATTAAATACCTTCAGTAACTCACAATGGAAAGAAAGGGGAATTGTGGGAGTAGAAAACCAGCTGTGCTGTCAGGCTGTCTGAGGAGTTCTGCTGTCCCCTAAAGCAGACACTAACACTGTGAAGATTACAGCTACCCTGCTTGCAATGTCCTTCCCTATAGGAAGCACTCAAAATGAAACAGAGTATCTGAACTTTGAATGCAGACTGCAGAGAAGCATAAACAGGCAATCAAATCCAGCTATAAAAACATGACATGATCTATACATAATACATTTGAACCCTAGCATATTGGATGCTTTTTATTACAGTTATTAAGAGGAGTCCATGAGATCTGAAAAACAGCTTGATTCTAAAGGGAAAAGAAAATGACACTCTTTATTTGAAACCATTACTTACTGTACCACTTTAGGGGGCTTAAATGCATTGTCTAGCATGCATCATCTTGGCACTCTACTTTTTCATGGGGGAATTCGGTTCTGTAATTCACTATTTTCAGTGCTTACTGGAGTTACATGCTGTATAGAGGGGAACACAATAAGGACTTCTGTCCTTCACATACTTAGTAATAAGCATATGGAATAAATTACCAGGAAAACAAAACAAAACAAAACAAAACACAATTTGAAAGAATACAAATGGGTCAAGTTTGTTTCTGTTGAAAGAAGATATTGAGTCTTGTAATCCAACAACAGAAAGCTTAGGACAGAGACAAACTGGAAATGGGCAGGTAAGAGTAGGCAGCACTTTCTTAATCTTGTAGCTGTATGAATTTAAAGCTCTTATATGCACTTTTCATATAAAACATCACATTTTGTGGGCATAATTACTTAGCTTCACTTTAATATATCATCTTCAAATTCTTTAACCTCAGTGTTCTGAGTCTACAATCATTTCCCAATTAATCACTGAAAATTGCCTGACAGCCTTTAACAGCCACAGTGATGAATCTATATATTCAATTCCAAGGGACAGGTTCCAAAACCCCTTACTCTACTTTTAGCAGAGGAAGGCAATAAAGATGGTGTGACAACTTGCTAAGACACCACTTCTGTACTGTTACTAAAATGTTAACTTTTGTGGCCAGAAAATATCTCAGCTGCCTACAGGAAACATTGGGAGCTCTCATGACTTATGGGGAAAAGACACAAAATAAGCAGGCTTTGCTGTTCTGTGGGAGGAAGATGAGTGACTGGGCCTAAGGAAGTGTCTTAGGTAAAATTTAGTAGGAAGTGCTGATGGAAAGAGGCGAGTGTTGTTAGAGGAAAATACTTGGTGAATCTCATTGTGAGTAGAAGACTCAAGAGATTTGTTACCTCAAGAGATTTGTTACCTCTTAATAAATCTGGGATGACAAAATACTCTGGTGCAATGATTTCCAGGAAAACAGAAGAAAGAGAAGCTGAATTCAACAGAGCAGTGTGTGCAGTAAATCAGTCCACCCACACATTAATTCAAACACTCTTTGTACTGTCTTATTGCTTAGATGGGATCTGAATGTTGTGCAAGCTTAACTTAGCTCTTTCTATTGGTTTGATTTTCATCCACTATGTGTACTTCTGGAAGACTTTTAGGCCATTAAGAAACATGATAAGGGCTCCGTGATAAAAATACTGTAGTACTTAGTCAGGCATTTTTGTCAGCTTGGGCAAGAGCAGTGTTACTACGAAGGCTCTTTCTACCTAACATCATATAATGGAAGAGAGTGAGACTGCCTTTCTGGAAGAGAAACTAAACCAACAAAATAATTGGTTTGATACATATTCCTCTTCCAAACCCCGAGCAATCAAATGACCTCATTGACTTCAACTACTTGTTGAAAAAAATGTATTTCTTACAAAAGGAAAGCTTGTTTTTGGAGGTTTTGTCAATAATGCAAATGTCGTACCCTTTCCTAGTTTTCAGATAGTTATTGTCTCACTTTTAATTAAGATGAAGAAAGAATGTGATAGCTAACATACCCAAACTTACAAATGTTAGGTGTCTAAAACTTAGAGTAATAAAAAGTAATAAATACATTTCATAGTAATAAGCTTAAAAAGCTACAACTATGAAATGCAATTGTTATATGGCATGTGAGTTTAGATCCCACTTGTGATTATCATTGTTCAGTTGGTTTGTTTTCTAAAATTATATAAAGATAGATAGTTTATTCATATGGGAAATCACATTTTAAAATATGGAGAAATTTAACTTTTCTGACATTTAGAGTGAGATTTTTTTCAAAGCTGTCTCATGGGTTTTGAAGATGCAGGGAGCCCTGTCATTCAAATCTCATAACAGAGACCAAAAAAGCCAGCTTAAAGTCAATGTTAGAAAACACTATAGGTCAAATTCCTTCTTTAAGAAAATTGCCCAGTGCTATCAATAGAATATTACTCTGTTTCTGTAGCAAAGAATTTGTTTCAATATGTGCCAGATGTTACAAAAATATTTAAAGAAGTTATTCTCTCTGCATGGGTTACAGTCAGCCAGACCCTCGGCAATCACTATGTTTCTGCTACCTACCTACACACATGCCAAGCAATTCTCTCAGCTAATGTTGCTTACTGAAAAATGGTTCTTTCACACAAATGCCCCAAACCACAAGATTCTTTGAAATCTGCTCTTACCAGATATTCATTTAATTGCCCTTCAGAATTTAATATACTGAGCATCTTCTGTTTTGCTGATCCTAAAGCTTTGGATGCTGCTACCATGTAATTATCCTTCATGCAAAACATCCTGTCACAAAAATAAATAAGGAAACAGAAAAACACTAAATATAGACACAAATGCTACAGACATTTTAGAATCAGATGAACTGTGAAACAAAGCACACGCACACATGTGCTATCCTTATCTCTACCTGTATGTAAAATAATCCTCTTTCTATGAGAAACATCAACAGCAAAAAAACAGAATCTGTTAACTGATCTGTTGCTCAGCTAGCTATAAAGAAATCATTAACCTATTGTGATGCACACATGCTGTTCCACCTTGCAGGAAGATGTTTCAATTTTTGTTTTTGACAAATATTTCAAGAAAGACAGCATGCTCAAGAGGAAGAAAATCAGCAGAGAATGATGTAGAGCTCTGTGTTTTTTTTTTTTTTTTTTTTTTTGGAAGGATGGTTAGAGGGGTCTTTAAAGCAGCTGAATAAAGTGTCACAGAAAGAAACAGACTAACAGAAGACCCTGAATTTATCTGGGGGAGAACATTAGCATCCTTAAGAATGTTGGGAGGCATGTCTGAGAATGCTAGGCCAGAGAGGCTACATGAGGAAAGCTGTTTCATCCCAGGGTACCCTTTTCCTATTTCAGGAAAAGCTTAAGGCAGCTAAAGGTATATAGCACAGCCCTGTGTCCTGTGCCAGGCAGCTGTCATTGTTCAAGGCTGTCTCCTCTACCTCATTGCCAAAGCACTTTATTTTCTTAAACTCCTGTTTGTCCCAGCTGCTCTTTTCTAGTTAGATTGACCCTTTTGTTGTGTTTGTAGATGGTACAAAACTGGGAGGGGTGGCTGATCAGATGTTTGGGCTGATGGTTGGGTTGGTATTTTAACAGGCTGTACTTTTGGGCAGAATGGCACCTTATGGAATTCAACAAAAGGAAAAGCCAAAGACCTTCATCTGGGAAGGAATAACCAATCCCAGGCATCAGCATGAGTTTGTGTCTGGAAAACAGCTCTTCAGAGAAGGATCAGGAGGTCCTGGAGAACACCGAGTTGAAGGTAAGCCAGCCATGTGCCTTGTCACAAAGAAAGTCAGCAGCATCCTGGGCTGCATGAGGAAGAGTTGCCAGCATGTTGAATAAGTAGAGGTGGTCCTTCCCCTCTACTCAGCACTCGTGAGGCCACACTTGGTGTACTGTGTCTAGTTCTGGGTCCCCCAGTACGAGAGAGACATACTGGACATCCTGGAGAGTGAAACACCATGAAGATGATTAAAGGATTGGAGCATATCTGCTGTGCAGAAAGGCTACAAGAACTGAGACTGTCCAGCCTAGAGACAAGAAGGCTCAGGAGGGTGCATGATGCATGATATACCTGAAGGAAGGGTGTAAAGAACATGGAGACAGACTCTACATTTATTTTTTTTTTTGGTGGAGATGGTTGAATGCTAGAAAAGGATTCCAGAGATGTTGCAGAATCTTCATTCTTGGAGCTATTTCAAACCCAGCTGGACATGGCCCTGGACTACCTGCTCTAGGGGACCTTGCTTGTGCAGTGGTGTTGGACTAGATGATCTTGAGAGGTTCCTTCCATTCTGTGATTCTCTTATTCTGTTATTGTAAAACCTTTCTTAGGTTAATGTTGAGTTTATACAACACAAAAATAAAACAATCCAAGAAAAAAACGTTTGGCTTCAGTATTTTTGACTTAAATTCAGAATGAAAATAGAAAATGAAGTGTCCTAGTTTCATCTGGGATAGAGTTAATTTTCTTCATAGTGGCTAGTATGGTGCTGTTTTGCATTTAGGATTAAAATAATTCTGATAACATACTGACATTTTAGTTGTTGCAGAGCACTGCTGTCACAGAGCTAAGGACTTTTCAGTTTCTCTTGCAACCAACGAGGAGGCTGGGGGTACACTGCAAGCTGGAAGGGAACAGAACCAGGACAGGTGAACCAAACTTGCCAAAGAGATATTCTGTACTGTACGGCATCGTGCTGAACAATAAAACTGGGGGAAGTTGGCTGGGGGGGGGGCTGTCCTTTCTCAGGAACTGTCTGAGCATTGGTCAGCTGGTGGAGAGCAATTATGTCATGAATCACTTTTTGTGTGTGTGTGTGTATGTGTGTCTGTGTTTTGTTTTCCCTCCCCCCTTATCTTTCCTGTTAAACCATCTTTATCTCATCCCTTGAGTTTTACATTTTTTCTCCTGACTGTTTTCCCAATCGCATTGTGTTTGATGTGGGCAGACAGCGAATGAATGGCTGTATGGCACTTAGCTGTCAGCTGGGTTAAACCACGTGAAGAAAGAATAGGTGATATATGGAGGTTTTCATTTGTGGGTAATGTGTGAAAAGAGTTGTCTGAAACATGGAATTGATAGCTGTGGATTTCCCTAGGACAATAAGAAACAGAGCCCTATTCATTTAAAAATTATGAAATTAAACTTACATGAATCTCTACCATATTTTTTTTGTAATATCAGAGAAGTATTTTGTATGTATTACTTCCACAGAGAAAACAGACAAAAGAGGATTTATTTTGTCAGCTGTTTTAAGGACAACTGAAGTAATTCCTCAATTTCTAAAGTCAAATTACATGGACAAAAAGGATGTAGATTTTTATTTTTTTTTCCCCACTATAGTTCAGTATTTAAGAAATAGTGCAAGATTAACATGGTCCTTAGTATAGGATGCTGCCAGATGACAGATGCTGCCACTGCAGAGTACCAATTGATCAGAATTTGGGGAAATAGAGAAATAAACCAATATCTTAAAAGTGTACATGATTCAAACTAAAGTGAAACGAGTACATACTCTAAGAAGCTGACAGAACCTCTGGAGTACAACTAGAGAAGGATAAAAGTCACTGACTACCTGCAAACTAGTGTGGCAGAGAGTCTGCAGACAGTTATATTTCTGGCTTAGGATCACTATATGTCATCTCAGACAGAAAGCTGACTGTGAAGCTAGGGGAAGTAGAAAGGGCACACACTATTCAAAATACATTTTTATTCAACAGAATATAAGTGATGAAAAAACAAAACACAACAAAAGCAAACAAACAAAACCAAAACACTCAAAAAAAGCTTATTTTAAGCCTGAAATATTTACCTATAAGGCAAGGGAATGTACTTGGTAAAACCTAGGGTTTGGTTGTGAGCTAAACTGACTTGGTGTGTGAATTAACTGTACGTATAAATAGCGATCTGGAAAATGAACTGTTTGAAACAGTATGATTACAAAATAACATGTTGATTCAGAAGCTACGTATGATAGCTTTAAAAAGATGTCAAGCTTTCATTCTCAAGAAAAGACATGAAAGTGAATTTAAGCAATTCACTAAGGGTAAGGAAATTCTCAATAAACTCCAGAACAGAGCTAAAAGAACTCTAATAGTCCATGGTTCATGTCAGTAGAGAACTCCATTCACCTGAAGATAGAGGCTAAGGAAAGCTCATAATGTTCAGTGGAAATAGGATCAAGTATGCATACTTGTTAGTCATGGTACTAAGTGGATGCATTTTGCATATATAGAGGTGTGAAAGAACTAAACAATTGTATGAGCAGATAATATTTTTCACTACCTACAATTGGAGAAAATACTCTGTTAATGTTGATTGATTCAAAATATTTCACTAAGCTTGATTGCTAGCAATGTTTTTGCACCAAAATATTTTGTAAGAAATTTTGGTATCAAAATAGCTATTAAGTATGATGTTTTAATAGAAGGGAAAAGATCTGAAAGTATGAGAAAGAATAAGGAACTTTGGAAACATGCAGCGTGTAGACCAAGGATATAGGAATGAAAATAAAATAATAATAAATAAAAAATAAATAAATCTGTGCAATAGATTTTCTCTCTTTCAGGGGAGAAGTAGGCATAGCAAAGACTAGAGATAAACCTTTGTATGAGAGCTGTCTCAAATACATTTGTTCTGAAACACAAGAGTGGCAGCAAAGATGTTTTAGGAATAGTGAACCATGGATGATAATGTATGCCTAGTTTTGCTGCTAGCAATCTGAGAGTGGAAAGGTGTCTTAACACATAAAATTATCTTAATAAAGAGTATAAGAAACTAAAGGTCTCATTTCTGAAATAGACAGAGAATAAAAGAATAAGCTGTTGATTGACATATGTAAGAGAAGGCCTGATACAGTTCTTTGAGATCTTGTGGAAAAAGGAGAAACATGAGAATTCTTCCTCTTAATGAGCTATCACTAAAACTGTTTGTCAATATGCTCAGATGAAGAAAGATGCTTTGGTCTTGGTCCACTGGGATAAAAGACAGTGTCTTTTTTAATAGGAATTCAGTGTAAGTGAACATAACCCAGTTACTGGAATTGTCAGGTAAAGAACACAGTAATGTTGAAGAGCTTTATTTATTTTAACTACATATGTATGATTTCTAAATTGAATACTAATCTGGAAGAGAAGTCACTTTGCAAATGCATGCTCTAGAGAATTTTGTGTAAAAGGACAGCAGAGGTAGAGTATGTACATGTCAGTCTGTTATAAAAATAAATCTATTTGGTCTTCCATGAAGTATGGAATACAATTACCAGAAATATTGCTAAGGGTGAGACACACTAAAGCAACTATTTAAGTAATAGGGCATGGAAAACAGCACATTTGTAGAATCACGTATCAATTTAAAAGTAATGCCTGAAAGAGAAAGGATTTTTTTGGGGGGAGGTTATTCAGTGGTGATTTCTAAAATACTCAAGTAAAGAAAACATTATTATTATTATTATTATTATTATTATTATTATTATTATTATTATTATTATTATTATTATCATCAATATCAATATCAATATTATTACTATATTAATTATATATTATTATATTAATTAATTTTATATATCATATAATAATAATAATAATAATAATAATAATAATAATAATAATAATAATAATAATAATAATAATAATAATAATAAATAATAATAATAATAATAATAATGAGGGAATAATTAAAATTTTATAGGGAAGGAACAAGGATGCTCTACATCCCTGAATCATGATGCCTAGGTCAGTGCAGAATGTTAGGGTATAGTGTCACATAGCAACACTTATCTGTCTGTCCTAAGGGAAGCTCTTTTGTTTTCTTTTGGGATGTAGAAACAATAAGAAAGAGAATGGACTGTATGCTATCCTTGCAAGACACAGGACATAATTCTTTATACAGCCTTCTCGATCTAGTGGCTGTTCTCAGCAGTCTGGCTATGGTAGGCCATTTCCCTGTCTTCTGTGCTGGATTTCCTGCCCTGCTGCACAGGATTAAACTCTCTAATATACATTTCAGTATCAGGCATATTCCTTTGCATTCTAATTCTCTTTTTAAATATCTCACTATTCTTTTGGAGTCTCAAATAGTTGTTGGTTCTGAGGCATACTTTTGCAAGACAAAGATCTAGGACAAGACAAGCAAAATGAATTGATTTAATGGCAGATTTGAAAATGTGCTCTCAAACCAATACAGCTCTTTCTTTCTTAGCTGAAAAAAGTACCCAGGATCCTAAATAAAAAGTTGCTTCTGTGAACCAACCTTATGTAAGACTGGCACCACTAGAGAATAAATCAGTGCAGGTTAATTCATTTCCAGCAGAAATATGTTATACCTAACTTAGCAATATCTAACACAGGAGTACTATTCAGTGATTGGAAGCAGAATGATTGCAGAGAAATGTGAGCAAAGAAAGCTTGCTGTTTGTGCTGCTGCATGCATGTTTGAATTTGTAGTCACTCCTCTGTGGTCAGAAAAATAAGGTGCCTGTAGAAGGAGCTGGACTCAGAACTTGCTTATTGCTGTTGCATTATAGCAAAGCAAACATGGTCTGTGTCACGTGATGACATTTTATTTAAGAGAAAATCAGAACCGAGTAAGGCCCTTCAGGAGAATACTTTTAGGATACAAGACCCTCTGAGCAGAAAATCCTTTGAGTTTGTGTAGTGTTTAGTAAGGTAATACCCTGATCTCTAAATAGTGCTACTGTAGTTTTCATCTCAATGAACAGTATCTCCCTCTCTCCCTCTCCCCTCCACACCCCCCAAAAAACAAAAACAAAAAAGAACGACCCCCACACAAACACCCAGGAAAATAAAAAATAAAGAGTTTTTAGTACTAACATAGAGATGAGCATCACCATTGTCATTTTATGTCCTATATCATTAATCTGACTACAGAGATCCATGTGGTTAAATAATATATATATTTTTAAAATTATTTTTATGAAAAGGTAATATCTTAACAGAATTCTGTAGAGTTCAAATGGGTCATCTCCTATAGTCCTTAATCTAAAAGAGGCTATTTCATATACTTTCTGTACATTTTCATGTGTAACAATGACAACATTGCTTGCCTGCAATGTAATCTTGCCTATGTAATCAATGTCTTCAGCCAAAGAATATTAAAAATGGCAGTAAAGAATATGATTGGCCTCTTGAGTGGAAGAGGCCATACTCTTTGAGTGGAAGATTTGTCTTATAAAGCCAGTCTTTTTATTTCCACTCTACAGAGAGCGTGCATAGAGAGTGCTCCAAGGAAACTGTTGGCTCCTCCGTCAGGGCCACGTCTAGAGTCTCTTTCTAGGGATTTACATCTGTCTCCATAGACCATAGAGCTGAGGTTCTTGAGGATGAAGTTAGCTTGTTTTAAAAACTTGTTCTGTCCTTATAAAGCCTTAAAATAGTCTTTCAGTACAAATTCAGATTATTTGATTGTTGAAAATGTATTTTTTCTTTCTCTTTTTCTGGTCCCATACAGTCAGTCTCTGATTATATGTGTATATACATGTATATATGTATCTATAAAGACATATGTTTATTATTACTTATATTAGATGTTATTTATACGTTGCTCCCCCCCAACTTTGAAAACATTTTTTTTTTTTTTATCATAGGTTTGTACAGCAATCTAAGTGATGAAAATTTATTATTTTCTCTTAAGAATCTAAAAATGTACATAAAATCTTAAGGCAAACATACAACTTTTAATTCAATACGCACTAAAATTCTGGCTATCAAGTATCCAAAAAAAAAAAAAAAATTTGGTCAATACTTCATGTAGAACAATAGCTGAAGAACATTATCTTATTTTTAAAAGCCAACTAATCTCTATATAAGTTAATACAGCATTGAAAACTTAATATTGATGAGTAACTACAACATGCTTTTTGTCCCATGATACTTTCTTACATTGTACTCTGGAAAAGAAATTGGTTGGATAGCTCTCTGTTTATAGTACTTAATGTTTACTTCTCAAAAGGCACAAATACTGGTAACTGGTGTTTTTCAGTTCTTGTTCTGTTAAAAAGCAGAACAGGAGTTGTAATCCTTGAAAGTTTATAACAATTAAAGATTTGTTTCCACATAAGTAAATGACAGTCAGGTTGAAAGGAGAAAAAGCAGTTGTTGCAGACAATTTTTTCTGCAGAAAGTTTGCAGAAATATCAATAATACCATATATATAAGAAAAAATATTTTTATAAAGACAAAGAATATTTTCTACTGAAGAACAAAAAATACGTAAAGGCATGGAAGATATTCAAATAGAGAGGAGGCACGTCAGAGTGCAAACTTAGCACACTCCTCTATGCTTTATGTTATGTGTACTTTCCTAGGTATGTGGACAGGAGCAAAAAATAATGCTGCAAGTTATAAAGTACTAGGAAGAGATGATTAGGCCCAAAAGATCATTAAAAATATAAAATCAGAAAGTTAGTATTTTTGGGTCATGTGATTTCTGATTACAGCATTTGAACCCAATTTAATAAAATACATGTTATGACTCTTGCAGAGAATTACAGAAGCATATTGAATGAAATATGTTCTTAAGAAAACAAATATGCCTTCTTTTTTATTTTGTCTATGTTAAATATTTCTGAGGTCACACTGAATCAGATGAAGTTGAAATTAAAGTTGAAATTACACTTAAAAGCTGTTCATCTTTACGGAACTTAAGTCTAAATGGTGTATAAATCCTTTTCCCAGAAGAAAGAAGACTAAATCTGTAATGCAACAGATTATTTATTTATTTATTTATTTG
This sequence comes from Aythya fuligula, assembly GCF_009819795.1. Taxonomy (NCBI): domain Eukaryota; kingdom Metazoa; phylum Chordata; class Aves; order Anseriformes; family Anatidae; genus Aythya; species Aythya fuligula. Next base: position 147,969,045 of record NC_045559.1, read on the forward strand.
TTTGTTTTGAGCCACAGGTTGCTCTTGTAGTTGAGATTAAAATGAACCATAGGAATTACAACCATAGGAATTACAACCAAATTTTGAACTTTTTTTTTTTTTTTTTTAATATTAAGAAACAAAACCCCTGACGAGGGGTTTTGGTAATTGTGATGTGTGAATTTTAGTTCCAAAAATGAAGCTTGCAAAAAGTTATTTCTGGTCTATTTTAATAAAGTGAATGAGTAGGTATATCCTAAGAAGAGAAGACAATTTTTTTTTGTTAATTATTATTATTTATTTTTACATTTCCATTGCTACAGATCAGCAGTTAATGGCTTAGCTTTCAAAGGTTCTGTTGTTACTTAACTCCCACCCATAGCTCCCACTGATTTTCACTTACTTTGGGAGTTACCTGTCTAAGTATGGATTTGACAAAAGGTACTCTATCATAAACATTTGAGAACTTTAACTTTGACCTGGCAATGGCAGAGAGATGATTCTGAGCTGTCTGTCTCTCTTTTTCCAGAGGAAAAAAAAACACTCTCCCCTTTCAGTATTCTACTGCTATTCACTTGAGCAGGCTTGAGCTTCTCTGTAACTTCTGCCACCAGAAAAGTTAAATAAGAAATGAATCCTCTGATCATCTGTTTCTTAAATGGAGCATGCTTCCATTCTTACATGGTTAGAAAATTAAAAGAGAAGTGCCAGAAATATCTTATGTGAAGAAAACCAAATAAGTTACGGAGGGGAAGACTGCATTAGTCCTGAAAGAGGCAGATAACTATTGATCATAAAGCAGTAGAAAAGTTCTCAGTGAATCTTGAGTGCACAGGTTGGGGATCAGACCACACCTAATTTTTCACTCCTGCACTTCACTGTGTCAGTTAAAGGCATTCCTTACCTAAGGAATTGGTCTCTTCATCCATGACATCTCTGCCATGATCCTGGAGTCTTTTTCTCTTTAATGAATCCTTCTGAATATGACACACAGGAAACATAACCTATCCAAGAACATTAAATGGATCTCATTATCTCCTTAATGCTTTGTTTTGACTTAGAATGACAGGAGAGATTTTTTCTTCTCAAAAAACAAAACAAAGCAAAAACAAAACAAAACAAAACAAACAAACAAAAAAAAAATCAAACTTTTACAATGCATATAAAACATTCTGCAACAAAATGTGGGATAGTTGGGATGGATGATCTGAAGTCCTTTTCTGGTAGTTTCTTCATCCATTTCTTCTTTTCTAGGAAATGTACACACAGTATATTTTACATTTTCTCTTCCTAATACACAGTTTTACATTATTGTTGAGATGGAAAAAACATGGAAACAAAGACGTTAAAAACTTTACGACAAAGGTAGACATAGTTCAGTTGTTAATTATAGATATTATTTAAAATTAATTTGCTCTATTCTTTATTACAATTGCTAGAAATCAGAATTTTAGATAACTTTTACACCATACTTAATTTTTAAGTTACTATTTTTTTTTCATGTAAAATTCACTCTATTTTTGAATATTATTGAATTATTGAATATATAAATGGGATAATTCTGACATTGTTTAATGGGTTAATTCAAGTAATAGAAGAATGTTAATATTTTAAAATAGATCTATGGACTATCTATCTATCTATATTAAAATTTATGACAAGCTGGATGTGCCTTTGTTTTTGTCTATATTTGTCCAAGTATCAGTAACAAATGACCTGACTGAATGAATCACAGCAATGTCAGCTATGCACTTTGATTTTTAACTGTGCAATCTGTTATGATGTGTGGACTGACCTGTAGAAATACATCTTGTCATGCAGGAAAAACTCCTTTGTCACATGGCCAGTATTCACCTGCAGACTTTTCCTGAACATGTCAAAACACTGCAGGCACCACATTACAGTATGTGTACTACAATTAAAAATACCTCCCAGCGGAGCAGGAGCAAGGTAATGACATTGAAGTGGATTTGCTTGTTCTATTCTCTTGTTGTTTAGAGATCATGTTGCTTAAACTTCAAATAATTTATACAAACATCTATGTGTTATTTATATGTTTACTTTCTGCTTCATAATTTTAAGATTTCCCAAACTGTGGTAGGACCTTCCCAGCAGGGAGGAAGATGTCATCAGTACTTCCCTGAATGTTCAACCCTGCTTCAGGGAGTGGAGTCCAGCACATTTTTGAGGAACTGTGGGAAGGAGATAGCATGATGCTGCAGAGTTCAGTTAATGCAAATGTCTTTCTGAGGCACAATCTTCTTGAATGTAGTTACATCTTAAACAAGATTATTAGATGGCTGCAAGCTATTGCTTATTTTAAAGGTAACATAGAAATTTGCTTTAAGACAATAACAAAATAAGATCTGCCCAGACAGTTGTGTGGCTATTTGGTATCTTGGACTTATAAATGTAAATACAGTTCAATTAGGTGCCCACTATTCTTACATATGAATGTGGCACCCACGTACATTCTAGGAGCACTAGAAGCGCCAGATGTTTTGGTATTCTTTTAGCTTTTTTTTTTTTTTTTTTTTTTTTTTTACTTTTTTTTTTAAAAATAGAAATTAGAAAAGAAAATAAAGTTTTATATTAAAAATTTTACATCTAATGAAACACATACTTCAGATGTAATATTTCAATCTTTAAATGAGGGAAGAGGAGAGTGGATATTTGCAGTAGAAAGAATAGAGAACACGTAGCTCTTATCAGCTGCTGACATGTTGCTTTCCCTTAAACATTCTGTAAATACTTTCATTCATGTCTGGACCTGACATGCAATATATTATCTTTTTCTTAATTAGCAGTATTTTCAGTCTCCTCTCTTCTCTTCCTACAGTGAAAGTTCATTTTTAAATTTTATGAGATGTCAGACTTCCTCTAACAGTGTGAAAAAACAGCTTGAAGGTTCTAAGTAAAAGGTTTTAGGCCATGATTGACACAGTATAGTAGGTCATATGCTCCTCTGACAAGCAGTAAATTCTGAGCTATACTACAAAATACAGGTGTTTCTAAGAAAGGTTCTGACTAGATAATTTGTGAGCATCAGTCTATATATCAAGTGTAACAGAATGTAAATGGATTTTTGAGAATCTTATTTTGCTGGATGTGCCAGGAAAAAGAGGATGCTGTGTGTATGATAATGAATTATATCTAACCAATGGAAATGGGATTACAGATTACACTGATGAAAAGCACACCCATCACTCAAAAAGACTTTGACAGGAACTTCCAATCAAAATTCCATTTTCTGCCCCTAGTGGATTAATTTACAGACATGTGCATGACATTGTGCACAAAGTCTGATGCACAAACCACATCCTCACAAATAAATACAGTAGATAACCCTCTTGGAAATGATTGTTTTGTAAATGTAATGAGTCTACAACATGATGGAAATCTGTTTGCTCAGAACACTTTTTAACATCACATCAAAAATATTTCATTGGCAATTAGGATATTTATCTCCTGGTATTCTAATTCTAATGCAAAAGGTGCTGCCATGAGGATGTGATGGTTCTGGTTATTCTGGAGCAGTTAATGATGGATAGACAAATTTTGCTGGTTCAAATTTTGACTCCTGGTATTGCACAGAAAATGTTTCTTGGTACCTTGCTTTTCTGTGACATGCATTTTCTGCTTTCTCTTGCTGTTTGCTATAATCAGAGCTATTTGCATGAAAAGAGAGGATTGGGGAAAGAGTAGACTTAGAAATCCATCTACCCTTGTTGCATACTCTTACTTACTGCATAAAGTCATAATCCTTTATGACGTAATCAGCATTTATGTAATAGCAAATTGTTAAGTTGCACAAAGGAAGTTGTACTTTAGGAATTCTGATCTGAAAGCACTCTGAGGGCTGTCACTGGATGGCTGACTTCAGTAGGGCTTGAAGATATCCAACATTTCTCATCGTCAGTCCTGCTTTCCTGAAGTCAACCAGTAAGACTGTCATTGTTTTCAACGAAGCAGAATGATACCCTAAATGAGAAAAAGGAAATGAATATTAAAGAAACAATGATGCTTCTTTCATGCAAATTACTATACTAATAAATAAAAAAAAAAAAAAAAAGGAGGAATTAGAACCAGGAAATATAGGAGATAAAGAGAAACTGTTGTCTGAATTAATGCCTTTCAAATTTTCCAATGAGGCATTTAGTTAGCATTTAGTAGCAATGTTCATTATACTTTTGTAATTATTTAGAGCTTTCTCCCTCAGAAACTGGTTGCAGTGAAAGACTGTATCATGGTTCAGTAGTTAGGGATTCTTTTACACCACTATGTAAAAAAGAATAGAGTTCTTTTTTTCTTTTTTTTCTTTTTTCTCCCAAGAACAGGGACCAGAACCTGTGAAATAAAGCAGCTAAATTGGAGATCTGAAGTTAATGGGAGTGAATTCTGTCAGATATATATATTTAAAATTAACAGATAGTAAGTAAATAATGTAAATTAAATGAAAACTAAAAAGCACATCCCCCTCTTCCCCCTATCAAAAAATACACAACAAAACTAAACAAAACCAAAACCTATAATCCTTCTGCCTATTCTACCTACCACTAGTAAAGGGAAGTAAAGCAAGTAACATCGATATCCAGTGGATGTTGTAGAAGCCATGTTTAACATCTGTTACCATCTAGTAATAGTAATGTTAATTAAGAGTCTTGTCTTCAATTTCTGTTACCACATTTTTGTAATGTAGTTGAATTTGGCGGACTGGTGAGATAGTAGCTTATACAAACACCAGAATCTGTCTCAAATGAGCTAATTTTTAAACTGCACTCAGTTTATACAAGTATTTTGTCAATATGTTGTATTATAGGGTGAGACAAATATAAGAAAATAATCAATACTGATGAATCTGTAGCTATCTTAATTATTTTTGGAGAAGAAAATGGTGTATGTACAAAGTTCAATATTTAGTGTGTAATATGAAGTTCTGACTTAATAATGGTACTTATTGAGACAATCAGATTTTTTTCTACATTTCTATAAGGATGTCGCACTTGGTATTAGAAGTCAAGTTGAAAAAACATTTAGCAGTGCAATACTCTCTTAAAAATCATAAATATGCAAAGAATTATATTATTCCCATCATTTTTTTTCCCCAGCTATTAATTTGTTCAGATCTTTTATTAGTCTACTTTTCTACTTTCAACTTGACCCAGTCAAAGCAGTTTGAAGACATTTACAATGATAGAGAGGGAGCTTCAATTAACCTTCTTGGCTGAGATATTTGATATGCATGAGTTACTATATAACAGCTTAATTATCTAATACTCTTTGTAAGGTTTCTAATAAAGAATGGAATTGATTTATATATTATGAGAGCATAATCATTTATTTAATTTCTCATCAGATTTCTTTTGCCAAAATGTATGCAAATTAACTAGCAAGCTATGGGACCAAACTCAGTACTTAGGATCTGACTAGTTACTAGTTTTATGTATGTTTTGATTTGAAGGAGAAACATTAGCTGTTGGTAACCAGGTACTAAACAATCGGACTACAGGTCAGTTCTGGAGTTATACAGTTATAGCGGTGTATTTTAATCTTTATTCTAGTGATTCAAAGTCATAATCTCTACCACAGTAGACAGAGATATCCTAGAATGATTATTTAAAACAAAACAGTAAACAAACATGCAATCAAACAAATAAAAACCAAAAACTAATCTTACAGTTAAGAACTTCATATTAATTAATACCCTAAGTTGTTATTACAACTATATATATATACATATATTAAAGATGTTATTTACCTCTGTTATTTTGGTGGCATTATAATTAATATATTAATTTCATTGTCTTTAATGAGAATATAAATATAAACAATAATAGCAATAATAACAATAACAATAATAATAAAAAAAGATTGCATATTTATGGAAAACAACAACAACAACAAAAGAGTAAATGTAGGATCATCTAGAGAAAAAAAAAATGATTGCAGTGCTTCATAGCTGAGGCGATCGGCTCCGGGGCAGACGTGTTCTGCAGTGGAGCAGGGGACCGAGGCGGGCAGGGCTTTTTGTCCGGCATCGAGGCCACTCGGGGAAGCCGCCGGGACCTGGCAGTCCTCGCGAGGGCGGCTGACGAGGCGTGGGCGGAGCCAGCAGTGCCCCCTCCCAGGCTGTTTAAAAGTTGCCCCTAGGGAGCGCGAGCGACCAGGAGCGCGGCGACCAGGACGGGCAAACAGGGCGTGGCACGGCAGTTTGCGCGGCAGTTTGCGCGGGGGGCCCATCGTCGCTCTGTTGCAGCTGCCTCTCCCTTCGGTGCTTGTAACCCGCTTGCGTAGAACCTGACCATGGTATCAACCAGGCAGAAAACCGTGGCCTCTGCATCTCGTGCGGCATCTCCAGCCACGGTCACCAGTGTGGCTACTCAGACGGAGGGCTCGGGGAAACACGCAGCCGTCCAGGTCTTGGGCTGCAGAGAGTGCCCCAGCCTTCTGTCGGTCTCCGACAGCAGTGGTGGGTATGCCTGTGGGAGGTGTGCCCAGGTTGAAGAACTGCTCAGCCAGGTAGCGGAGCTCCAGGAGGAGGTGAACAGGCTCAGGAGCATCAGGGAATCAGAGATGGAAATTGACCGGTGGAGGTGCACTCTACCCTCTCTGAGGCAGGCTCACGAGCCTGCCACAGCACAGGCGTCTCCTGTTATGCAGAAGATGGAGGTTCCCTCCTTCTGCCAGGCAGCGGGAGGAGACCTAGATCAAGGGGAGAAATGGAGGCAGGTGCCTATTCGGGGTGGTAGGCGAGCCCTCTCTCTGCCCACCTCACCTTCTCATCTACCCTTAAATAATCGATATGAAGGACTAGAACAAGACAATCTGAATGACAAAATAAAAACCCGTCCCAGTTGGAGGGGGCGCCTAAGACAAGGCGACCTACACATCGCATTGCCACATCACCCTTCAAAAAAGAAAGAAGGGCTATTGTTATGGGGGGCTCCCTTCTGAAAGGGACAGAGGGACCGATATGCCGACCGGACCCAACCCGCAGAGAAGTCTGTTGCCTCCCTGGGGCTCGGGTGAGAGACTTTGCCAAGAAAGTCAAGCGCCTGGTACGGCCCACTGACTACTACCCGCTACTGGTCTTTCAGGCTGGTAGCGATGAAGTAGCAACGAGAAGTCCAAAGGTGATCAAAAGAGACTTTAGGGATTTGGGGCGACTACTTAGAGGATCAGGGGCACAGGTTGTGTTTGCCTCTGTCCTTCCGATAGGGGGATCGAAGCTGAAAGGTGTGCTGTTCACATAAACTCGTGGCTTCGAGACTGGTGTGACCGGCAGAACTTTGGGTTCTTTGATCACTGGAAGGTCTATGCTACACCGGGCCTGATGGCACCGGATGGGATGCGCCTCTCTCGGAGAGGGGTAAGGATCTTTGGTCAGGAGTTGGCAGGGCTGATAGATAGGGCTTTAAACTAGAGTCGAAGGGGGAAGGGGCTAAAACCAGGCACGCCGGTGAAGACCTAAGGGATGGTACGCTAGACTCAGAGGGGCTGTGTGCCAGTGAGGTCCTTCGGTCAGATCCACAAGGTGCTGAGTGTAAGGAGACGCACCTGAAGTGCTTCTACACGAACGCACACAGTATGAAGAATAAAATGGATGAGCTAGAAGTCCTGGCCCAGTACTGCAACTACGACATCATCGGCATAAGCGAAACCTGGTGGGATGAGTCCTGTGACTGGGGTGTTGCGATAGATGGTTACAGGCTCTTCAGGAGGGACAGGCAGGGTAGGCGAGGTGGTGGGGTGGCGATGTATGTGAAGCAGGGGCTGGACTGTGTGCAACTTCAGGTCGGCAATGGCAAAGTTGAGAGCCTCTGGGTAAGGATCAAGGGACAAACGAATAAAGGGGATGTCGTTGTGGGAGTCTATTACAGACCGCCTGGCCAGGACGATAGCGCCGATAAATTATTCTTTACAGAACTAAGAGATGCCTCGAGATTAACTCCCCTTGTCCTTATGGGGGACTTCAACTTGCCAGACGTTAACTGGGAGTGCCACACGGCTGACACGAGCAAGTCCAGGAGGTTCATGAAGCACCTAGATGATAACTTCTTGGTGCAGGTGCTAACGGAGCCAACTAGGAAAGGTGCCCTCCTAGACCTGTTGCTAGAAAACAGAGAGGGTCTGGTGGGAGATGTGGTGATTGGTGGCCACCTTGGTCTTAGCGACCATGAAGTGGTTGAGTTCAAAATTTACGGTGACAGAAGGAAAAGTGCCACCGAAACCTCATCCCTAGATATGGGGAAAGCGGACTTCAGGCTGCTCAGGGAACTAGTCAGCAAGGTCCCCTGGGAAACTGCTCTTGAAGGCCTCGATGTCCACCAGTGCTGGTCATTCTTTAAGCGATGCCTCCTAGAAGCACAAGATCAGGCAATTCCTAAATATCGCAAGTCAGGCAGGCGGGGCAGGAGGCCGGCGTGGCTGACCAGGAACATTCTAATGGAGATTAGGCAGAAACAGAGAGTGTTTCGCTACTGGAAGGAGGGCCAGGTGTCATGGAAAGAATACAGGGATGCTGTTCGTGTTTGTAGGGAGAAAATTCGTGTGGCCAAAGCACACCTAGAGTTGAAGCTGGCTGTGTCTGTGAGAGAAAATAAAAAGGGTTTTTTTAGATATGTGAATGGAAAAAGGAGAACTAAAGAATACATAGGGCCGCTCCTTGATAGGGAAGGTCTCCTCACAGACAATGACATAGGCAAAGCAGAGACGCTTAATGCCTTCTTTGCCTCTGTCTTCAATGCCGATGATGGGCTTCGGGACCCAGGGTGCCCTGAGCTGGAGGACCGGGACGGTGGGGATGACAAACTCCCAACCGACCCTGAACGTGTGTGGGATTTGCAACTCCACCTGGATCCCTACAAGTCCATGGGTCTGGATGGGATTCATCCCCGAGTGCTGAAAGAGCTGGCGGACGTCATCGCGGAACCTCTCTCAATTATTTTTCAAAGATCCTGGGAATTTGGAGAGGTCCCGGTAGACTGGAAGCTGGCAAATGTTGTGCCGATTTTCAAGAAGGGTCAGAAAGAAGACCCTAGCAATTACAGGCCTGTCAGTCTCACGTCAGTGCCTGGTAAAATCATGGAGAAGATGGTTCTCGAACTTATTGAGGTGCACCTGGGGGACAAAGCGTTCATTGGTCCCAGCCAGCATGGGTTTGTGAAGGGTAGGTCCTGCCTAACTAACCTGATTTCCTTTTATGATAAGATCACCCGTATGGTGGACCAAGGGAAACCAGCTGATGTGATTTTTTTGGACTTCAGCAAGGCTTTTGACATGGTTTCCCATAGGATCCTACTGGACAAAATGTCCACCATACAGCTAAATAAAAACATCATACGATGGGTGAGCAATTGGCTAACGGGCAGGGCCCAAAGGGTTATGGTAAATGGGGCTGCGTCAGGCTGGCGGGCGGTCACCAGTGGGGTCCCTCAAGGCTCCATTTTAGGGCCGGTACTTTTCAATATTTTTATAAACGATCTGGATGTAGGAATAGAAGGTATTTTGAGCAAGTTTGCTGATGACACCAAACTTGGAGGAGTTGTGGACTCGAATGAGGGTGGAAAGGCCTTGCAGAGGGATCTGGATAGGTTGGAGAGCTGGGCGATCACCAACCGCATGAAGTTCAATAAGAGCAAGTGCCGGGTCCTGCACCTGGGACGGGGAAACCCTGGCTGCACGTACAGACTGGGCGATGAGAAACTGGAGAGCAGCCTAGAAGAGAGGGAACTGGGGGTTGTGGCAGACAGCAAGTTGAATATGAGCCAGCAGTGTGCCCTGGCAGCCAGGAGGGCCAACCGTGTCCTGGGGTGCATCAAGCACGGCATCGCTAGTAGGTCAAGGGAGGTGATTGTCCTGCTCTACTCTGCGCTGGTGCAGCCTCACCTCGAGTACTGTGTGCAGTTCTGGGCACCACAGTATAAAAAGGACATGAAACTGTTGGAGAGTGTCCAGAGGAGGGCTACGAAGATGGTGAAAGGCCTGGAGGGGAAGAAGTACGAAGAACGGCTGAGGTCACTGGGCCTGTTCAGCCTGGAGAAGAGGAGGCTGAGGGGAGACCTCATCACAGTCTAAACTTCCTCGTAAGGGGGTGTCGAGAGGCAGGAGACCTTTTCTCCATTAACACCAGTGACAGGACCCGCGGGAACGGGGTTAAGCTGAGGCAGGGGAAATTTAGGCTTGACATCAGGAGGGGGTTCTTCGCAGAGAGGGTGGTTGCACACTGGAACAGGCTCCCCAGGGAAGTGGTCACTGCACCGAGCCTGTCTGAATTCAAAAAGAGATTGGACTGTGCACTTAGGCACATGGTCTGAACTTTTGGGTAGACCTGTGCGGTGTCAAGAGTTGGACTTGATGATCCTTAAGGGTCCCTTCCAACTCAGGATATTCTATGATTCTATGATTCTATAGCAATTCCTGGTTTATCTCAGCCCTGATGCAATATAAGGACACCCTTGCATGAAACAATCAGATCCTGTGGATGCCTGGTGGCATGTTACAATACCAATCACATACTGTTTGTTTTTACTGGACCAAATGTTAAGACTTCTTAATGGGAAAATAATTACCATATTGCAAAAGAGGAAACTGAGGCATGTAAAAACTTAATGATTTCTTGAAGATAACAAATAGAGCCAGTAACAAAGAAAGGCAGAGGAATTATATTTTGATTCCCAATTTATCTGTATTACTTGTGCAGATTTTTCTCTCTTGGGGTTGTCACATTGTGTTACTGGTGTTAAAGAAATGCACTTTTTCCCCCCTCTTCTCTTTTTGGAAACAATTCAACTTAAGAACTGTGTTTTTGAAAAGAGATTTCATGAAGAGCCAGGACATTATTCAACATATGAAAAGATGGACACAGCTGGGATGCAATCCCTGCTGAAGCTGATGTGGTTTGCTACTGACCTTTGAGAATCTAGAATTTCACCAGAAGGTGAAGTGGTATCAATAAAACTCTCAAAGCCCAGAAAAGAACAGTTTAAGGGAGACATATAGGCAGAGTTTTGGGAAGTAAGGAGAAAGAAGGAAGCAGAAAATAACAAACTCAGGGCTGTAAGCAAGAGCAGACTTGCAAAGATTCCTAAAGGTCAGAATAAATGAAACAAAACAGCCTCTCATTGCTAAGACAGGTTGAAGATTAATATTTTTGCACTTCATGCAAAAATATTATTATATTTTTATATTTAAATATAAATTTAAATATAAATTTAAAAATAAAATAATATTTTTATGCAAAAATATTATTTTGCATAATATTTTTACTCTTTGAAATATGTTTCACTCTCTATTACTAAGTATAAAGCATATCATCCTTGACAGGATGAATACAGACAAAGAGAATTTGTTAAATTTGTCCATAAATGACCTTAGATTTTGTAGAAAACTACACATTTTTTTTTTTTAACTGAACTGTTTGTTTAATTACTAAGAAATTTCTTACAGTCTGCTACAAGAGCTTTATTTTGTGTACATCTATATAACAAGAATATGACATGCAAAAGATTATTTCCTTTACAGTCTGTCCTCTGTCACCCTTTTTATTCCTCTTCAGAAGACAGTGTTCATTATGATTTTGATCTAGTTGCTCCAGGTTGACTCCACACTTTCCCTAATGTCCCTAAAATGCATGTCTAAAAATCCCTATATGATCAAGATAGGGAATTTCACCTCCAGCAAGCTGGCTGTCTCATCTTTAAATCGTAATGCAGGCTAGGATGGATGACCAGGGGTGTGGTGATACTTCTGCTCAGGAGTTGGCAGAAGGTCATTGTTTGCATAGGGCAAAGGCAGACTGGACCTCTCAGCATGTCAGTGTCTTAACCAAAGATTTTGCTACAAAATTACAAAGCTTTAGTAATACACAAGACAGATGATTTTTCTTTTTATCTGTCTTAACTTCTACCCAAATTTAGACATTTAATTTCTGCTTAAGCTATATATTAATGTTTAAGTGCCATCTTGGGTATCAACTGAAAATGAAATAGAGAATAAGGCCTTCAGACTATGCCTTTCATTTTTGTACTTTGTAAAGCAAGGAGGTAATTACCTCCATTTTATGAAAAATGAAGCTGTTAACAGTAATCACTCTCAGTGTGGGACTGAAATGCTAGGCATGAACTACGATTTCTTTGTTAGAATTTCAAACTGTATTTACTATGAGAGGTTTTTTTTTTTTTTTTTTTTTTTTGTCTGAAATGTTTCTTTCTTATGAAACACAGTGCCTGTCTGTGTTCCATATTAATGCAAAAAAAGAGGGGAAGGTCTTTATTTGTTGACTGGAATTAAAACATTCTGGTCTATACAGTGTATTAGTAGAAAAGGCTGCTTTTGTGGAAAAATAAATAAATAAATAATCATTAGTGAGTCAAATCTTCAGGAACACTAAAAATTGGAAACATTGTTTCAGCTGGAAACTGACCTACAGAATTACAGAATGGATTCAGTTTGGCTCCAAGTAAAGAGCAGCAAGAGCTCTGAATATTTGAACTCCAGCAGTGAGAAGTTTAAATTTGCCAATGGAAATGATCTACCTGAGGTGTCTAAATAGGGTAGGATTCATAGAACTTCAATTTGAGAGTCTCACTCCTGGACTAGGCAATGAAGTCTGATTTAAAAGTAAGTGTCCATGCTTAAGCTAAACTAACCCTAAGCTATGAAGTAGGTCACTGATACCCACTATGGTAATAAAAACATTATAACAATTGTGAAGGTGTGGGAAAGTAGAAGGCCTGAAACTGAATAAAGATTTGGAATACTGGTATAGTCATCAAGGACCAGCTGGAGAAAAAAAAAAAAAAAAGATGAGGAAAGACAAGGAGAGGCAAGGCAAGGCAGGACAAGGGAAGAAAAAGGCAAGGCAAGGCAGGGCAAAGGAAGGAAAAGGCAAGGCAAGGCAAGGCAAGAAAAGGCAAGGCAGGAAAGGCAAGACAGGAAAGGAAAGGAAAGGAAAGGAAAGGAAAGGAAAGGAAAGGAAAGGAAAGGAAAGGAAAGGAAAGGAAAGGAAAGGAAAGGAAGGGAAAGGGAAAGGGGAAGGGAAGGGAAGGGAAGGGAAGGGAAGGGAAGGGAAGGGAAGGGAAGGGAAGGGAAGGGAAGGGAAGGGAAGGGAAGGGAAGGGAAGGGAAGGGAAGGGAAGGGAAGGGAAGGGAAGGGAAGGGAAGGGAAGGGAAGGGAAGGGATTATTTTTGGATATCAAGAACTTTTTTTTTCCTTTAAATGAAATTTTCTGAGTTATAAAAGTTTTTTTTTTTTTTTTTTTTTTAATGATCAATTTACTCAATTTGTTATCATGACATAAAAATAAGCAATTTTTTCTCCCACTTCAAATGACATATTCACTTAACATTTATTGGTAACTCCATCTCATGCTACCAAAACGTGATGACTTCATGAAGAAAAACATGACCAGAAAAAATAGGAGGAAGTATGAATATCTACTGAATATATGGTTGAATATATGTACTGAAATATATATTGTGTGTGTGTTGTTCAATCAATATGCAAGTGAGATGACTGAAATGGTGAGAAAATAGTTGTATTCTTGTAATTCTTCCTCCCCCATCATTACATGGTGTAATACCATGAAGCTTTACAATGCTGATATGGTTCCTGCAGTTTTACTTAATGGTATCATGTAAAAATCATTCAACAACAGCTTAGAAAAAATATCAAAAGGTCTTTGTTTAGTGGCAGAGTTAAGTTTCTCCTCTGACAACTTCAAGCATCAGGAATGCAGAAATAGAACATTCTCAATCAAAACACTGTGCACTATGGCACATCCAGGTATGTTAAAGTTACAGAGTTAATTTAGCTAGCTAAATGGCAAAGTTCTAGCAGCAACACAAATAGCCAGAGATGAACTAATATTCTGGAAATCAGATTTTTTTTGCTGTAGGTACTACAATGCTTTGTGTTTGTCATCCGTTGTTGGCAGAAGAGGAAAAGGGATCTGGGGCAGTGGAGCAGGAATGTAAGAAAGAAAGAGTTTATTGTGTTTCTTCTCTCTCCCAAAAGTCCTTGAGTTTTCCAATTAGCTTATTAAGATATGTTAAGAATTTTGCTCAAGGCAGTAAGTTACCTTTTTTTTTTTTTTTCCTATTAAAATGCTTAAGTAATGCAAAATAATTTTTAATTCTGAGTAAGACAAACAGGCTGCAGAGGAAGCACATATTTTCAAGTAAAGAACTAAGATTCATTTTAATTACAAAGCTAAATTGCATTTTCTAGTTTTAAAAATGTTTCATATAGTGTTATAATTAGAGGCAAACAACAACTATTTGATCAATTTATGAGTAATACATAGTGAAGCCTGTAAATACTAGCCATACAAATAGCATTGGGAGGCTAAAAATTCGCAATTTAGAATTTCATTTTTTCTTGCCTTTATACCAATGATGTCTGCACACATACACTTTTGTAATGTGAACCTGTGTGGGTGCAACTATCAATGAAGGAACAGGCTTCATGACATCTTTTAGAATATTAAGCTCTGCCTATGCACAGAAGGAAAGAAAGAAAAATTCATGCAGACTTTACTGCAGTCATCTCATGCTGCTCTTTTCCTGATGGTTGACATAGCACTTTGCAGTCCAGTATCCAGAAATAATTGGTAGTTCTTTCAGTAAGTCTACAGTAACTTCAGTAAGTTCATTAAGTTCTAACTCATTCCAAGGAAATCTGGCAATTAAAACAAATAACAAAATTTGTGAATGCCAAATAATTGTAGCTTTTTAACCTTATTTGCATGGTTATACATAAGCCAACAATCACAGAATCACAGAATTGTAGGGGTTGGAAGGGACCTCAAGAGATTGTCGGGTCCAACCCCCCACATCCGGTCCTACCCCTTAAACAATGTTGGTGCTACAAGTAAGACCCTTACACATGGCCATTTCACCTCTTTGATGAGAAATATAAAACAAAGACAGCACCTACCTGTGTATACAAATGTGGCTGGTGTTCTGGAGCGGCTGGCAGCAGGAGTTTTTCTGGGTAATCTTGTTAGGAAACAAGGCAATGCTATTTCAATGCCCTTTGAACAGCATCAATTTCAAGGCAGAAATCTGTTTTCATTGTATTGCATGCCACCAACCTGAATGCACTGGCATCCATCTTCTTCTGGCTGGCCTCCTAAGGCCTTTCAAGACAAAGCCACTTAAGGCCCTCAGCTGCCAACTTAAATGGATGTTGTGTAGAAAAGCCAGCTCAGCTCTGCTCTCCATGTGTCTGGTGATGTCTTCCAGGTACCACATGCTTCTTTTCCCTTTTTTTCTCTCCTTTGTCATTGACAAATTCTGTAGTAGAACATTTGTTCAAAAAAAAAAAAAAAAAAAGTAGAGAGTAATACAGAGAAGAAGACACAGTAACGCTAGAAAATAATATAATAATAACAGCGCAAAATATTAGTAATACAACAATAATTTTCACTTCAAAGAGATGCAGCTTTGTGAAGGACATACAGCTGTACAGCTGTATAAGCTTTATCCATATGCATATGTATATATAATGCATACATGCATAATGAGACATTAACATGGACATACTGTATAATGTATGCATGCATATACAAATATGCACATATACATATATGTCAATTTTAGTTAGCACTCAGAAGTCCAAACTAGAGACTAGATGAAATGCAGCATTGGAGATGACCAAAAGTTCATCTAATCAATTAGCAGGAGCCCAGAGAAAATAAAAAAAGGAAGACTGAATATAATCCCATCTTTCCCTAGAAATACCCGGTCATCTTCCAGTAATTAAATAGTTAAGTGCTTCTTGAACTGGCTCACTTTATTCTTCATGAATTTATTGAATGTCTTTTTGAACATATCTATACCTTTGGTTTTCATACTAACCCATGGCAAGAAGTTAAGTCATTGTCATAATAATGTCATCTTAAAAACACAAAACACACATCTGTGCAACTTCCCCATTCCCCAATATTCTGCTTGTTTTGTGTCCAATTCTACTAATGAGGATCTTTTTCACTTGATTTTGTGATGAAAAGTTAATCCTTGTCCTTAAGCAAATAAAATAAACAAGGAGTAAAAGAGAAAATATTGTTATTCTTTTAAGAAGGGAGGACTGGGGGAATTGAGTAGGAGGACAGGGAGGACACGGCACTTTAGGGAACTAGACTAAAAACTGCTCCTTGTCTCTTGGAAGCACATCTTTCCTTTGAGCTAGCAGCTTGTAGATTGTGGCTGATGTGGATAAAAGAAGCTGGATGCAGTAGTAAGAGCTGGTTTCTCTAAGAAACCTACTTTGTGCCACAAAACATGATTTATGATGTACAGCTCTGTCCCTTTTTGTTTCCCTCACTTCTATCCCATAAACATGCTTTCCCTCTTTGCTCCTGTTCTCAAAATATGTGCAGACTAATGTGTACTGGTGTGTAATAATTCACAGACATTTTTCTCTCTAGTTAGGATGAGTTTTAAAGTTAAGTATTTACTAGTCATCAAGATTCAGTGGTGGTTTGGTGTACAACT
The DNA here is from genome assembly GCF_009819795.1 of Aythya fuligula. NCBI lineage: Eukaryota > Metazoa > Chordata > Aves > Anseriformes > Anatidae > Aythya > Aythya fuligula. The sequence goes on from NC_045559.1 coordinate 147,985,520, forward strand.
TTTTCCTTCTTTAGAAGCTAGTTAGCTTGAAAAACCTCATATGTTCATCATTATTTTTAAATAACCACAAATCAGAGGTGTTCTGACTGTATCAGCCATTCCCAAAATACGAGGTTGTTTTGTTGGAAAGAGCAGTATTTAGGTGGCAACTGTGGAATGTGACTGAATTTAGACATTTGGGGTTTTGTCCTTCTAATCCCCTCAAAATCAAATAAATTAAACATTCATAAAAAGTTTTTATGAAGGTGTGCACTAGCATAAGCAAAGGATGAGGGCATCTCTAACAAGTTCACATGGAGTTATTTTTTAAACTCTAGAAAACCTCATTTTGAGGACAGTATGTAACTCTACTTGAAAGCTTGATAATAGAATAAATATAATTATAGAGACATATGGAAACATCATCTATAATATTTATATTTTGGTACATATAATCATATAGTGAAGAGTTTTTCCAAAGTGTACTTAGCATATAAAGTGAATAATAGTCTATAGCGATTTCTTTTGACTACTTCAGTCTTTACAGATTCAAATTATAATCTCAGTTAAACTAACTTCAGGAGGTTAAGTATACTACGGATTTTATTATCCCATGTTAAACAGGTACAGAGTTGATAGCTTTCTTCAGGGCAAGAGTTCATTAATAACTGACACTGAAAGCTGTTAATTTCATACCCTCGCTCTAAGCATTTTAATTTTTCTCAGCAGTTGTAAAATGAGCGGTTTCTTTTCCACAGTGTGGTGGAGCCAAGACTCCAGTTTTGACTAAAGGTGAATTAATCAGTTGAAAGGGAGCTATGAAACAAAGCTGTCAGGAAATAATATAAATGTGTATATGATTACAAACCGTACTATAGGTCTTGAGTGTTTTATCTTTGGTGTACAGTTACTGGTCCTCCGCTTAGTTTAAGCACACATGTTTTGCAATTGTGAAAGGTCTATAGAGTCTATGCAATTTAATTTAGGAATGGGCTTTAATTTATGTGTAAGCAGCATCTAAAATAACTGGATGCTGATGCCTATTCAGAGTTAGTATATTCGATTCATGTGATTATGTTCATTTTTATTGCATGAGACCTGTTCATACATTTTACAGAAAACAGATCATGTTTGATGTCTTTTGCTTACGAAGGAAATCATGCAAGGGATTATTATAGGATCTGTTATTCTGACTTGCTGGCTGGTAAACTAATTAGGCTGTGACGTGATGTTATTCCTATATGGATCATAAGTTTAATTAACTGTCAGGGTGTATAACACCCTTGCATATAAGGACCGTTTGGCATTTTAAATGTAACTAACTCATATACACCACTCATATTTGTTGCCTTATATCTTGTTAACATGTTTTTGAAATTTTGTTTTGCATATCAAGAAGAGTTTACCTCTTTAATTTATTCCACAGTAATTGTTTTGCAGGACTCAATGTTATTGGAGTCCTTGAGAGTGTTCTTAGGTCTCAAAAACATAACTGAGTTACTGTACATGGAGTTTTTAAGAGCACACACTGGACTGAGAAAAAGGCATGGTAATTTAACTTAGCTTAACTCTCTTAGGATAAGCTAAGTCAAAATCACCATACATTTGCAGTAGATAAAGAATACACAAATATTGTTACTACAGCTGAACTTAAGCTCAGAAGCCTTTCTGAACCACAGTGGTATCATTTGAACCCTTATTTTTAGCACAAAAAAGCCAGCCTTTCAAGCTATACCTTAATGCTTAACTGAACACGGGTAATAACAGCTCTCACAGGTTTTTATTTCTAGATAGTCTTATTCTGGAATTAAGAAACTGAGAAACAGTCTTTTCTGCTTACCAGAGTTTCAATTAATACAAAAATGGTGAAGCAATGCAACAGATGAACACAACAAATGGGGAATGTATTTATTGATACACATTCATACATGTCTTTTTATTTTAACTGTAATGTTGATCTTTTTAAATATTTTTTTTTCTGAGGAAGTTGCGGGTTAGAGGGTGGGCTAACAACATGTACCCCATTGCATTCCTTCTGGCCCAAACTTGGATGTAACTCAAAGCTTACTCTGCAAATCTGCCTGATCATGAGTAGGAACATCTGACGTTGTGGTAAACACTAAAATATTATGGGATAGATTATGATTTCTCTCAAATCTGTTTGAAGTTACTCTTCTCAATAGTCTTCATAAGAATGCACATCAGTGCCCCATCATTTGGTGTAAAGAACATATCTTCACTAGTGTTATTCATTACTTTGTAAATATATATATATATTTAAATATTTCACCGTGATTTACTTTTTATTTTATTTTATTTTATTTTATTTTATTTTATTTTATTTTATTTTATTTTATTTTATTTTATTTTATTTTATTTTATTTTATTTTACTTTTAATATATATATGATTGATCTGACTGAATAGTCAGTCAAATATGCAATTGGGATTTTTTTTTTCTTTTTTCTTTTTTTTTTTTCTAATTATTTGTTGCTGTTGTTGTTACAAGTATGGGTCTAAAACATATGCAACTATGGTTTAGAAACCTGAATCCATTAAAGGAAAGCCAGAATGGAAAACTTGATCTGGAGATTCTTATCCAAAGAATAAATTTAGTGATTGCAGTTATGGAATGCTTTGGCTAAGAGTTTTAGACCAAATGTAAATTCCTAAAGGCTGGCTGCAAACTATAACTAAACTCTAATTCTCTGCTGGAATAAGGAGGACTAATCATATGCATAAACACTAGAACACGTTTTTGAAAGGCTTTTGATCTCCCACATAAACAATGTACACTTCTAATAAAAAAGGTTACAGAGCATCCAGAAGTTTACTGTGTAAGAGTACAGAAAGCTTTTCTATATAAACAACTCATTTAACAAGGCTTCCAAATCTTGAAGTAAGTGCCAGCTTTGAGATTTGGTTTTTAAAGGTTGGGTAAAAATAGATTTTTATTTATCAAGTATTAAATGAGCATTTTCAGTAACCTAAGCTGAGGAAAAAGAAAGATAAATTAGGTGATTAAGTTTACTGACACAAAAATTTTGCTGTTGTAGAAGTCACTCTCATTTGTATTTTACAGTAGTCCTTTTCTAACTAAAGGTTAAAACTAAAGGTTTAAAAAAAAAAGTCATACAAAGCCTCATTTAATAATTATTAAAGTGTTTGCCAAAGTAGTCTATCTAAAATCACAGAATATGTGGTCCCTGATATGCATCTCTGACAATGTGACATGCATATGTGGTAATGTGTTGTTAGATACCTTCAAAACATTCATTTTAATTATAGCTTACTTGCAAAATTATCAAAGAGTGGGTAGGGAATGCCCCCAAGACATTACCTACACAAATTGGATCCTTTCCTCGAGCAAGAGTTCCTTCTTCTTCAGCCAATGGATATGAATGACTCAAACTGAAAAAAATCTGACACAAATATATAACAAAACAAACACACAAACAAAAAGGATTGTATATACATGTATATAGGTATGCATACATATATGCATGTTTACTTCTCGCTTTTACCCAGATGCTCCTCAATTGAACGTATAGAGGCAGGCCTTCATTCTGAAATAGCACATGATAAGCACTCAGCTAAATCCCTATACAACTCTTTGAAAATGTACCCCATGTTGATAGGCTTTCATAGCTGAGCTTCCAAGGAGGATAAGCCTTATTCAGAAATCCAAGTTATCAGTATCACTTGTTTGGAGAGCTTGAAAAATTCAGGGATATAAACATACTTTTGACCCATTGCCTAGTGATGCTTATTTTCAAAACTTGTTCTCTGTGGAAGTCACAGTGAAACAAAATGCTATGTCACTTCAATGTTGTGTAGTTTTGGAATGAAATTATACTGGTTCTGAAATAAATTTTGGGTTTTGTGCTTTAAGCATGCAGAGCAACTCATTGAAATCAGGTTAATCCCTGAAAAAGTGAGAGCAGTCAATGGTACTAAAGCTTCAAATATGAATGATCAGGAACATGTGAGGTTGCTGAGAGAATATTGCCTCTGTGGGAGGACTTAGGGAAGCCGATGAACTATAATCCCTTGAATGATTGTCCTTTTTAAGGAAAATTGCTCCAAATGCCTCTTGGGATATATTCCTAGAGTCAAACCTTTATTTTGTCTTTTTATTTTCAGAATGAACAAGTAGGAATTATCTTTTTTTGTCCTTACAATAATGAAAAAAGAAAGTAATCAAATAGTCTGGTGGATTATACACCCTCTTTAACTTGATACCCAGCATACAAATGTTTTGGATTTCTTATCGTGACCACCTTAAAATGTGCTGTTTTAGTGATTTTGTTTTATTTTATTTTTGAATAGAAAGGTCAAATATACAGAGGCAGTCCAAGTGTAGGTCTAATGTAAGATATATCTGGTAAACAGTATGATTTGTCAGACAAGAGTTTTTGTTCATTATCTTTTTGACTCTGGGAATCAGTGTGGGAATCATCCTGTGAAATGATTCTCTTAATTCTCCATGGTAACAGCCACAGAGAAATTGTAATAGACTGGAGGATGAAATATTCCCTTGTAAATCAGGAAAGAAGATGCCTGTTCCATTGCCTTCTCTAACATTAAAGAAAGCTTCACATGACACATTTCTGCTGATGTTTTGAGAAATTAAAATATTTTTTCTCATATGCCTCAGAATTTGATTTTTATTTTTTCCCTCAGGGTATTACAGATTTAGTTAGGGAGTCTGTTGCTCTGCTGCTAAAGTAATGGGTAAAAACAATATGGGGTATCTGGGAAGAAAAATTATTTGGGGTCTTGATTATCCTACACCATACTTTTCGAAATGGGTTTTGATTGAATTGTTTGAGGAGGGTAATAAGCTTTTGGTGCTGTCCTACTGGTGACCAAATAGGCTTGGCAACTCTGAAGCCATCCATCAGCCAGATAAGAGGGAGCTTCATGGGGGAGGTGTTGCTTTGACAGATGCCTGCAGCCCTTGCCTGAACTGAATGGATTGTACATCTGGCTGCCTACAACTGTATTACACTACATGGTGCAATCTCTTCATCTCCATGCCTCCCACACCCTAGCTTTCCACCCCCCATTTATTCTGTAGCTATGACACTGACTTCATCATAAAATCTGGGTAGAGTTTCTGCCGACTGCTAAAAAATGTTTCACAGAAATGTGGCTGCTCTCCAGACATCTGTTCTTGTCTCATCTTGTACTTCTGTTTAGACCTTTTGATCTCATTACCACCTCTGTAGTTTTGTTTGTTTTACTTGTAACAAGAAATTTTTTTTTTTTTTTTTTGGTCCCTGCAGCCATTCCTTAAGTCAAACACCCAGTCTCTCTGTCTAGGCAAAAGCCTCCACCAGGCTGCAAATGGAGGCTGCAAATGGGTTCTCCATCTGATAACTGCAGCTGTCCATCAAACCAAAGGATGACTGTGGTAATATTGTCTATGACTAGGAGGTTTTCTTGTCTCCCACATGTAAGAAGACATTTTGTGGTCAGTTTTGACCAACATTTTCTGTGTCTTCAGAGTGTTATATATTGCCCATAAAAGTCTGTTTAAAGTCTGCTTCTCTGTTCAGTTTTTAAGTATTTTAAGTATTACCATCTTTACCTTCAACATTTTTTTCCACCTTAAGACTTTACAAATATTTAAGTTTTGTCCTGTGAAATCTTTTGACTTCTAGTTCTTCCCTAAGTGGAAAGTCTTTTGTTCTTGCAGAGCTTAAACCAATCTGATGGGTAGCAAGTCTGAAAAACAAACAAACAATCATAAAACCAGAATATTTGTATAAACTGAATTCTTACAAAAACTGCAGAGTTGCAAGTATTTTTTATCTGGCAGTGGCATAATTTATCATCACCTTCCCCTTCCCCCCCCCCCCCTTTTTTTTTCTTTTCTTTAGTAAAGTGCGAAGAATTTGCATGAATAATTATGTATGAATAAGTTTTGAATTATTATTATTATTAAATTGTAATTATTATTATTTCTATCTTAATACAAAAAAACTCAGGGTTTTACTCTAAAGACTCTAGCAAAGTATCACACTTGCATATTACATAGTCTGTTTTGTCTTAATGTAATATAGAATTATAGAATCATTAGAGTTGGAAAAGACCTTCAAGATCATCTGGTCACCCTGCTACCAATGTCACTTACTAAACCATGTCCCTAGGCATCTTTCTGTAAACACCCCCAAGGATGGTGACTCCACCACTTCCCTGGGCAACCTGTTCTGCCTGACTGCTCTTTCTGAGGAGAAATGTCTCCTCATTTCCAACCTGAACCTCCTGTGGCACAACCTGGGGCCATTCCCTCTAGTTCTATTGCTAGTTACCTGTGAGAAGAGGCCAACCCCCACCTCCCCACGTGCTCCTTTCAGGTAGGAGGTCTTCCTCTGTTTCCTCAGTTGCTCCTCATAGGACTTGTGTATAGCAAAACTTAAAGATGTTTTAATTAATTTGTAGGTGACAAGATGGTTATTCAAGATTTTTATGTATTTATTTCAATTTTACATTTTTTTAAATCTCTAACTGTGCCTTGTAAGTTGAGATTGTGATGAAGAACTATTGAAAATTCTGAGGAATCAATAAAAAATCAGTAAGAGCACAAATGGAAAAGGGCTGAGGCTTTATTATTTACCAAAAAGATACACTGAGCTTGAAGGAACATGCTGTATTGACAGAACAATACAGTATCTTCTTCAGAATACTGGTGCAATAAAGGATGAGTCTAGCACTGTGGTGAGAGCAATTGGGCAGTGACAGAATGAAGAGTGCACACAGAAAAATCTTCACTGTTTTCTGGATTGTCTTCTGTGTATGTTCTCCTTCCTAGTAAAACTAACCCATCTGAAAAAAAAATAAATGGAGAAGCTTGTGATTTATTAACTTTACATTTTCTGCTTTGGTTCAAATGAAAACTAAGATACAACAACACTGTCCCCAGTCCATGCACTGGAAAATGAGGAGATAAAAGTCCTGCATTTTGTTTTATACCCTGCTTTCTCTTATAAACCCTCACAAGAAGGGCCACCATCACTCCTTAGAAATAATGTTGCTTTTCACAGAAACAGAGTTGTTATATAATGCTGTTGGTACAAATTCTAGTGCTTCATTCTGCCTTCATGTCACAAGAATACTGGCAAATAAATTAATACATTTGTGTAGGCTTACTACTCAGTGATGTTGTTTTATCTTGTGCCTGTGCTGTACGTTTGCACAAGCAGAATTGTTACTGGAGTTTGCAGCTTAAAGATACACAGTGATCTGCTGTCTAAGGTATCTGAAACTTTTAAAATCTTAAATTTCACACAAAAATTTCACTGATTTTTTTTTTCTGCTTTTCATCATCATCAGGAATCAAATACAAACCAGAATTCACTTTTTCAGCTAGTTCTACACATGCAGAGATTTTTCAATTATTTGCAATGCTTAGGAAAAACTAATTAGAATATATCTATCTATCTATCTTTTTCTTATGAAACATGAAATATTCTTATGTTTTCATGAACAGTGGTTTATTTTATTTATTTTTTTCTTGTAAGGGCTCTCCATTTTTTATGAATTTAAGAAAATGCAGTACAAAATGCAGACTGTTCCTAGGCTACACGAGAGGCCCTTAAAAAGTTAGTGTAGTCCACAAGAGATGTATGACTAAGCTTAGTGATGCATACATGTAGAAGCTAGACTGCTTCAAAGAGTCAGTCAGATCTCCTGGCAATGTCTGGACTCTTCCGTGTAGCTTAGGATGTTCTTGTTAAATTTCTAACATATTGCTTCTGCCTGTCAAAGACGAATTTGGAATTGATTTTTTTTTCCTTTCTGTGAGCAACCTACAAGCAATATTTGATGATGCTACTAGTTATCATGAGTGTGCAAAGACACAGAAGAATAAGGAGAGAAAAAGCAAAAAACAAGGTAATAATATTAAAATTAGACTTCTACTTAATGAAGACAGCAGCATAACCTCTTCAGTATGTATGTATGGGGATTTATGCTTTGTAATTATTGTTACTTTTATCACAGTTTTGTTTCTCTTCACCTTTTTGCAAGGTTTCTTGTGTTTAATTGAATCATTTTATTAAAGTGAAGAAAGAGATAATTTTGGAGAAAACACAGACCCATTAAAGAAGTGAGGAAAAATAATACAATGTTGGTGAACATGGGGCAGATTATAGTGACTGGTTCAGTCATGTTGTCAGAAGAGCTTGTGGCCTTTAAAAAAGGATCAAAAATTTTTTATAAACGTAGTCAGAACCGACTTGTGATCTTGAGTCCATTCATGATCATGAATTTTGAGTGGGCAGTCTCACAGCAGTTTAGCACATGTCACTCTCTCTGAATTACAAGTAGTTTTGTACAACTATGTTTTGTCAACAAATTTGGGTCTATGTGTATACATACATAAAAATCAAAAATATACATTGAAATATTTCACTGTTGGAGGTAGTTGTATCATAGCAATAATCCATTGCAGAAAAATACAAAGGGCATGTGCGTGATGTGTTTGAAGTGTGCTATTCTAATCACAATATCTTACTGCAATAAAACAAATTCTAATGCATTCTTCAATTAAACTAATGTTAGCAGTTATCCTGCAATTGTTAGAGTAAGAAAAGATGGAATATTGAAAGATAAACAACAGCAAGCAATGACTGAAAAAAAAGATAGTGACTTTATACCAGTTGCTAGGTACATCTGTTCCTGATGTTCATGACCTCTGAGGAAGTGACAGCATGTAGAAAAGAACACAAAATATAACATATGAACAATTAACTTTTCAAGTCTGCCTTGGAGGGGCTTGTCTATGTTCATTTTTTCATCTGACATTTGTGAACTGCTTTATTCTCAATGCTTATTACCAGAATTAAAAACAAAAACAAAAAACAAAAAACACACAACAAGACAAACAAGAAAAAAAAAAAAAAACAACAAACAACAAAAAAACAACAACTACTTGGTCAGTCCTTCTCCACAGATTGGCCTGGATGAGATGTATTTTCCTGAGAAAAGCCCAGTACAAACCTGTCTTCCAGAGAGGCTCTCCTATCTCTGGTGCAAGTAGGGTAGATTTCAGGAGCCCCATCTGCTGCAGTGAGTCATCACTGCATCTCCCGGAAGGATCAACACCTGTTAGCAGGGCAAGTTTACAGAAAAGCTGCCAGTCTATTAAACGGCAATAAAAGCAGTTCACGTTTTATGGCTAAATTATAAACATAAGTTTGCAATAAAATGCAATATCTGCATAAATCTGTCATCTGAAGGATACAACTGGAAATGCCTGTACCTCGCCCCTCTGCAAAATTACTAACTTTGTGTTATCAGTGAATTCAAAAAGCCATCACTTACAAAAACAGCAAGTATCTGCAGTCAGCTATTGGAAATGCATGCAGGCAGGAATTCAAAGGTGGAACTTCTGTTTGTTTTAAGCATCGCACCCTGTCCCAGATGGAACATTAACTCATTAGCTTTTTTTATTTTTTTTTCTCCTTATTCACTCCTAGTTGTTATTTTTTGTGCATGTTCAGCTCTACAGTTTCTGTACCTTGGATATACTTGCTCAACTCTCCTCTTGACCCAATGCTCTTCAGCGAATGATTTTAATTATACTATGATAGGTAAGGTGTATGGCATTTCCTGAAGATTAAATAGGTGTCTGAAAAAAGTTTGTAGCTCTTAGTTACACCCTAACTGGGAGGTGTAATTCAACTTTATTTGTCAAAAATGCCCCATGTTTGTTGAATTTATTTTACAAAAGCAAAATAAAACTTAGCTAAAATACAATTTTCTAGTAGTGGGTGAATGTTCTGGCTGTTTTCTCATCTGTTAATTTTGAGGCACAGCTTGCATGTCATGTTGATCATGGCTTCTGAGTGTGATAAGCTCCCTGAGATTCTCTTCTTACTGTCCAAGGCTGGGGATAGTAAGAAGGCTGTGAGTATATGGATCTGTTATAGGACACTGTGGCTCTAATTAGCAACATGAGATGGATGGGAGTTGGGGTGGGTGGAATAGAATCCAAAATGGATAACTACATGCACTTACCTGTGCTATCTGGATTTTGGGGAAAGTGAAAGTCTTAACTGAAATTTAAATTAGGTGTTTCAGATTGCCCCTTCACGTAGAATTTTCAGACACTAGATAGTACTGAAATTCTTGTCTCAAGTAGATGGAGCTTTTGTGGAGTTGCCCTTATTTTACAGCAAGACTGAATGCTGATTGTAATATGTTGTATACTAATTAGGCAACATTTGAAAATATATATCTTTAGGGTGTATAGACAAATTGTCTTAAAAAAAAAAAGAATACTCACCTAGCTTTACTATCTTGCTTTAGATGAGCTTCAGAATAGGTGTAGCATAAATATATGTAAACTCAGCGTGAAAAATGATGATCTGTTTAGTTATGAAACCCAATCCAGTATTAATGATTGCTGATGAGCTGTCAGTTACCTTGCCTTGATTCAGAGGAGGATCTAACATTCTCAAGGCCACTTGAACCATATTTACTCAGTTACATCCAATACACATCTAGTCAACTCTAATGCTCTTTAGGCAGATTTGCTATGGAAATTTTCCAGCCTGTTGTCTGATTGGGTGGAAAGATAAAATCTCAGAGGTAATCATGTTTAAAAGATGCCATGAAAGTAGTGACTGATGGAAGAGGGAGACATTCTAGGTGATTTGACTGAAGAAAGGGCTTCCAGGTGAGTTCACAGCTTCTTAGAGATTTCTGGTGATGAAAACTTTCTCAGCACTCAAGGCATCGCTTTGAAATACAGAATGCGAAAGATTGCAGCTGCCTGCCTTGCCTACTTGTCAAGCTGAAGCAGTTCCTTTGCTCACTGTCATCTGGATGCAATGTCCTCAAAGGACAGTGCAACCACCTTCTAAATAGCAGGTAAGCTACACAACTGGGCAACAACTGCTGTTGTATAACTTGGGAGCTTTTGAACTATGTAAGGTGGGGGTAGTGGTGGTGAGAGAGAAGAGTCTGCTAGGCTACTCTCCCAATGCACAGTATGTCTGCACCTGACTCAAGAGTATTTAGCTCATGAGACTGAGGCACAGACACATAGGAGACAAGGTGGCATTAATTCCTCTAATCAGGGAAGCATTTGTTTTATCTCACTTTGCTGCAAGAGAGAACAAGACCTGAGGGGTCACACTGCTGCTATTTGCCACACAAGAGCATTCAGAGCTCTTAACTCCAATTGTGCTCCTGTGGAGTCTCCATTCAGGCTTGTAGTGGAGAGTAAGAGGCCAATTTAAACTGCCATGCAGCATGCAAGAGCTTGCTTTATGTAAACTGCTACACGCTGATAGCTCTGGTTTCTAACTAACCATGGTAATTCAGAAATTATCAGAGAAATGTAAATAAAAAAATGGAATACAAAAGAATAAAAATGCGTATGGAGGGCTTGGGATCTCTAGTGTAGGCTGGAGAAAGACAGTGGCTCAGACACTGTTTATCATGTAAATCAATTGAATCAAGTGGAAATAGGTCTTAAAAAAAAATCTTGTGTAGCAGAAATGGAACATGATGGCTCAAACTTGTACAAACATATTTCAGGGCTGTTTGGAGCTTAAAATACTGATTGTACTACGCGTTAGATTTTCCTTTTCTTGTTGATTTTGTTAACTCTTTGGTGTCAATAGTTAACCTAACTCACACAGTCAGGGTTTTGTTTATTTTCAGGTTTCCACAGCTTCTGACTAACATTTATATAAAAAGTTATATCCTATGTTGGTGCTTATTCTCTGGAGGTTTTGTTATAGTGACACTCTGGAATGTCAAAAAAAAAAACCACAACAAACAAACAAAAAGCCTCTCTACATTTTTGGGCAAACTCTAATCACAGTCACTTAACTTAGTTACGAGAAATTGAATTTTTGTAGAAGCAAAGGAGTCTGTCCCATGCTGTCACCTACCATGCTTCAAACTCAGTACAGAATTCAGTCCCTTAGTCCCTTTATAGGTGCTTCAGCTAAATTTGACCTATGTTCTCTGTCTCCTCCTTTTTTAACTTATTCTGTCTTTCTGAATGGGACCTCTATTTTTTCACTTATAATACTACAGTATTTGCTGTGACCTTTAGTTTTTTAAATGATACAGACAGGTAACCTTGTTCAGATCCATTTCATACATCTGTAATAAAGTTTGTTTCTTAAAATGCCTAGGTTTGCTTTCTTTTATTGTTCAACTGAAACAGGAAATAAAAGCCTGCTAATTATGCTTGTCATCCAAGTTATTCTGTTGATAAAAGAAGGCATTTGATCAGAGTTACAGGTTTCAAGCTACTTAGGTGACTTTCTCCTGTTAAATTAATCAATTTAATGGGCACACTAAAAAGTAAGTAGATCTGGACCTTTGTTCTTTTTTTTTTTAATAAATTAAAAAAAAAAAAAGCTGGTAGATGAGATTCTTACTCTTGTAAGGACCACTGTTCAGATGCAAATTAAGTTTTGGAAAAGATAGATGAATCCTGTCACACTCAAATTCCGTGTTATAATCTATAAGAAAAGACCTCAGTGTCAGTCCTATTAGCTACCTTTAACCTCTCTGAATCTAAGCTGAACACTGAAGGTAAACATGAACTCTCAGATTTAGCCAGCTTGAAATATACACTTGTGTCAGCAGAAAAAAGTTCATTCCAAACATCTGAGGTGTATCAAACATGGGATTGCTGTTCAGTGAACCTTTAACCATGTATTTTTTGCTGGAGTATTTCTTTAGGGATAACTCAGACATTCAAAATAATGAATGAGTGAGATGTTTCTATACTCGTTATAAAAACTAGCTTGTATAGTTCCCACCAGATTATATTATAGCTGTTTTTTTTTTTTTTTTTTTTTTTAAACAAAAACAAACAAACAAACACAACATGAGGATAGAAATGGTTATTCAATTTTCTATTTAATATTTCATTTTAAGAAAATTAGGAAATCCCTGAAAAAAGACAAAGCAAACAAATGAAAAGAGGGATAGCAAATGCTAAAAGCTCTCTGACACATCAGTTTGGACATGATTCAAGGATGATTTGGTTTCTGTAATGTGGTATGTGACCTTAAAATGTGGGGAAAAAAATAAAATTCTTATTGATTTCATAATATTCATGGGTATAGATGGAGTAAGTCTAGAAAATCACAAGGTAAATCCACCTAAGATAAAACAATTTTATAATGAAGGAATGTAAAAATAATGATTATTTGTTGAGGAAGCCACAAAAATGAAATGATACACAGATTTTTCTGTTGGTGGTCTTTGTTGTCTGTAATATTCAGAGAATGTTCTTGCTCTCTCCATTTATAATCTATTTTGTGACTATATATATATATATGTATATATTGAGCATTTACTAGTTTACTCTGTATTGCTATTTTAGTGCAAATGATGGCTAAATAATGATTTTCTACTTAAGAAATAATCTCCATTGTTGTAGGATTTGCATTTGATAATTAAGTATGACTACAACTGTGCAGCCAGAGAAGAAGGTGTGGATATGTAACAGGGATCAAAATCAATTACTGGGCTGCCTCACTCACAACAAAAGAGAACTGTTGCTATTGCATTTTTTTTTTCATAAAATAAATAAATAATTTTAAATGTCTTTAAAGTTAAAAGAAAAGTATATCAAGAATTCGTTTTTTCAGATTACACTTAATCAGAGTAAAAGTTAGCCAGAGTAATTGTTTTTTAAACAATCACTGATCCTCATATTGTTTCCACCAATTTATTAAGCATCTCTGAATGCAGATGGGCTTATGAGATGATGAGGTGAATGTGACTGTGAATTATTGAAGAAATTCTTATTGTCTTCCAAGATAAGTTTATGACTTGCCTCTACATGTTTCTTCTACTCAGGAAACTGAGTAACTGCTGCCAAGATTTGTATACTCTTCTGTCTCCATTTAACTTTCTATTGTTTGTTAGTTTTGCATACACACACAACTCTTTTACAGGTTTAATTCATTTTAGTCTAAATGACAAGTATTTTTATAGAGTTTTTTGTCTTTTTGGTATCACTTTCTCTAACAAGGCATACACTGTATAATCAGCCAACTACTCTGTAATTATGTTGCAAAGACTATGTAAATACCTAATTATTTTCATGCAGATTACTTGATAATTATACTACCAGTTACAAAGTAATTCAAAGAATAATTACCATGTAACTTCCACTTTTTAGATGTGAGGATAAGGCTTTGTTTTAAAGATATAGAGAAGTGCATAATTATCCTGGGGTTACAGTCTACTGTGATTATCGATTATCTTACATTTAAAGTATTATTATATGGCTACTGGGCTCCATACCACAGTTTGAAAAAAGAACACACCTCTTTGCTCTCTGCTTTGTAGCAATTGTTAAGCAATGACAATGTTAACAGTTTTATACTTTCTTATTAATTGAAATGGATTTTAGACTTTTTTTTTTTTTGATTGTGAAGAAGAAAATGCTTTTTATTTATTTATTTATTTTTACTAAATCGTGCTATGTCTTTTTGAAGAAGCAAATGACATGTACCCAGACAAGGGGACTTGGATAATGCAAAGCTCATTTATACCAAACATTTTTTAAGTTTCTAGAAAGGGTACCATAGTGTATGGCTTAAGAGTAATGAGGTATCCCACAAAGGATGCTGTCCATCTCTTAAAGTAGACCATAGGGAGACAGGGGGGGTCTCAGGAAAGGGAAAGTTTTCTTCCATCTCCAATTGTATGAAATAGTCTTTTGGTAAAGACTCTCAAAAAACTCTATAAAGTGAACCTTTTGCAGTATATTAAGTAACTCCAGGACTCCCATCTCATTTCTAGCCACGAAGATACAGACTAATGAATTTGTTGTCTTGTTGGTTCAGTTAATCTTTCATTACTTTAGGGGAAATTGAACCACTTGAGTTGGAAGGCATAAGAATGTTCTTTTTCTCCTTTTGAGAAGCCTGGTATTTTGTCTGCTGGCTACAGCCAGTGGAGCTTAGTTATAAAACATGCTGAAAGAACAGGGCATACAGTGTGATTTATTCCTGTTATACTGCACAAGTAGTCTCCCAGTTATTTTTTGATGCTGAATTTAGAAGCGTTACACATCACCACTGAAGTAACATGGATGCACATGCAGGATCCCACACTAAGCTATCTGGTATTAGGCAGTAGTTTAGCAAAGGAATGAATCCCACTAATTCCTACATAAGATTATGTAGGACCAACTTTATGCACAGGCAAAACAAATGGTAGCCTGGGACAGCATGTTGGAGGAGGGGTTGCAAGTTCATCACCAGCTGGAAAGGATGTCTGGGAAGTCTCATATTGGTGATAGTGGACTGTGACTGCCCAATACCACCTGAGCTGCTCTTCCAGCAGGATGAGCCCAGCTGCAGAACCTAAGTAACACCAGCACTTGAAATTTTACCTCTGCTCTGCATGCTTCCACCCTAGTGGTCAGTAGTTCCATCTTTGAGGGACCAAACAAGAAGGAGGGAGCCAGCCCCCCCTCTTTTTACTAATCCTATGGCAGCACTGTGTTTGCTTGATGGGAAAAGGGGCAGCATTGCTCAGCGTGAGTGAACCAGACAGGGAAGCTTGCTGAGTGGTGGCTAGTGCCTGTGGGAGCTTCCCTATGACTTTCACAACTAAATTTACCATAAGTTATTTTGTTGATAAAGGATGACAACACTTGGTATTGTTTACATTGCTGAGAAACCTTGAGTGAACCCTGAAACTATTTTCACTGAAGGGCCGAGCATATTTTGGTAGCTCTGTTGTTACAACTGTGTTTACATCGTATAAATATCTGTAAATGCCAATGCCACAGTCTTCAAGATCTGTTGCTTCTAGTTGCTTCTAAGAATGCAGTGGAAACTCTACTATGCTGTTGTTGAGTAATACTCCACTATGAAGTAGCTAAAAATTTTGAATGCAATGAACCTTTCCTCTGCTGCCTGTGCTCCACGTTTTCCTGAGATCTGTTATGTTTGATTCTTTTTTACTCAGGAAAAGAAACTGAGAAGACCCTGCTCCCCTCTTGCTCTTGCCCAGTGCAGATGACTCTGGTGGCTATATAGCAATGCCAGCTTGGCTTGGAGGGGGATTTGCTTTGGGATTCTTCAACATGGATTTTGACTAATGCTCTTTACAAATGAAAAGGCTTGCACCTATATTTGTTGTTTTGTGTATTGGAAAAGAGGGAGCAGTCCTTCAGTATATACGTGTGTGTATCTATTTCATATCTGTGGATATGTATATATATAATACATAAAAATGTGTGAACTTTTTGTATATGCATGTATATATTGTACAGTGGATGATCCTAAGAAGAAAACATCCCATTGAAAATGATAGCTTGTTGTCAGACACCTTAGTATGTCATATCTAAGCCACCGAAACTGCTAGACAGTATGTCCTTGGTGCTCCCTCGTAACTTGCAACTGGTATGTTTCAAAAGCATCCTACTTACTGACACCCTGGAGCTGTTGAAATGTTGTATAGGTGACAAAAGGTGCCAGGGAGTCCCTTGAATAATCACAGGTTGCCAAAACATATTGGTTCATTAAACTGGAGGACAATCAGACCTAAGATAATTTTGTATGTTGTTTCAGTGTTCCAGCTTCTCTTTCTATGGTGACTGGCCAGTACTTCCAGTATGAAATGTACAATGTTCTGTCAGGACCAGGGACATTGCTTTTACTTGGCAAGACAGATCTGGCTTACTACATTGTTTTAAAAAGCCACTTGGGTTGTTAATTCCATCCTTTTTTAACCTAGCTTCAGCCAGCTGGTATAATAAAAGAAGGAGAGTAAGAGTTGGACCTTTCCACGCTCATGGGATATTGCTTCTTTGAGAAAAAACAAATACCTGAGACACATTTGTGTGCTGAGCCAATCTGTCCTTTCCTGTATGCCTTTCTAAGTGATATGCACAGTGAAAAACACAAAGCTGCAGGAATAGCAGGAACCCACCTATTCTAAAGGAACTGTATTGGTCTCTGATTGCTGCAGCTCTTCAAATGATTCAGGTACTGAAAAAGTTATGACTCACAGTGCTGTTACTGGATCAGCCCAGTCTCCCTAAAGGTGAGTGTCTGCCTTGCTGGGTATGATTTCTCTAGGAGATGGATTATGTACAATATAAGGAAGATAGCACAGGATGTGTGTGGGTGTTACAGATGGCACAGGAGTATGTGTACAGGGCTCGAACACATGGAGTCTTGGGTTTGCTATACCATATTTAACAGGAGAAAAAAAAAGTCTCTCTGCATGAATGGTCTTGAAGCTGCAGCTTTGGCTCTGAACCCTTGCTCTCCAATGTGCTTCATCTTCAAAGCTGGAAATAAAGGGAATGTAGTCCTCATCTTTATTAAAATCTGTTTTCAAAACCTATTTCAAAAGCCTTTTTTTTTTTTTTTAGCAACAAGATTGTGGTTTATTCAAGTGATGTAGCATATGTTCATGGCATTAGTAAATCTCCTGGTGGAATCACAGTCCTGTGATGAGTATTTTTGAATCAACTGCTCAAATTAATAAGTTGTATAAGATCAACAGCCTTCCTTAATAAGGAAAAACAAACAAAACCACCATCACCAAAAAAAAACCTCAGAAATGTATTTTCTTAACTGTCTCTCTGAAAAGAAAGTACAATTTCCGTGGACAGTAAATATCCACAAAGGCCTTCCAATAGTCTTTTAAAACAGTGTTCAAATATTCACAAAATACATAAAAATAAGAATTTCTTAGGAAAACCAAACACTTTAAAAAGTTACTTCAAAACATGGGACAGAATTTAGTGGCTAAGGTACAGATGTACAGACGTGTAATACTTCTGGAGAGCATGGGGAGTGCTTTTTTTTCTCTCTCTTTTTTTTTTTTTTTTTTTTTTAAGGACACTTAACTCCAATTCTGGGTTCAGCTGGTATGGACCATCTCACCAATCCATGTCTGGCTGGTGGTGTGTTACAAACAGCTTGCAGAAAACTTGCGCTGCTCTTACACTGTGTAGCCCATCCTTTTCCCTAGACATTATGCTCAACAGGATCACACCTTTGGCTCCAGATTTCATTGTTGCTTAGGTTTCCTTCTACACTTTCAGTTCTTCCCTTTGCTAAAATAGACAGACTGCAAGGAGTCATCTGAATTCTTTAAAAACTCTGGTAGAAATTTTGGTCAGTCAGCAAAGTAGCTGATGGGATGCTGGAATGGCATGGGGTTTTATCAGTTTTTAACAGAAGCTTGGCTACTGTGTGTGATTTGTATGTGAAAAGGTTACTCAGGTTACAATTCATCCAGGATTTCTTTTTATGCCCATGTGAGACAAAATGCAATACCAGTACCTCACCTGGAAAGCTTGAGCTCTGCTCTCAACTGTCCAGGGCTTATAAAAGGGAGCACAAATGTTAAGTGACCTAGACACCTGTCTGCTGCTGTGAACTGGAGCTGTCTCTGGGAGTTTGGCAGTGGGAGAAACTGTTCTGCCCTATAATGAATGACCGGGGGCACGATATTTAATCAAACACTATAACTGTGCATGTTTTTCTTTCAAACTGTAGGAAAGAGTCCAAGGAGTCCAAACAAGTAAATAAAATAAAA
The DNA here is from genome assembly GCF_009819795.1 of Aythya fuligula. Taxonomy (NCBI): domain Eukaryota; kingdom Metazoa; phylum Chordata; class Aves; order Anseriformes; family Anatidae; genus Aythya; species Aythya fuligula. The sequence goes on from NC_045559.1 coordinate 148,004,059, forward strand.
CCATCTGGAAGCTTTTCCTGGTCTGATCTAGTCTACCTGGACCTGTCTAAGAAGCTCCTGTTCAATACAGAAAAAAGATCTGGGTGCTTGTGTCCAAAACATAATCCTTTTGCATATGTTGGTATATGCTCAAATCCTACCTTACAAGTGTCTAATTATGCTTATTTCTCCTGCTTACAGCTCTATATTGTATGGGTAATTTAGTGGATTCAGGTTTTTGAAAATGAACATCCTCATTTATTATTTTTTTTTTTAATTCTTTTTATTACTGCAGCATTGTATTTTACTAAATAAACATTACAAGGATGCTCAATCTATCCCTGGTTACTTAGATTCAAAAGAAACCATAAGACTCACTGAAGAACTGAATATTCAGTGGATTTTCCTATTGCTCCTTGTACCAAACACTTCATCTCATCATTTTCTCTGAGGAGATGTACTGTGCGATTCACTGAAGTCATTCACAACATTTTATATTGACTCGCACCTTTGCAAATTGTATGAAAATTCATGCAGCGTCAGAATTAGACGGTGATCCTTAATGCTTCCTCTAGAACTACTTTTGGCATTTTATAAATGGATTAAAATTCTAGAGTAATTCATGTGAAAAACCTATTAGCTAGTATTTTAAAAATACAAAATTGCTGATGTTTTTCTCTCTATAAACACAGGAACATGTATATGAAAGATCTCCCTACGATTTAAAAAAAGTGTAAAAGTCTGGAATTATCTGTTAAAGTCCATTATATTTAATATTGTTGAAAATGTCTATTACATAAATTTTGACACTACATTTATTTTCAATATGAGGACTATGTTTTAATCTGCTATTATTTCTTTTTCAGATGACACCCCTTCCTCTATTTAAGAAAGGAAGACTTTAAAGATACTTTGTAAACAACTTTTAAATAATTTGCAATGTAGTAAACTACAGGTAATCTTTGCTGTCAAAAAATAAGGTTTTAAATAAGTGAAACACATCTAAAATCTCTGGAAACATAGTTTTTAAAAGAGAATTTTCAGAAATAATTTTCCTATCTGAAAGAAAACTGAACTATAATATTAAAGTGTTAGGTGTTTTCAAATGCAGTAAGTTTTGTGGAAGCAATACACCATAGAAACCTTTAGAATCAAATATTTTCAACTGCAGTATTTGAGAAAAAATGTTAGGGAACTTCCTTTAATTCTCTTTCTGGTTAATAATAAATGTTCTTCAAAGTGTTCTACAGTATTTTATTACAAATTAATTCATATTTTGTTCTTTTATTAAAAACAAATTATTTTAACTCATTCTTTGTGGAATTCTCCACTTTGAATTAGGCCCATCCTATTCCTGCATAGCACTCATTAAAATGGATTATTTAAGTCACAGTTATTTCATACAATGTTGTAGCACATCCTAAACCATTTGGAAAGAGGAGTATCCTGTAGTAATAACAGGGAATGTGGAAAGCAACATTTGATATTATAATTGCCAGTGTAATATTTTGACTGAAGCTGTGCATGTCAGGCAGCATCCTTATCAAGGCACAGTCAAGAAATTAATTGATGCTGCCTCTAAGGGTATGCAGTAGTTGTAGCCTGATCCATCGGGGCTACACAAAGGGGGGAAATGGATGAATTCACTGTGTGTGTTTCTGACATATCCCACACCTTTCTGATCCTGTTTGGGGTGGCTTACTGTCAGCAACATGCTGTTCTCTTTTGATTGGAGTTTTGATAAGCACAGGTCCTGAAGGATTGTATAATGCTGGCACTACCAATCACCCTCTTCCTCTCTGCTCAGAAAACCTAAGAAAGAAGCTGAAAATGTTTAAGAGCTGTTCTTTGTAAATATAATGCTCTGGATTTAAATTACTAATATATATATATATATATATATATATATATATATATATACTTCTTGGCCAGCTAACACAAACAATGCAAAACATCAGTATGCTGAGTAGTTCTTTTTTGAGGGTCAAATCTGGGAATTAGATGAATCCAGAATATGTGAATAAAATGAACACTATAGGGTCTGTGGCTTTAAATGTGTTATTTTAAAGAAAAAATTCACCAATAGAATATAAGCTCATATACCAAGTGATGGCTACTAATGAATCATTAATGTTGATTTACTTTTTCCTTCCTCTCCTTGAGGTTATATAAAAATGGTTCAGGCCCCTAAATGAAGGCACTGCAAAGTATTATTAATCTGGGGGAGAAGATAAACCTCTTGTTTTAAAAGGCCATTATAATTGCTTTCTGAAGAAAAAGGAAAAGCAATACCAGCCAGTTAATGAAAAGCAAAGCAAAAAGCCTTCCATAAGTAACAGTGGACCACTTGAAAGGAAAACATAGAAGGTTCGCATTTTCAATGCATAATTATCAGGGGGGTGTCACTGGAAAAAAGTAGAAGGCACAAGTACACTGCATGATGTAGTGAACGCTAGTCCTCCCTGCCTACTCTCTTGTTTCTATATTTGTCATGATGAATTGAAAATAAGTTTCTGTGTATGTTGCTATTTCTAAAACATAAAATGTCTTAAAATCAGATAACAGTGACCAGAATAATCATAGTATCAGTGTTTCCTGTCCTGAAGAACCACAGACCTCTTTATTTATTTATTTATTTATTTATTTATTTATTTAATTTATTTATTCCCATTGTTCTCCTCATCCTTTTGCTAATCATGTCTTAACATATATCTGAAGCCCAGAGGAAGAAAGGGACAGGCACCGAGGACAGAAGGGCTGGACAGAACTGGAAGGTGGGTGTAACTGAATCACACCACGTGGGAGAAAATCTGCACTGGCTGTAGCCAAAGAGGGAGGTGATACAGGTTGATTCATGATTGAAACTCTTCAGGTTGGCACAGGTTTGTGAGACACACACAGAGCAATTCTGATGTTGATTGAAATGCCACTGTATTGCTTAAAAAACAAGTAAAGGCACCGATAGCTTTTCAGAATAAGAGAAACACATGTAATGTATCAAGTTCTGTGCTGTGACTTTTGTCTTTTATTCTGTTTTGAATAAACAGATGGAGATCTTGCCGCTTCTGTAACCTGACATTTTCAATGCATTGAAGTTTCTTCAGAGAAAAAATCATGAACTGCAACAGCTGTCACTTTGCAGAGATCGAGTGATTGAGAACCTCATAGAGCTTTGCCAGATAGATCCTGATGCATCACTGATGCCTTTTCCATTATAACAGATAGTTGCCATCAGAAATGATATACAACCAAGAAGCCACATTTCATGTCCCAGATAACTGTGTTTCATTTGAGGGATGTGGCACCAGTTATTTAGTGAATATAGGCACAGGCAGCCCTTTTCTCCTACCCATGTCTGAACTTTGATTCTGAAAGGCAATTTTAATATTTATCTTTAAGATTATAATTTATCCAAAGGGTGACAGACTGACATGTATTTTAATGCTGTGCATATGAAAATGTATTAATGCAAACTGATATCCTCAAAATGTAACTGAAGCTGTTGGATGTCACCTTAATTGTTTCAATTAGGCTTTGTATACCCTGCTGTTGTGAAATAACCATGCTTCAAAGCTTTCAAAGAGATGTCTTCAACAATATGTAAAGAAGTAAATCAAAGCACAGTTTTTATGCATTTCATGTTAAAGGAATTTTGCTTGAACATTTACAACTTTTAGATTGTAAAAAATTTAATGATAGTGATTGTCCTCTTTATCTAAGAGGTTTTGTATCAAACCTTAATAGATCTGGTACAGCCATTGCAGTAATAGGCAACAAAATATATCTTGTGATTCTAAACAGATACCACCCCTGGGGAAAAAGAAAAAAAAAGTTAAGAAAAAAAATAAAACTAAATCAAAACTTTGGAAAAAATCAAAACAAAACAAAAAAACATTGTGGGCTACTGGTAACTAATGAAATGAGTATGTCCATCTTTCTTCCTGCTTTAGGAGCTCAGGACAGTGAAGGAAGTGAAGACACCCAGACTGTCAAGTAAGATGGTTGGGAGATTTGTCACTTGCCCAGTGTTATTAATAAACATCTCACTTGAGTCAAAGGCAAGACTAACTGCTTGTTTACAGCTGTTTACTTTCTACTGATTACAGCTGTTTACTGTACTAAGCAGAGGTTAGTCCTTATATTCAGTGTCAATTATTTTTCCTTTCAATATCTTGGTCTTTTCAGTAGTTTTATTTCTTTGTACTCTCTGTTGCACCATATGGGGGGAGACTGGTGAGGCTGAGGGGTGGGGATAGGGAGGTGGGTAAGAGTTTGGAGATAATATTCACAATTGTGAGTCATGGACAGAGAAAATTAGGAGAGAGTTTGTCATGAATAACTTGAGTTAAGTGACTCCATAAAATTTGAGGTTACAGCTGAAATAGAATGTGTTCACATACCTATATGATTCCAAAGAAGCTTCCACACCTGTTACAGATCTACATGCAGCATTTGATGCAGGTTCTTTACTGATGTATTGGGTGTGCTTTTTAAACTTCAGGGCAAAATACCTCTGCTACATGCCATGGAATGAAAATGCATGTGTTTCCAGTTACTAGAGGTGACAGCCAGTTTTTTGCAAAACAGTCTTTTATTTATCCACCAAAAAGGTATACAACTGGCATAAATCTTTTCGAAATGGTATTGTATTAATTTCTGATGATATCCACTGCATCATTGTTTTCACTTTATGCTGCCTTAGCCCTTTCCTGTGTATTATGTAATAAGAAAGTTTGATATTCACATTAAGTCTTTATGCTGCTGGATGTGAAAGTCTTGTTTTCAAAAGATTAAAGATGGCCCCTTGATTCTTCTTAGAACTCCTTCCATGAAGGTCTACACTTTCATGTACACATCTTGCCTTCCTTTTCTTTACCTAAAATGATATGTCAACAAAGGGGCAACAAGAGAGGTTTCTCAGTTCTATGTGTTTCAGTATTAAGTTCTCCCCTCCCCTCCCCTCACCTCTCCTCCCCTCCCCTCCCCTCCCCTCTTCCTCCCTCTTTTATGCTGATTTGTTATTTGATATTGACCCTTTTCTTATACGTGCCTCTGGCAGTATTTCACCTTTGAGAGTGATGAAGAAGATTCATCAACTAAGATCCATATGTCAATGTGTTTAAAATACAGCTGACTACACCTGCGGCTGTTAGTGGCAGTAGTGGGATTCTGACAAAGATATTTTGTGATGATTTACAATAACAGTGAAAATAATGCCTATTAAAAAAATAAAGAAATAGAAAATAGAAAGCTAGGGGAAAGGTTGTCATGTTTCTGGGGAAAAGTGGAGTAGAAGCAATAAAAGTGATTATAAACATATCTCTAAAATTACCCAGTTGATAAAGATCCAAAAATATGGTTGATCCTAAAGATGTTGAACAAGATGTTCATGCCTTTGTGCTATATTCAGTTGATAAGGAGTAGAACTATATGTCATACTTCTGAAAGAAGATTCACAAGGGTAAATTTAGTTCCCTATCACGAGTTACAAGTGGTAGACAAATCAAGATGTTACTTTACAAGCCAGCCAAACCCTGAAGCTCCTGAACAGTTCAGGAGTGAATCCATGCCAAGATTCTGCATATGACCAGTGGCAGTACTGGGCTGGTAAAAGGCCAGCAGGAAGAAGGCAAAAGTATTACTGTTAGTCTACCCATCAGTGGCCTTGCCCAGTCTAATTCTGTTCTTTACTGGATTATGGTGTTTCATGGAAATGACAGGACCTGCATGTGACCAACATTCAAGACTTCCTCAGCTCTGTTGAGAACGTTATATGTATCTTATGGACATGTGTTTATTTTTGGTATGAAGTTTATACCACCATGAAGAATATCAGAATAAATATTATTCACTTCAGAAGGGTCCCTTTTTAAGAACATATTCAGGTGAGCTGGAAACTTTAAAGAAAGTAATTAGAGACAAGGAAGAGCTGGAATATCTGAGGACTGTCAACCAAGCAAAACAGACACAGAACGAACAGTAATTGGTACAAAAGCTGAAGGACAAAAAGCTACATGAATGAATAATGTCAAATGGGTAGGTCTAGTATTGACACTATGTGTTGCATTGGCAGAGCTGAAAGAAAGGAAGACTTCTGCAAGCTTGAATTGAAGTGTTATGGCTTTTGCAGGAACTGTTGAATCTGGCCTCAACCTAGACATTTTTATGGTCTCTGTAGGGGTCACTGAATACAGGATGTGAAACTGTTTGATGAATTCACTTCTGGTTCCTGGGTGAGTGCTTCAACTCTGAGGCTGTATCACAAGAAATATGTTTAAAGAAAATGAATGTATATTCTGTATTTGGTACTCAACTTTCTGGTTTTAGTGTTAGGGACACTCAGAGCACATTACACTAAATATCATGGGGTTCTGGATACAAAGAAATCTCATCTGTGAGTTACAGATTTCTGTGGGAAGAAATTTAGAGTCAGATGTTCAGGTCAGGTAAGATGGTGGGACCAGTAGCAGAATTTCATATGCTTAAGTAAATTTAGGTTGAAAAATATGAGAAGACAAAGAAGAATTGAATCTAATGGATGGATTTTTTTTTTTTTAATGGGTTACTCTCTGATAATTAAACATTTAGAAACCAATTAAAATAAAGTATAAGATTCTTCTTTGTAAAGCTCACCTCAAAGAGTCCTGTCATAAAGAGCATGTTGGATGTTGGTTGGTGGGATATTGATTTAGTTTGAAAAGGAGAAACATAAGTTCCCAAGGAAGGAGAACAGAATAAGGTTATGACAGAAAACACTCGTGAATTATTCCATAATCATGGACAAGGACAAAAAGGGAAGAGTACTTGCAGAAATAATCATATGAAGTTTTATTTGGGAAGAACTGAGCAGGTTACCTTTGCCAATTAATGTTTAGAAGCATGTTCTGAGTACCAGGTAAGTGACCCATGGTATTTCCTGCCAGAATAGCCTTTGGGTTTCAAATTAATGTAGTTAACCATGTGATATATCTTCTGACAGAAAGGTCCACTGCTATTTCTTATGAGACCTATCATTTTCTGATAGGTGAGTCTTCTCAACAAAAAAACTACAAATACTTATTTTATTGTTTCACTTAGGGGGTTTTGAAACACCTTGTCAGTTAGGGGATGGTGAAGCTATGTGTATGGGAGAGACATTTATGGGGAAGTAGACACAGGGACTGCTGAAAATCTGGTGTGATCTCATATGGGGACATAAAGTATCAGGTGCTGAGAGGATAGAAAATACTGCTGAAAGTTCCAAATGTGAAGCAATGTTCACTGCCTAAAGAGCACGTTTCTGCACACACCCAGTAAAGGTCAGGAACACTGTCAGTGAAGATATCAAAGGACATACCTTTTGATATTTTGCTTGGAAGTCACTTTATATGTGTGAGCCAGAAATCCTGTCCGGTCCTCACTAAAAGCACAGACAGCTGGCTGCAGGAATGCAGCTGAGAGTAACAGTGAAAATACATGAGGTGATAGGGAAACATAAGGGGAGGGAAGGTCAACATCCTCTCCCTCCATTACAGACAAAAGTAAGGGCCCTTATCCTCAGGCCACAATTACAGTGCCTATAAGCTGATATGATTCACAGTGAGCAGTACTTCCACCCATTTCCACAGAGAAAGTGTCAAGTACATTGGCTAACTTAGAATAAGTGCTAAGTGACTGTGGAGGATAACCTGTTGTATATTATCAGTGGGAAACTAAGGACTAGGTGTTCTGTATTGTAAAGTACTTGAATTTGGGGAAATAGAATCAAACAGAAGCAGTTCAAAAACTAAATACCCATCCACCTATTTGTAAAGCAGTACTGTCAAATATGTGACCCTTGACAGAAAATTCTTGGAAAAGAATGAAGAAGTAAAGAGAGTGACAACAAATTTTGTGGGCTTATTTTACGAGGAGGTATTGAGTTACAATGAGATATATTTGGAATGAAACATGGGTTCATTTAAAAGAAAACAACATTTTTGTCAATGAGGTCACAGGATGGAATATGAAACTTTGATCTGGGAAACTGACATTTTTAAGATGATATCTGTCATTTTATGACAAATGCATTGTTGATAAGAAGGTACTCCAAGAGAAATATTTTACTGCAAGATGTAATAAATGTACCATCCAAAAAAATGTTTGTAATCAAACTTCACCAGGATAGTTACAACATATATCTGCTCAGCTATTTCACTAAGGTGCAGGAGGTGTGAAAAACAAGGGATACTATCAGTACCTTAAATGTAATATATTCACTAATGTATCTATTTCAATTTATTATGCAGGCGGTGTGGAGTTGAATCAAAAGAGACTTCCATAGGGAAAAAATAAAGGAAATGAAACAATTAACAAAGATCACAGAAAGAAGAATGACAGCTATTTTTTCCAAAAAGCATACCAAAAATCCTTCAGAGAGATGTATATAAATGCTTTTGGGTAATGATATCAGATCTACTGTAATTAAGTTAATTACATATTTTCTAAAGCAGTGGTCCCAGGAATAGAATTTAGGATGGAAGAGGCACCTCACAGATTAATATTTTTTCTAGAGCAGGTGGTAGAAACAAAATGAAGCTGAGTGTCCTGGTTTCAGTTAGAACAGAATTAATTTTCTTCCTAGTAGCTGGTGGAATGCTGTGTTTTGGCTTAGGATGAGAAGAGTGCTGATAACACCCCGATGTTTTAATTGTTGCAGAGCAGTGCTTATACCAAGCCAAGGACACCTCAGACTTTCGCTCTGTCCTGCCAACAGGCAGGCTGGGGGTGCAGTAAGAGCTGGGAGGGGACAGACCCAGGACAGGTGACCCGAACTAGCCAAAGGGGTATTCCATACCATCTGACGTCATGCTAAACAATATATAGGGGTGGCTAGCCGGGGGGAGGGGGCCGGACTGCTCGGGGTTAAGCTGGGCATCGGTCAGCGGGTGGTGAGCAATTGCATTGTGCATCACTTGTTTGTACATATTATTATTAGTAGTACTATTATCATCATTGTATTATTATTATTATTATTATTATTTTCCTGTCTTATTAAACTGTCTTTATCTCAACTCACGGGCTTCACTTTCCATTTCTCTCCCCCGTCCCAGAGAGGGAGGGGGGAGGGTGAGCGAACGGCTGCGTGGTGCCGTTAACGGCTGCCAGCCGGGTTAAACCACGACACTGAGCTAAACAGTTGGCATGTATTTATACATGTAGATAGGGGTGGGAACTTGATTGTAAAGGTGATTGTCCTCCTCTACTCTTCCACTGTGAGATCCCACTTCCATGTCTGAGTGTATGTCTGGAGCCCCCAGCACAAGAAGGATGTTGATATGTTAGAATGGGTCCAGAGGAGGGCTACAAAGCTGAGCAGAGGGCTGGAGCACCTCTCCTACTAAGAAAGGCTGAGTAAGCTGGGACTGTTCAGCATGGAGAAGAGAAGGCTCTGGGGAGACCACATTGCAGCCTTTCAGTACTTGAAGGAGACATAAAAAAGATGGAGAGTGACTCTGCTCAATCAGATAATGACAGGACAAGAAGAATGGTTTTAAACAAAAAATGGATAGATTTAGACTAGAGATTAGGAGGAAATTCTTCACTCAAAGGGTGGTGAGGCACAGGAACAGGTTGGCCAGAGAAGCTGTGGATGCCCAATCCCTGGAGGTGTTCATGACCAGGTTAGCTGAGGCCCTGGGCAAACTGATCTAGTGTGTGGTGTCCCTGCCTATTGCAGGGGGATTAGAACCAGATGACTTTTAAGGTTCCTTCCAACCTGAGCCACTATGTGATTCCATTCTATGATTTTATCTTAGTCCATTCCTGTCCCTACTTTATTGCTGGTCTCTACAGTATGCTCACTGGGTTGTCTGGCAGTTCCCCGGTCTAACATTGAGACAGTGACAGCTCTTTTTGTCTGCTGCTACACTGATGTGAGTTCATCTGGGCAAAGAGAAGCTTATACATGCTTGCAAATGAAGAATACATTTAGAGAAAACCACTTGTTATTTTAACCATGTTCTGTGCGTATTGTTTGTATTTGGCTGAATATAAAAAGAACTAATTTTAAAGAACCTGTTTTGGGATTAGTTTAATTAATGAAGGGCCAGAGACAAGTTTTGGCAGGGTCCTCTGTAAGAGCTGTGACTGTGTAGCAGATATTGGAAAACTACAATGCAAAAGTCTAGTTCAAATATCATCAACCATTTTTTTTTCTCTCTTATAAGAAATAATTCAAGTCTTTTGACTTGAGCATGGTGTGCAAGACAAATTGCAAAAGAATGGATAACACAACTTGCCCTGTAACAGGAGTAAGTTCCCCTGGTGGGAACAGCTGAGGTGGGAGTCAAGTGATACGTGGCTTCATTGGAAGGAGCCTGGACTGCACTGAATGTAGTTTGGGCAGGCAAGGACAAGACTCAGGTACACATTTAAGTGCCAGCTAGGTCGTACACAGGATTCTCTAGCAAGATCAGTGATAACAGACATAAGAGCTCAGATATTTCATACCTATTATATCTTTGCTGCCTTCTTATATTACTTTTCAGAGGCAAAAATCTCACTGTTGGTTCATCAACAAGCAGTGGCTCATCTATGCTTCCAGCTCCCCCAGATTCCTTCTCATTTAACTGTTGCTAGATCTCTGCTTTTCATAAATAAACCTGGAGAACATTACATGTTGTAGCTATCATGAGCCAAACTTCTTGAATATGTTCCTGCATATGATAAAACTATATTTATACCTTGTTGCTGTAACTCAAGTATAAAGGTGCAAATGAAGACTGCACAGTTCCCTGGTGTCCTGGAAACTTGTCCATATGTATACAAGTTGATTCAGGGTTCTAAGAAATTCTTCAGTGCTTGCTTTTATTCTCAGTTGGAGCAAGGCACAAGGCTTATGCACTGTTTAAAATATAGAAACTATTCCAAATGTATTGGCAGATAAAGATGGAAACTCAGAATTAGTTGTCCTATGTAAAAATGCTGTGTAAAAATAGATGAGCAAAAAAAAAGATCCCAAAATCTTATGGAAATTTCCTCATTACTGGGATCACAGAACATACTGGCTCTTGGGTGTGATCCTTAAGGCCAAAACTCCCCGAAACCCATGAAGCTGTTACATGGAGAAGACTTTTTTAAATAGCGTTTTGTGAAGACAGCACAAATCTAGTGAAGTACTTAATGGATCTTGGGTCTATCTAAGGTAAAGTTGGCACATTGAATTGGATTATTGTCCAGCATTTCTCCTCAAAATCACCTCTGCTGGTATTTATAAAGCCTGAACAGGAAGCATAGTATGAATGCAGTTTTTCATACTAAATATAGTGTTTGCATCCATTGTTCTTTGTCAGTGATTTTGGGTTATAGGCACTGGATTTTTAAAGGTGCTAAGGTAGGAACCTTCACTGAAATGAACTTCTAATCCAGTCATGCTCCCCCCGCCTCCAAACAACCCCCCACAAAAAAAACAACCAACCAACCAACCAAACAAAAATCAACAAAACAAACAAACAAACAAAAAACCACCCACAGCCAACAAAAACAAAACAATAACAAAACTAACAAGAGAAAGACTTTTCATGTAACCACTTTGAAATTTAGCACTGGTACTTGGTTAGGACCACTAGATCAGGTATGAGTAATCTTGTTAAGCCTGTGTTACACATCAGAATTTTTATAAGATTAAAGGCACTTGATAAGTATTTTAGTGAGTGGAAGCAAAAAACTGATCTAGAAGCAACACAGAAATAAGCATAGATAACATTTCCCTAAAGGCTCCCATTCTTTCAGTCTAGGATGGACAGATGAATAGGTGGGTAGGTGGATTCCAGATTAGTGATATTAATCTGATCTAAGATTAATGATATTAATCTTAGAAGTCGCTGCTGATCTGATGTCTCTGACCACAGAGTCTCATATTACTAATTATTAAGATGAACAGCCTTGTGGCCATTAACATGAGATTTTCCTATGACAGTCATGCTTGAGCCCTTCGTAATGCTCCATATAGCTTAAGAATTAATAGTAGTACATGTAGGTGTAGATGTGATTTCAAAAGCAAGTAATATTTTAAAAGTGGGTGTATAAGTGAGGAGCAAACTGATAATTTAACATTTGCTCTGTTTATCTGTCTGATTAGATTACAGACCACTATAAAAATTCTGTGATGATGACATTCTACAAGTAGGAGAAACTATATATTTTATCACCTGTACACTTAAAAAATAATGATAAAAAGCACAAAAAACCAAAGCCACAACCAAAACAAGAACAAAAACAAAACAAAACACAACAAACCCAAGCTGTATATTTCTCTTCTCTTCTCTTCTCTTCTCTTCTCTTCTCTTCTCTTCTCTTCTCTTCTCTTCTCTTCTCTTCTCTTCTCTTCTCTTCTCTTCTCTTCTCTTCTCTTCTCTTCTCTTCTCTTCTCTTCTCTTCTCTTCTCTTCTCTTCTCTTCTCTTCTCTTCTCTTCTCTTCTCTTCTCTTCTCTTCTCTTCTCTTCTCTTCTCTTCTCTTCTCTTCTCTTCTTGACACATTCTTTCCAAAAAGTCATTAAGTACACCTGATGTCATTTCACTATTCTTGGACAATTTTGCACTCAGAATCAACACTATAGAGTAACTTTCTCACATTCTAACATTGTTTGTGGATTCTAAACCAGTATAAACTGCAAAATGGGGAACCCTAGAAGTTGTAAGCAAAAAAAGCAATTGCCCTATTTCATTAATTCAACCAAGAATTTGATGTGGGATTTACACTCACACTCCAACTTTGATTTTTTTTCAGCCCATAAACTGTTTTGAGGTTTTATTTGTAATGACTTCAGTCATTTCTCTAACTTTACTGAAGACAGCAAATGAATCTGCCCTTTATCTTTCTAATTGCTGGATTCTTTAGCACATAGCGCAGGTTCTACACACTTTGTGTGTGGTGATTTTGTGATATAGAGCATTGCTTGGTATTGAAATAACAGAATTGAATTAATTTGATCTGATCCCTGGAGCTGAATTCCAACCACCAGGCCACATAGGGAATATATCTTTTATTTATAATTCATTTACTACTGACAATCATAGTGGCAATTTCATTAAATGAAATATACCCTAAACCCAAAAGCCCATTAATATGAACTTATCATTGATCTGATTTTATTAAATTTACTGACTTGTTCTATTTGTTTCCAGAGTATTAATATAAATATTTTTTTAATTTTTTTTTTCTTTCTGAAAATAACTCTGTTCAGAAGTATCTTTAACAGTTCAGAAATAGATGATCCAGATGAAGCAAATAAATGTACTGTCTTCTCTTCCAAAAATAAAGTTTTAAACAGGTCACTGTTCCTTAAAATATAGAAAAAGTTTGTCATTCTAAAAGTCATGTCATTCTAAAAGCTGTTTGGAATTACTTCTCTAAGGGTTAAAAATAAAATAGACTTTTCAAAACTACTGCAGGCTGAATAATAATCCAATTTTAACCTCACTAATGAGTTTTTTGAATAGTGTAGTAGTTACCCCTTTCTTATCAGTTGGGCAGGGATTTCCTGCTACTGAGCATACATTTCTGTCTTAGATAGGTATGTACATTAACTACTGCATTGCTCTTACAGTGCACCACAAATAAGCAACGGAAAGCTGTTTTATCTTTCTCTCAAAATATATTTTCTGCTGTTTATATTAACTGGATTTTCAGATCATGTGCAGTCTCTTTTTCAGTTTGCTAAGGAAATAGAAAAGGAAAATTACGTATTGTAGCTACTGTGATTATAAATATAAAGATTTAGCTTTTCTTACAGAGATTAATTTGAAATGACACTATGGATCTTGACAGTTCTTGTTGCTTATTTTCATTTAGTAGGCAATTTTGCATGCTACTGACATGGAGACAGGGTCTTAGGCACCAGCTTTGTTCTTTTGATTATTATACTAAATGAAATAAATATTGAAGCAAATAGACAGTAAGCCTAACTAATGACTAAATTACTATGCCAAATATATCTCAGTAAACAATTACTGAAGAGAAATTCAGCAATATACTATAATAAATGATTTGATATTCAACTGATAAACACGTTTTCTGCTGGATGAGTGACTGAGGTGCACACAAATTATTGTTTTTTTTTTTTTTTTTTCCCCAAAAATTTGAGATGCTCATAACATGTACTTATGAGTATGGCTTATTCCTATCTATAACTCCACCATTTCAGGTCACTTTAGTATTACTTCTTCTGCCTCTGTATTTTAAGGTAGTTGAAGAAGCTTATAAGCAAAGCATGACTGAGACAGCCTTACATGTATTAATGAATGATATTAACTTGAGAGTTGAATCTTGTAGGTCAGAACTTTTCCCCTTCAGCAAAGGACACAGAGAATGCTACTATTAAAAAAAAAAAAAAAAAAAAGGACAGATCATCCAGATTTAGCAGCTATACAAGTCTATATACCTAGAAACACATTGCTACACCAAATTCAGTGAATTATTAAGCTGTTAAGCTGGGGTATGATTTTAAAAATACCATTCTGTCTTCAAATAAATATAAAAGTTGAAATATGTATCTGCTTTAACCCTGCAATTGGATATCCTAGAATAATGGGTTTTAAAGTAGTGCTCTGAAAACCTGGAAATCAGTAGATTACAGAGAAGCATGACCTTCATGAAATTATTCAATTGATTTTTAAATCACAGGAAAAAAATAATAATAATAAAAAACAAAAACAAAAACAAAAACACCTCTGTTTGGCTCAGTTTTGTCCTTTTCTCTATAGCATACATAAATTTTATTCAAAAAGAGTTTTGCTAGGGCTCTGTGTGTTGATCATGACAGTTATGTATTTAGCACTTACGTGAAAAACTAATGTGATTAGCAATTGCTCAGTTTCTACTAGTTATCAATGAATTTTAGGTAGTCCTGGAATTTATGCTAAGGCACATAGAAAATAAGGAGGTGATTGGTGACAGCCAACACGGCTTCACTAAGGGCAGATTATACTTGATGTATCTGGTTGCCTTCTACTTTGAGGTTACAACATTGGTGGATATGGGAAGAGCATCTGATACCATCTACCTCAGCTTATGCAAAGCATTTGACACTGTCCCCTACAATATCTCTAAATTGGAAAGACATGGATTTAATGGATGGCCCACTTGGTGGGTAAGGCATCTGGCTGGTTGCACTCAAAAAATTGTGGTCAACAGACCGATGTCCAAGTGTAGATCAATAATGAGTGGTGTTCCTCAGGGGTCTGAATTGGGGCCAGCACTATTTAACATCATTGTTGTTGACATGGACTTTGAAACTGAGTTAACCCTCAACAAATTTGCCAAAGACACCAAACTGTGGTGCAGTCAATGCACTGGAGGGAAGGGATGTCATCCAGAGGGACCTGGACAGGCTTGAGAGGCAGGCCTGTATGAACTTCATGAGGTTCAACAGGACCAAGTGCAAGGTCAGGGCAATTCCAAGGACAAACACAGGCTGGGAGGAGAATGGATTGAAATCACCCCTAAGGAGAAAGACCTGGGAGTGTTGGCTGATAAGAAGCTTGATGTGAGACAGCAATGTGTGCTTGCAGCCCAGAAAGCCAAACGTATCCTGGGCTGCATTAAAAGAATCATGACCAGCAGGTCAAGGGAGGTGATTGTCGCCCTCTACTCTGCCCTTGTGAAGCCCCAACTGGAGTGCTGCGTCCAGGTTTAGGGCCTCCACCACAACGACATAGAAATATTAGGGTGAGTCCAGAGGAGGGCCACGAGGATGATCATAGGGCTGGAACACCTCTCCTATGAAGACAGGCTGAGACAGTTAGGGTTGTTCAACCTGGAAAAGAGAACGCTCTGGGGAGACCTTATAGCAGCTTTTCATTACCTAAAGGGGGCCTACAGAAAAGCTGGGAAGGGACTCTTTGTTAGGAAGTGGTAGGGCAAGGGGTAATAGTTTTACAATGAAAAAGGGTAAGTTTACATTAGATATAGAGAGAAAATTCTTTACTCAGAGTGTGGTGAGGCACTGGAATATGTTGCCCATAGAAGTTGTGGATGCTCCTTCCCTGGAAGTGTTCAAGGCCAGGTTAGAGGGAGACCGGATTAATCTGATTACATGGGAGGTGTCCCTGCACATGGCAGGGGAGTTGGAACCAGATTCTATGCTTGATTGTAATACAGTTCCCATAAAATTTTTTATCTTTTATTTTCAGTTTTTCTAAACCTAAATATAATTATGTCCTGTAGTAAATGCATTCAAATAAAGAAGGAGGGTTAGAAGAATATTCTGAACAAGTGGTAGGGCCATGTCGGAAAAAGTAAGTTCATTTTAAAGGAAGAAAAGCTGACAATAGAAAGAAAATTAACTGCTAATAAGTTGTTAATAATGAAATTTAGTTGATAATTTTCGTTGTCAGTTTGACTAATGCAAGGTTTATTGTGGAATAGCACATATTTTGTCTTCATACCATGATGATGACTGAAGGTTAAGATAAGTAGAGTGCTTGTCTTGTGAAATTCCTTGATTTCAAGGTATAAAGGATGAAATTGATTCCAGAGCAAGTGAGCCATCATGGAATGTAATAAACTTTATGCTATGGGAAGCTATTGTGCTCATTTCTGGAGAAGGGTCAAAGATTATTCTTCGTATGAAATAAGTATTAAATCCCTGAAATGTTTAGAATCTTCCTTTTTAACATTTTTTTCTCCATTCATTTAATCCAAGAAGTATGTTGATTTCTGGGGAATTTATATATGCACACATTTCTTCCTCTGCTAAGCAAAATGTAAATAAACCTTCTAAGACAACTCCCCTCACAGTATGATGGCAACAAGAAAACATATTGCCTAACAGTTAATTGTGCTACTTCATATAACAATTGTGTCACAAAAGATTAATAAGTATTTCTGTACTTTAGAATCTTATTTTTCATTTTGTTTCGTTTCTCTATACATTCCTAATGGATTTACTAACAAGCAGTCTGTTGAGATTTATAGAAAATCTCTTTGTGCTCATTAGAACAATTCAATGACTATTAAATATACCACATAGCTCAGTGTTTTGGTATCTATTTTATGACAGGATAGTCCTAAAAAGGTTACAAGACTCAGTTTAAGGATGTTTGTTTGTAATACATGTAGAAGCTCTTTTGCACCTGTCTTTGATGTCTTTGTGCTTTTCAATAAACTGTTTTTCTCAAGGCTACAATTACATCAAATCTTTTTATTATTTATTTATTTATTTATTTATTTATTATTTTTTTAAAGTCAGCAAGAAGATATTTGACAAAACTCAAGTTACACCAAATATTTGGTCTAGAACGTGGTTTTGCAGTCTATTGGATATTTGGCATAAGAGTTTGAAATCTCATGAGAAAAATAGGTTACTATCTTGTGGATGTTTTGAAAGGCTCTAATTTGGACTAAACTTCCTTTAATTTTATTTTATTTTTAGTTTATATCAGAGCCTTTATTCAGGAACATGAACCATGTTTTAAGTAAATTTTCCCACTTCACAAAGAAAAAATAAGCTAACGTTTTCTTTAATAAAGTTTAATATTATTAATGGTTCTTATTCTGTAGAAGGGATTTAAGAAGATGATTTGGATTATCTGGGAGTATTATTATTCTTTCTCATTGATTAAATGTTGTTCTTATCTACACTGTCTACACTGTTGCTCTATTCTGCATGGCACTCCCAGATGCACAAATCAGAGGTAAGGCAAACATGCCCCTGTAAATGAATGTCCTAGAAATAGAGCTGTGATGAAATAAAAGAGATTAACTTGGAAACCACTTGTAAATTATAGTTTCAAATTAAATGCAATAAAGAAATATGCTCTGTACTTGCTATTGCAGAAGGTAGCAGTGGCAAGACTAAAATGATCTTACTATGGAAACAAACACTCTTGAGAATGTTGCTTCAATAATGATGTGTCAATTTAATGAATTAAGGAATACTTAGGAATTATATCCAGTTTGGAATTATTAACTCTAATTTAGGAATTATATCCACTGTCCGCTTAGAGTTGTAAGAAAGGATGTGGGATTTTACTAGCAAGTCCATACAGGGAATCCTCTGTATAAAACATACTACAATCAGAATCTTTCATTATGGACAGACTGTCATTTAATACACCGTAAGATGATCCCACTACCTAGACATCACCTGTTTTCTACATTCTTCATTTGCTGTTTTTGTAGCTGTACAGTGTTTCTAAGAATGTGAGGAGGAATGACTTGGAGTGAGCAATGATGTGCTTAATTAGATGAGATGACAAACTGCAGTCATACATTGTTGTATTAAATTAAACATCTAAACTTTATAGAAATGCTGCTTATCATACCATTAAATTGTTATCATAGTTCCAATATTCCTCACAGAGTACCTAGAATGCTGAATTGATTTGAAATCAGCAAATGCTGAAGTGATTTCAAACAACCAGGTGTAATAGTAGCGCATGTGTATGTTTTCAAATTTGCATTTTTATTTAAGCTGACAGAAGAGAACAGAGAGACTCTCTGATATTGCTTTCCATTTATACTGTGATAGCAGATCATGTGACTAGGTAGACTGAAACACACAAGACATTGCAAGTTATTGCACTAATTTAACAGGTGGTAACTTGTGGCCCTGTGCAATCAGGAATGATAAATATTTTTAAAGCCATGTATCTCAAAAGATCTTTTTAAAAATTGTCTTAATGTACTCCTAATGACATTGATCGCAGATAAAGTTTGAATCTTGGAAGATTCTGCAGAGATTACAGACAGCTAAAAATCAGTGTTTTAATAGGAGATTGTCATTCACAGTTACTGTAATTTAAGTAATTCCTGATTTCAACAAGTGACTGAATCTTTAGTCAGTCAAGGCTGGCATGAAATTCTGCTTATGAACCAATAGATTCTTAGGTTCTCAAACCCATGCAGTATTTATAATTAGGAAGTCATTAATCAGATTTTAATAATAGATTTTCAATCTTTATTGAGGCACACCAGCTCCAAAGGTTATAGAACTCATAATTTTCCTGCACAGTAACAAGGTTTGGGACATACTGCAAAAGAATAATAGATCACGTGTTCTATAATAATTGGCCACAAAAATAGCACAGTTTAAGTTCCTCCCTGTCCCAAGGAAAAAGCAAAGCTTTGGCTACCAGCTGTTAAACTTCATCATGCCAAAGGTAAATGCCATGAATTAGAAGGTAAAGTTTGTGTTTTATTGTACCTGTCTTTGTCAATGGTTCTTTTCACAATTCCCTGAAGACTGGTTCATGGCTATTAAAGAAGTTCCACTTATCACCTGCTCAGTCGGAACAAGGTGTATTGTCTCCACCTTTCCTTGATGTTCCCTTCTTCTATCTTTTGAGTCTTGTTTACTTGCTTACCATGTCTTAACTTTTCCTTTTCTGTGGGACTTCAGACAAATGAGTAGAGGAAAGAAAGGAATAGACTAATAGTTGCTGAAATATAACTGTTTCAGGTGTTGCAATGGTAAACATTTTGAATATTGCATTAACTGTTCAGCATTACAAAGACTTTACATGGACAGACTCTTCTGAGAGCAGTCCACAACAAATAGAATCTCTGTTTTTCTATTTTTCTGGAATCTCTAATTTAAGTAATTTAAATGAGGTTTTATTTGTTTTTAAAT
This sequence comes from Aythya fuligula, assembly GCF_009819795.1. Taxonomy (NCBI): domain Eukaryota; kingdom Metazoa; phylum Chordata; class Aves; order Anseriformes; family Anatidae; genus Aythya; species Aythya fuligula. Next base: position 148,023,630 of record NC_045559.1, read on the forward strand.
GTTATCTTCATGGAACCCTAATGTTTGAAAGGAGAAATGACTCTCTTTTAACTCTGGATTCCCTTGGTTTTGAGTGTATTTTAAGCTAGACCCTTGACAATATTAAAGTGCACTTTCTTTTCATGTAAATGAAATACTTGAAGCTTATGAAGATGATTTAAATCTAAAGCATCAAAAAAGAAAAAAAGTAAAAAAGAAAAAAAGAAAAAAAGTAAAAAAGAAAAAAAGAAAAAAAGTTAAAAAGAAAAAAAAAAAAAAGAAGAGGTTTCTTTTAATTCAGTCCCCAGCAGATGAGCGTTCTACTTTCCATTCAGTAACAGTACTTGGACTATATCAAATGCAGTTTGAAAAGTGAGGTCATGATGCTATGATTCAAAATTTGTCAGATGTAAAACCATAAGGGATTTTTAGAAGATGAAAAGACTAGACTTCTGATGTGACCTGATGCAGCTGAGCAACTCCCAAAGTCACAAGTCAGTTTCTTACTATAAAAGAGACATCTGATCAGATTGTCATGCTTTATGTTTAATGGAGTGTTACAAGGACTTTGACACAAACCATTACCCACTATTTACTTATTCAAGGCAGAAACCTACTGGAAAATTGAACAAAATTATCCATACTTTAACAGCTCTGAGCAGATTACAGTATGAACAAAATTTGTAAAACATACCCTTTTGAGAACATTTATTAAATGTTCTTAAATTCTTGCATTGTAGTTTAATCATGATTTATTACTAACTAATTTTTAACCTCAGGATGCTAAATAGAAATGCTGCCAATATTGCAATTTATATCTGCCATACATGGCCATGTAACAGAAAGATCTGTTATTTGACTAGATTCAAATGGTAACCAAACGTGATGCCCATCTACAGGAATGGCAGGAGGGTAGATCTGGGAAACTATAAGCCTGTGAGTTTGACCTCAGTACCAGGGAAACTCATGAAGCAGATTATCTTGAGTGTCATCATGCAGCAGTTGCAGGGCAACCAGGCAATCAGGCCCAGTCAGCATGGGTTTATGAAAGGCAGGTCCCGCCTGATGAAACTGATCTCCTTCTGTGATATAGTGACCCGCTGGGTGGATGAGGGAAAGGCTGTGGATGTGGTCTACCTTGACTTCAGTAAGGCCTTTGACACCGTTCCCCAGAACATTCTCCTCAAGAAACTGGCTGCTCATGGCTTGGACTGGTGTACGCTTCGTTGGGTTAAAAACTGGCTGGATAGCTGGGCCCAAAGAGTTGTGGTGAATGGAGTCAAATCCAGCTGAAGGCCGGTCACTAGTGGAGTCCCCCAGGGCACAGGACTGGGGCCAGTCCTCTTTAATATCTTTATTGATGATCTGGATGAAGGGATGGAGTGCACCCTCAGTAAGTTTGCAGATGACACCAAGTTAGGTGCGTGTGTCGATCTGCTTGAGGGTAGGAAGGCTCTGCAGGAGGATCTGGATAGGCTGGACCGATGGGCTGAGGTCAACTCTATGAATTTTAACAAGGCCAAGTGCCGGGTCCTGCACCCGAGGCACAACAACCCCAAGAAGAGTTACAGGCTGGGAGATGAGTGGTTGGAAAGCCCCCTGGTGGAGAAGGACCTGGGAGTATTGGTTGATAGTCGGCTGATTTTGAGCCAGCAGTGTGCTCAGGTGGCCAAGAAAGCCAACGGCATCCTGGCTTGTATAAGAAGCAGTGTGGCCAGCAGGTCTAGGGAAGTGATTGTCCCCCTGTACTAGGCTCTGGTGAGGCTACACCTCGAGTACTGTGTTCAGTTTTGGGCCCCTCACTACAAGCAGGACATGGAGGTGCTCGAGAGAGTCCAGAAAAGGGTGATGAAGCTGGTGAGGGGTCTGGAGAGCAAGTCCTACGAGGAGTGGCTAAGGGAGCTGGGTTTGTTGAGCCTGGAGAAAAGGAGGCTCAGGGGCGACCTTATCGCTCTTTATAAGTACATTAAAGGAGGCTGTAGGGAGGTGGGGATTGGTCTATTCTCCCACCTGCCTGGTGACAGGAGGAGGGGGAATGGGCTAAAGTTGTGCCACGAGGGGTTTACGTTGGATATTAGGAAAAACTTCTTTACTGAGAGGGTTGTTAGGCATTGGAATGGGCTGCCCAGGGAAGTGGTAGAGTCACCATCCCTGGAGGTCTTTCAAAGATGTTTAGATGTAGAGCTTAGTGATATGGTTTAGTGGAGGACTGGTTAGTGTTAGGTCAGAGGTTGGACTAGGTGACCTTGGAGGTCTTTTCCAACCTAGTTTATTCTGTGATCCTGTGATTTTTAAAGTGCCTTCCAAACCAAGCCATTCTGTGATTACATATCTGCAGAGTAGAAATCCAAATACTTCAGGATATATCTCAAAACCAAATAGGCTAGAATGCTAAATATTATTCAAGAAAGAAGGCTTTTAAATAAATAACTTTGTGGGGTCAAGTAGTTTACTGATGTATGTACAATCTGTTGCTGAATTATTGTGTAGATTTTATTTCTGATGAATTCTGTAATTCTAGAGATTTTTATCAGATTAAGCTTTGCCCTGCAAGGTGAAGAATCAAATTGTTTTTCACCATCTAGCTGCATTAAGAGAGCCTGAAGGTCAATCTTATCAGTAAAACATCTATCTGTGTCCGGAAAAGAAAGTCAACTGGAAAGTATTTCTGATATCTGCAATGACAAAGAAAGTAATTGTTAAGAACCTATTTTATGTGAAGAGTTTTACATACATTTAAGCAGTTTACTATAGAAATTCTCAAATGTGTTCCGATAGTTTAAATATATGCAATTATTGATGAAAACATATATGCAACACTTCACTTTAATGAGGTACAATGACATCTTTGTCATCATTTGTGAATTCCTCAAGACATTCCACTAGACTTGACTTCCACATAAACTGTGTTCAGAACATATTTTTAAAGAACTCTGGTCTCTTTTATACATATTTCTTTAAGAGTCAGTAGAAAATCAATGCTTCCAAAAGGAAGTTGCTCACTAGACTAGCAAGAAGAAACAACTAACTAGTAAGTAGAAATAATAATTTATATTAGCAAGTAGAAATAGCTGAACATTTAATAGAATCATAAAATCATTGAATAATTTAGGCAAGAAGGGAATTCTGGAGGCTGAATCCAACTTCTGGTAGAAGCAGGTCCAATCAGCACAGATGGCTCACAGACTGTACAATTAAGTTATGAATATGTCCAAGGACAGGAAATCCACAATCTTTTTTGGCATATTGATCCAATGTTTGACCATTCTCATAGTTAAAAAAATTTCTGTGGTATCTAACTGGCATTTCCTATACTTCAGCTTGGGTCTATTACCTCCTGTCCTCCTTGCCCCTTTGAGTCTGATTCTGTCTTCTCTGTTGTCCCATTAGGTAACTGTAGATAGCAATAACATTCCCATTATGTTTCCTTCTCTAGGCTGATCAAGTCTCCTGTCAGCCTTTCCTTGTTTGCCATGTGCTTCAGCCTTCAACCAGCTTGGTAGCATACTACTGGATTTGCTGAGATCTGATAATATCCTTCTTCTGCTGGGGAGCCGAAAACTGAAAAGCATGCTCCCAATATGGGTTTACAAGTGTCAGATAGAGGGATAGAATAATTCTCCTCAACCTCCTGGCTACGTTCATGAAATGCAGCTAAGGATGCTGTTGGTTTTCTTTGCTGCAGAGATGCACTGTTGACCCATTGCTTAACAGAACCCCCAGGACCTTTGTTACAAAGCTGCTCTCCAGCCAGTCTGCCTCCAGCCTTTTCTGTTGTATGGTGTTTTTCCACCCCATGTGCAGGATTTTACATTTGCCTTTGTTGAAGTTTCTTTTGGTCCATTGCCTGTTAAAACTGCTGATAGCTGGAAGAGCAATTCACCCCTGGAGAACAGCTTCCCCAGTTTGGCATCCTTTGAGAACATACTGAGTGTATAGTCCATTCCATGGTCCAGATTATTAGTAAAGATCTTTGACAGAATCGTCTCTAGTATTGATCTCTGAAAGTTGCCACTAGTAATCAACAACCTGCTGGAAGTTTCATCAGTGATCACAAGCTCTAGAGCCTTATGATCCAGTGAATTTTCTGCCCAATTAGCCAGTGAATTTTTGGCATATCAACCCCACATATTACCAATCTGGCCAATTCTGTCAGAGGCCTTCTAATTATTGTTATTGTCATAACAATATTATATATTGTTAATGGAACTGTGCCTTTTTACCGAGTGAAACTATTGCAAAATTTTGCTTATGAGAGGAAGCCCTAAAAGATGAAATTCAATTGTAAAACAGTATCTTAGATGAAAAAAATTATCCTTACAACAATGTAGTTCTAAAACATATGCATATACCAAAATTATTTGTGGATGTTAGACTACAAAGACCTATAAGTCTTTGTGTTACAGAATTGGCTTAATGACAGTCCAGTGTATAACTGTCAAGAAGAATGAAATGGATAATAATTAGATTGAAAGATCCTCTTTTAGTAAAAGTTTTTTATTTATTTATTTTTTTAATCTAGCATTTCAGAGCACAGAAACTATCGGAACTATATACAGACCTGTTTCTAAATGACTAGAGAATTTATATGAAGAAAGTCTAAAAAGGCTGGAGAATAACTCATATTTATCAAGGGAGAATAATACCCATGATATCGATGAGTAATGATGTAATGAATAACTGCAAGAAAACTCAAGACTGAAGTGACACAAAAAAAAAATTAATATTAAATTAAGATAAAGATAAAAGGGCTAGTATCCCAGTACAGTTTTAAGTTTTCCCAGGTTTAAGGAAATGTTGATTGTAGTACATGTACAGATGCATTTATTACGAAAGATTACTTTCAAACAGAAGCTATATCAGTAAGCCAAAAGGCTTACAAAGGGTGGACAAAACCGGTTGCTCCACTTTCAGCAACTAGTTTGAAACATGTTTGGTAAATGTATAGCTGTCACTGTGAATATATCTTGCATTCCGATCTGAACCTGAGGCAGGGAAAATTCCCTCTTGTATTGAAGCTTATTGGCATAGCCCATCCTTTTCAGTACTTAGGACTGAAATTACTGTCCTAAGAGAAACCACTGAAAAGATAATTGTTCAATAGGCCAGTCAACCTACAGTATGTGAGGAATGTACTTTCAAAATTAATTTTACCTTGTCTTATTAAGTAGTTATCCTTTCATGAGAGATCTGTTTGAATCTCACTTGACATACCCCTCATTTATATGATGAAAAATAGAAACATGCAGGAATTTGTAAATCTGTTGAAGGGCAAGTGGTACTGCTGTAAAATTGAGGTTGAGAAACAGAGCATCGGTGATGGTACCCTTCAAAAATAAGCCTTGTAGCATTTGACCAAACAATTACACTTCTACAGACGTTTGAATACATCATTGATCAACCAGATACTGCATTTATCTCTTATGTCCCTATTTAAAATGATTTTGAAAAATGCATAGAGTGTAGATATAATTTGGAAAAAAATATGCCTGAAAACAGTGGAAAATAATTAACATGTATAAATGAATAGAAGAAAATGAACATGATTTATGTGTCTTGTCTACTGCTATCTTTCCATCAAGAAAATGCCAGATATTAAAGAGATTTTTAGCTTAGGAGACTGAAAAGGTAACAAGAACTAAAATCTCAAAGACTACAAATCCAAACTAACGTAACGTAACGTAACGTAACGTAACGTAACGTAACGTAACGTAACGTAACGTAACGTAACGTAACGTAACGTAACGTAACGTAACGTAACGTAACGTAACAACAAAACAAAATATTTTATTTCAAAAAAAAGGCAACACAAAGTAAGATGAAAGAAGACAAAACTAAGAAAGTAAGATGAAAGAAGATAAAACTAAGAAAAACGAATGACTATTAAGCCCACATATGATGGGGAATAATGTGTTTTACTTTGTTATGTAGGCAACTTCTTTAGTTTTCAATTTAACACCATAAAAAAAAGAAAAGCAGAAACAAAAAAAAAAACAAAAAAATAAATATTTATCTCAATCTTAATCTATGGGGTGCAATGGAGGTTAAAACAGTAAAAAAAAAATAAATCACAGGCATGCTGCCTGACCACAAGTATATCAGGATGCCTGTTATGGTTTTTAAGCTAGACATAGAAGTGAACAAATATGGCACAATATCTCAGCTTTTTAAGCAAAAAAGCTCATGTTCACCTACCCTATTGGTGTATTCAATTACTTTTTAAATTATAATTATTAATATTATCATCATTATGAAACAAGAAATATAAAAGTTCTTGCCAATTCAGACAAAGATACTTAGAAATATATAACGGAGACTAAAAAGGATCCCTGGCATCATCTGGTTCAAACTTGACTAGTTCAGTTAGATAAGGCTTCTCGAAGACTTTGGTGAAGTTTTGAATTCAAGGCATTCTTCCAGAGTGAAATAGACCAGTATTCTCAAATATCTTAATATTCTAAATATTTAATATTCAGATTTCTAAATATTCTCAAATATCTTAATTCATGGGACAGTGAAAATGAAATTTGTCCATGATACTGAGGTACCATGATCTGAGGTATCATGAACAACTAATACAGAGTATGTCCTTGAAGAATGGAGTAATAGAAAGAATTTACAGCACAAAAAGAACATTGTCAAACATCCTGGTACCAATAAAAATATTTTTATGATGAATTTGCAAACATAGAAAAAAAAAGATGATTTCACAGTACTGAGCCACTGATGCAGCTGTGAAAAGTGCTAAAAATTGGAAAAAATGCTTTAATTTATTTTCTGATGGCTTTGACAGATGCATTATACTTGCTCTTAAGTAGCTCCTAGACCAGATAATATTTTCAGCCTAAAGGTAAGAGCCACTGGTGGTGGATTTAATTAATAGGGAAACTACACTGGACAAACTAAGAGTCTTGATTAGTAGCTGTTGAAAGTGGCTCTTGTGAGACATGGGCTAGGTACTTTTTACTAAGCATATGATTACGATGGATCTGGAACACTACTCTGTTGCTGGAATGAGTTTTTTAAATAAATCTGATCCATGGCAAAGCCTCAGTACTAAAGTGAAGAAAAACACTTATTGCAGGAATTATATTAGTGACTTAATCAACCTTTAAAGACAAGAAGAAAGATACAACTTAATGGCAAGAGGTCTGATGATATATTATTTGGACTTTGTACATTACATTTTTTTTTGAATGTTTGTTTTGTTTAAGTTGGAGCTAGTTTCATTCCAGTTTACCTCAAAAATTCCTGAAGTATTAATGGAATATACCTATTCTTTGTTCTTCTATACTATTTCTATACCCTTCTGGCAGTGAGTAGAAAGAAAAATGGATCCTGAGACAGTGGAATTGTCTTTTTCCTAATCACAATATGACATCAGAATTGATTTTCATCATGGCTCAAAAAAAGCTGTGGTAAAATCATATTAACTTGAAATAACATCCTCAGAATAAAGAACTATGTGTAACTTCAAGTAACTGAGTTGCCATTTCAATGAGTTTCACTTCATACTGGACCATATAAAAAACATAAAAGTTCCTGATAAGGGCAATTGTTTTGACTGATCAGTAGGTAAAACTAATAAACAATGAAGTTAATGTCCAATATAACTAGTGTCTCAAGCCACTCATATGCACAGAGGTCAGTGGCTGTCAGCAGCATAGCCAGGAGAAAATACCAGGATTTATAACAACAACCATAGAAGGGTTTAAAACATGATTAAAAGATCTGCTGTATTGGTACGTGAGAGATTTCTTCAAGAATAATGAAGAGCTTGTGAGATATGATCAAGCTTAATTTGGATTGTACTAAAACCTGAGGGGTCATATCAGATTTCTCTGCATTGAGTAGCAGAGAAAGGAACTGAAAACCATGGAGACAGTGGAATGACTGTGCAAAGAATTCAAAAGAATATTCTCACCTTAGACACTGGCAAATGTAATTATAAAAATATCCCAATAGAAAACAGAGGATATGCATAGATCATAGCAGATTTGGACCAAGCATGTGAGACTAGCTTTACAGAAGGTAGAAAAGCAGATAAATGAAATAACAAGACCAATTGGAAGAACAGGCTGTTTATACAGATTCATCTAGGAATGCTTCCATCATAGATATTCTGCTTTGACATTGATCATGGCTTAATTGCACAGGATTTGGCCCAGTGTTGGCAATACATGCTGCCTCTGGTGCTAGACTACCTCCACTCTGAATCAGAGGGAAAGCTACCTTCTCTGTTCTACTCTCTACTACCTGGGTTTTTCCTGGGACTTCTTTCAGCTTAACAGTGGGTAGAGCTGATCCTACTTAGCTTTTGTGATCTGAAAATACCACAGCCTGAACTGGACACTAACTTTAAGTCCCGGTGTGAAAAAATGTGTGGCAACAGTGTGAAAGCTGTTGGTAAAGTTCTTTTTTGTCTTCTCCTTTATAAGTAAATAACATATATATATATAAGATGCTCCAAAAGGGTCTCTCTTTTTTCTCTAGGAAAGTTTTTTTTCCTTCAAAAATCCCTTTTACAAATTTAAATGAACTTCTGCAGGCATTGTTTCTACAAATAAACTACACAATGACAAAGCAAACCAGACAAAATAAAACTAACCCTAACCTCCCTCCCAATCAACCTCCTCCCCTCCCCAAACAAAACAAAACAAATACAAACAAACAAACAAAAAACACAACAAATAACAACACCTAAAAACTGGAAAAGCAGAAGCCTTGATAAATGATGAAAGACATATATATAGGAAACTATTTCATGGTTCTCCAATGGATAAGAAAATCTTACATGGGAATGCATTTTAAAGAGACATTTTTTGTTAAGGGGAATTCACAGTGCCGCCAAGCAGTGAATTAAAAGAGCATTACTGAGTTCTGCTATCTTTCCTTGAGAACTTAACCAGCAGTTACAGGTCAGATATAATTTATTTTTATTTTTATTTTTATTTTTACTTTTAATTTATAGCAGAATGGACTAGTTTTAGATTTAAATCCACAAAGCTTAAATTTTATTAACTAGTTAAATTATTACTTTCCTTCCTGAAATGATTGGATGTGTTCTTTTTAAGTCAAGAGGCTCAGATTTACTGAATTGAAACATGTGGATATCAAGAAAACATTTGACAAAACTCATCAGATTTCTGATGGGGAAAAGTACCGTGGCTTTCGGTCAACTTGCCTGATGGTTTTCGTCACCTTATGGCGCCATTCTCTGGCAGGGAATTTTAGAACTAGACCTGTGCAAATGCTTCTTCTCTTGATTTTAATAGCATCAGCTCCTTCTCTGCCTGTCTAGGTTCAAGACTTGCCACTAAAGCAGGGTGAAGTGCTCAGCAAGCAAATGATCCAAAAAGCAGTCAGCCAAGGAGATTCACCCTCAACTCTCTGGCAGTCAAAAGATCTAAGTGTTTATTGAATGGGGAGCCAGAGACCCTTCAGAATTAATAGAGAGCTCACAAACAAGCAAACAAACAAAAACAGGCAGACCAATAGACAAATAAAAAAATATATTCTCCAAAATTCTCCAATTCTGCATTCTCCAAAACAACAACAACAACAAAATAGAAAACCAAGGTGCTTATTACCAGTAAAGTCTTCAAACCATGACTTTTAATAAACTACTTTGTGTACTGCAGAGGTAGAAAACCTACAAGTTAAAAAACCTCTTTACTCTAACATTACAGACCCCTTAGCTGTCTGCCTGGGATTTTCAGGCAATTTCTGAGCTTCAGAAACCAGGTTTTAAGAAAAAAAGCCCATAGTATACGATGTGTGATTCATACTGAAATCACAAGCACTGGCTGTTAAATAACAGGTACAGTTAAGGGTTGGTCTTTCTGGAGGGAATTACTGTGCTGGCTGACACCCATGGTTCACTGAGAACAGAAACCAGTACCTGAATGCATGGGAATATGAGAAGATACATAGGCATTTAGCTGAACAGATGCATACCCTAGACAAATCAATTATAATCTAGTTCCATAAACATATAATTCTAATTTCCAATAATTTAATACAAGATTAAACTTTTAAATTAAAAAATAATAATTTACATTGACATATTTTTAGATGATAGTGGGTGCCAATTCAAACAAAGAATAATTGCTTGAAGGCCATTTTAACATTAAAATTTATAGTGCAATATTGCAAACATTTATTTTATTGTCTCTGAATTTCTATAAATCTATCACATTAAATAAAGTGAATATATATATACATTTAAATCTATCTCAGCCACCCATCACCACCATCTCATCACCATCATTAACAAGATCTTGACCAAAATTTGTAGACCAAATTTGAATTGTGTAGAAGAAAAAGTGGTTTTTCAAAAATGAAACACTATTGAACTCCACCTGATCTTTGTTAGGTAAAAGATGCAATAGGCTGGACTTACTTTCTATTTAACAGAATTAATATACATATGGTAGCACCCATGTGGAATGATTTGCCACACCTATTTTAACCAGACCCTGAAACCTTGCACTAGGCATGGGCAAGTGTTTTAGATGTATAGTCTCATCACCAGTCCTATACAGAAGAAGACAAGGGGTAAACAAACTTTTCTGTGAAAGTCAGGATGAGAAAAATCACAACCGTTCAATCTAAATTGAAATTTTGGTGACATTTTGGCAGCATTCTCTAAAACTTTACAGAATAATAAAGTTAGATTTTCAAAGCAACTTAGTATTTCATGTGCTTAGCCCCTTGTAAAACCTGCCTCTGTAAAATTTATTATTATTATTATTATTATTATTATTTTCCCATGTGTGGTAATATGTAGTTACACATAATTGCTGCTTTAGCAGAAAAACAGCCAAGAAGAGTCTAGGAATGGCTTAAAGTAAAATTTTCAGAAGCCTGAATGGAACATAATCCTTTGAAACTTCTGTTTAGATTTCAGTAGAAAAGTGAAGCTGTGGAGCTAAGAATGATTTCTTATTCATTTTTTGTAAGTAAATGTATAATTCTGTAGTTTTCAGTACTGAGAACACAAGCATATAATGAGCTAAAAGCTGCCCTTTATGTATGCTGACTGGAGAAAAGCTGTAAAAAATCTTCTCAGTACTTTAAACTGCAAATGTACTAACTAATGGAACACTGATAGAACATCACCAAGGCTTGTCCAATTTAACTTCAGTGTTAAATTTCACCAATGAAACCTGGTAGGCTGATAGTGATTTTAGAGAGAGAGTGATTTTAGTGATTTAGAGATCTGTGATGCTTTTTCATATGGGGATTTCTTCAGAAACCAGGAGGCTCTGTGAGTGAGGTGTTAGCTCCCTGACCTCTTAGGACTCTATCCTCCATCCCTAAGGCAATGCTTCACAGTTATGTGCATGGCTTCATGTTTCACAAACAAAAGTACAACACTCCCCTTCGCACTCCCCTCTACCCCTTCGACCAAACGACCAAACCAAAGATACAGATTTATTAGGGACTTATTTATTGGGGTAAGTCTATCCCGAAACTACCACTGAATCTAAAAATCTTCCTTCTGGAATGTGATCATGTCCTGACAAATTCTGGAGCAGTTCTCCATAAGGTCCCCAGGCAAATAACACTGGATATTCACACTGTTCAGCTGTATCTCTCTTAACCTTCAAACATGTGCCCACAACTGAAATCTGATTGGTGCCTGAAAAGTTGCATTCCTGATGTGAGTTTCAAGCTTGCTGAATTACCTGAAATAGGTAGTTCTGTTTTACAGTAGTCTGGACTTTTTATCTTCCTTTCAGTCTACATAAAACAGTTCTTGGGTATCTGTGTGCAAGGAGCTTTGTGATAAGCTTCCTTTTTACTATTCAGTAAAGTACCTTACCGAAAATTGTGTTTACACTTAAGAAAAAAAACATGAGGTGCAGCTAGATATTATCAACTTTAGGGTTCAATATAATATCAGTGGGACAAGCTATAAGATAAAAAGTGATGGAAAATGATGGAATCAGGTTCTGCATCAAGGTATGATTTTTGAGAATAGATGTTTTAAAGATTTTATTTTATTTTAATTAATTAATTAATTTATTTTTTAAATGACCAGTTTTCCTCTAGGTTAGCTGAAATAGGAAAGGAACCCTATACTTAGAAAAAAATGGTCATCAAAGGCTACAACAGTAAGATCTATGTAAGAAATCAGAATAGTCTGAAATAATTTGTGAGCAGAAGTCTACATATAGTATGAGAAGATTTTGCAACTGTATCACGGAAGATAATGATCTCATCGGATGTTTGATAGGGTTAAGTTTTGTCAGCACTTATAAGGGAAATTTTCTGAGAAACAAATGTTATAGAAAGTAGAAGCAGCAACACAGCAGATGACACTGATTCATTCGAGTCTGATCTACATAGAAAATTAATTCAGGCTAAAGTAGGATACAAAAAGTGATTGAAAATTAACTGCTTTTGACATACTCAGCAAGTTAATCCCACTAAACTTTAGATATTCAGACCTGAATCACTTATTTAGGCTTCCTTTAATAATCAAATTTATTTCTAGCATGATTCATCTTATTCTAAATGTAAAAATCTAAAATAGGGCATATAGATCACACATTCTGGGCATCTCTGTCTTTCTATTTGACTATAAAGATGACTCGTTCGATTATAAACATCTCAGCTGTAGATGTCTGAAGCTAAATGAGATGACTCACATCCTCTTACTCTAATACGTCTTTATTCCAAATTACGCACTTCAGAATTGAGAATATGGTCATCTACACAAGAAATCAATCATAACTTCCAAATTAACCTCCCATGTTAAGAGAGGCCTTTTCATTCAGTTAAAGTCTTTTCATGGATGTCATCCTTATTCTGTAAAAATGCAAGATGTGAATCTATACAGTTGTGGTTTCAAGGCTGCATTTAATCCATTACTCCATGTTTATGTTGCTTAAAGGCATGAAAACATATGTTAAAAAAGTAAAATATCCATAATTAATATAGTCATATGAATCTGGCAGTGTAACTACTCAGGCTGTACACAGCAATATCTACTCTAATTTTCCACTTCCCAACATTCATAAATTCTTATTATAATCTGCTTACTGTGAAACATTGGTGCTTTTCTTGATTGATAATAAGAGTTCAGAGAAAATACCATTCATTAACATGAAAAAGAATCTTGGATGAACTAGATTGCTACTTAGCTTATTGACTAGAAATTTTGGTAACAGCTTTTCCTGAAGCTTTTTGAAAATGGTGGCTTTGTATCATAAGATGGGAAACTTCATATTTTTGCCCAAATGATTGCATGGACTTGGTGTGGGTAGATGTGCTGCTATTCAAAAGCATCTCAACAAGCTGGAGAAATGGACTGACAAGAACTTTGTGAAGTTCTTCAATAGGAAGTACTGTACTGCACTGTTCTGCACCTGGGGAGGAACAACTCTACGTATAAATATGTGCGGGGAGTGTTAGACATTAAACAAATGTTGGGAATGGGAAAATTGACCCCAAATATTAGAACAGCTAAAATTCCTGTTTATATATATAAATATATGTATAAATACTCCTCTCCACAGCCTGCAGGAGAACTGCTTCAGTGCCTTGAGCACAACATCCTCCTCTTTCTTCACTGATCTAGGTATCTGCAGGTCTGTTTCTCTCACATTTCCTTATTTCTCTTTCCCAGCTGCTGTAGCACACCATTTTTTCCCTGTCTTAAATCTGCTCTTCCAGAGGCAAAACCAGCATTGTTCAGTGGCTTAACATTGGCCAGTGTGGTGTGTCCCTTTTGGAGACAGCTGACACTCTCTCTTATCTGACATGGATCAGCTTCTGAACTCTTCTCACAGAAGCGGCCCATGCAGCCCTTCTGCTACCAAACCCTTGTCATGTAAGTCCAATACATATAGCCTAAGACAAGGACTAGATCTATCCATATATATATATATATATATATTTTTTTTTTTTTTTTCCTAAAGACTTTTTGGATTTAGAGAAAAATAATTCTTCCTTTTCCATTTCTTTGATACTTTGGAATTGAAGAATTCAATGTGTATGATGGATCTTCTGCTGGGCCTCACTTTCCACTCTGCTCATAATCTCTTTTGACTTTGAATCTAGAAGTGGGACTTGTGGTAGCATGAATATTATCTGTGTCTTTTATGTCTTTACACAGACCTATGGGTGGTTCATGATTACCATTATGGTTTTCATAGCTCTTATAACTGAGATAGCTAAGAGTTTATAGAGTAGATGATAAATGATTTTCTCTGCTAAGTAAGTAAGACTAAGTCCTCTAAACAGTTTCCTTGTAGTTCTTTATATTATGGTTTATATGCATCAAAGCTGAAGATAAAAATTAAAACAAAAACACAAACACCCCCCGCCCAACAGTTAAAACCCAATAAAGATATTTCCCCCCAACTGGTGAGACTGTAAGCATGTGAGCATGTAATATTTTCTAAGGGTCTAACATTAAAAACTACCACTCTCTTAATTAAATAACTGCCTTTCCATGGATCAGTTAAAAACCTATGAATGATAACAAATTTTCTAATTGACTGTATTGATAATTCTTTCAGGATAGCAAGAAAACAATTTCCTCCCTCAACATCCCTCACACATAATTCCACAGTATAGCCTGGTGAATACAAGGGTTACTGATTTGTATATTTATAATATGTGCTCTCTTCTGGAGCTGAAAAAGTTGTAAGTGTGAGTAAATACACTTACAGGTTTGCTTGTTTTTAAAATTATGATTATATATATGTGATCTTAAAATATTATATTTATTATTGTTATTAATTCAGGTTAAAAAAATCCGCACTTCAAAATATAGTATCCTTAGCTTTTTACTTCTCAATAGAAGGTCATTTTTAATGGTATGTTTAATTTTCATTAATTAAAAAAGCTAATGGCTAAATATCTGTGGAAATATGACTGGTTGTTCTCCTGAATAGAGCATATATTTGTGAACATTTATTTTACTAATTCAAGAATCGAGCTTGTATCAATATGAAGCTTGCTAAACTTGCTCTATAAGAAGCAGGGAGAGCAGAGGTAGGTGATCATCTCTATGAGGTACCAAAGGCAAAGGTGTATGTAGCAATGGAAATGTCAGAGAGATTATGTTTCTTTGAAAGTTATAGTGAAAATTTTTACATTTCCTCTAAAACGCTTCCAAACATCTTCTCAGCTACTATTAGACTTTGAGTGTCTGTCTCCATCCATGCCATCATGTATACTCTCCACTACTGGGGGAACACAGTCATCCAATGGGTACAATAACATCGGCCAGCTGTGGCTATGGCATAAGTTGTTAAAACACAAACACATTATTTTCAGGAAAAGAAGTTTATATGACTGATCCCTCAGTGGAAGGTCTGAGGGATAAAAGCTCTCTTGCTTAACAGCTAAAAGCACCTAGTATGCTGTGCATTAAAGTACGCACAAGGAGTTAAACAGTACTTCAAAGTATGTAGGGAGGAAAACAACCAGTGTAATTGTCCATCTGTTGATAGAAAGACTTGGAAAGTCTTAAACTGCTGACAGGACAGTTAATGGATAGTCATCTGGTTATTATTATTTCAGGTCTTTATCTTTTCCTCTTCTGTAGGAAGATGTCATGCATAAGTATCTCTCTCTCTCTCTCTATTTTTCTCCTGCCACCATTAGTCAATTTCTTTTTTGTTATCCCGAACTTCAGTGTATTGATGTCAGAGGATAGCTTGTTTGAGTGGAAATAAACCTCTGCCCTTCAAAACAAGATGACTTTATAGGGTGTGATACAAGAACAAGTTTAGAGAATTTTACAGCAGCATCAAAGGCTAAGAAATTTTGGCAAGAACACTAACTATCTGTGCTTGTGAAAGCAGGGAGTTCAACTAATGTGATTCAGCCAAGTGTCACCACATAAACATCAACTTGCAAAAGTTTACAATACAGATATGGTAAAGATATTATCACTATTTATGTACAGCATATATTGTGCCATCACCCAAAATATGCAGGGCTTGTAGAAAGACATATTATGTGTACAGAGGATTTTAGCTCCAATGATAGATATGGCACAATGGAGAGTTAGAACAAGCAGAGGAAACAGCAGAATAGGAAGAACATAATCTCAAAGGAAAGGTCGGGGAATTACATAACTAGTTGAGCAGATACCTTGTTCCCTGATATACACAATATTAGCAAGATTTTTCCATGATCATAAAAAGTTTAGTTTATCATGACAAAAGCTGTTCAGATGTGTCTCTGAGGGTCTCAAGTTGTCAGCTCAAAATCAGACTACGCAATGGGAAAGGGGATTACAGAACAGCAAGCTAGTGGGGAGTCCCAGATACGAGGAGTCCAACTGCAGGTTCTTGCATCAGACAAGGCAGAGAAGCTACTTTCCTCTAAGTTGCCTACATCACAGGTTCATGACCTAGCCACAGGCCATTGATCTTTCTGGAGAGTGGCACTGGTTCTTTACAATGCTTCCTAAATGAGCTTCTTCCTTCTAGCCAGAAGTACACTTTTCTATGAATCTAGAGATACTTTCATTATATACTTATGTTACAATTTTACTTTTGTTTTCAATTCCCTCCACAAAGTTGTTTAGGACACAAAGTCTTATTTCTTTCAATGTCACTTAAGCTTCTAAAACTCTTGGTCTATCTGAGCCATGGGTCTCTCTGTGGGCCAATATCAGAAGTCGAAAAACATGGCATTTGTCTCAATTCTTGACACTTAATACGTGGCATTTTCTTGTGACAGTCATGTGAGACAAGTAAATACTCTTCTCTTTCCCCAGAAGGAACCTCAGGTAAGGGTGATTTCTGCTGCACCTGAAACACATGAGGCTGAAACAGATTTTTGGAATGTCATGTTAGAAAGTTTTACGTAAAAAAGAAGGCCTTTTGATCAGTTCAATTTTATGACTTTATTCTGAATGTCTTCTGTTTTCTCCCAATTTTCTTCCAAAAGAAAATTCTATGCTGGCACGGTTATGACCAAAGAATGAAACAAAGAACTTCTTGGACGTTAATGGCCAGTTTAGAGTCCTTTGGCTGGTCGTTATTTCTTAACAAACACCCTATGCTGAAGTAATGTATATTTTAAAAAAGAAAATGAACTTAAAAATAACCAACACAATTTGTGATAACACAAATAAGGATTTCTGATTTTCTTTATATGCCTTCTGATTTTAAGAAATAACTTTTTTTTTTTTTTTTTTCCTTGTTCTTGTTCCATGATGCTTTAGATTTATTTTGCCAATTTTTATTCTTGATACCTGCCAACAAGAACTAATGAGCTATCAAGAACTAGTGTGCATTCTTGGTTGGTGCTTACATAGGTTTATAATACCAGGCTTATTATTAACTTAAGATGATAAGTGATCACACAGGACATTTATCATGTTTAAAAATAAACACAAAAATAACTGTTTTGCAGGATGAGTGTTAGAAAAGCAAATCTGTCACTTCTGTTCCAAAGGTTGTCTAAATTATCTTTTTTTTTTTTTTTTTTTTTTTTTTTTCTTTTTTTCTTCCTGTCTCTTTGATAAACTTGGTGAGGATGCATCATCAGAAGTTTCCTATTTGCTTAGGAATTAATCCAAGTGTATAAGTTTCCATCATATTAGATGTTGATTTCAACAAGGATTCCTTTATAACATTTGGCTTTTCTAATTTAGGCATTAATGTGGAGCAGTAAAGCAACAAAACAAAACAAAGCAAAATTCTACAGGAACCATATATTCATTAGGTGTTTGTTGTTGCACTTTAAGTCTAGAACTGGTACAAATTTTGTCCTAATATTTTGAAATTTTGGTGATTTTGTGAAATTTTGGTGAATTTAATATATATATATATATATATTTTTTTTTCTATCTGTTAAAGCAGCTAGAAAGGATGATATAATTGAAAATTCATACTTAAGGAAAACTCTGCACTGTTTAAACATTTAATGTTATTGCCTGAGAATTCTGGCCTGTCTTTAGGACAGATGGGGGAAAAAAGGCAAAAGTTATGATTTTTGAGAAATTAAATTTTGCAGAAGTTTTGAACTCCTTGGTAACTTTTAAACCTTCTAAATCTAACCTAACCTAAGGGAAACTGTTTAGTGGAAAAGTGTCTTCCTACTGTGCTACTATATCCAAGTCATGTGACAGGATTTCACAGTGATGCTCTCAGCAAAATGCTACATGTTCTTCTTTACTTATATTTTAGTGTTTCCTTTGATGCTGATAGGTAAAAAGTACTGGAATTATATGTAGTTTACTGTTGTCTTATAGCTGCACAGGAAGGGGAAACATACAAATTTCAGAAATAGTATCATACTGATCCAAAAGTTGTCTATATTATTCTATATATTCTATATATTATAATATAGAATACATATTTCTGTGTCTGTGTATATGTGCATAGAGATTCAATGAATCACAGACTAGCTGTGATTGGAAGTTATCTGATCCATCCCCCTGCTCATGTAGGAACAGCTAGAGCCAGTTGCACAGGAACATTTCTAGGTGGCTTTTGAAGATCTCCAAAGATAGAGACTCTACAACTTCTCTGGGCAATCTGTGCCAGTGCTCCATCACCTGCACAGTAAAGAAGTGCTTCCTGAGGTAAAGATGGAATGTCTTGTGTTGCAGTTTGTGCCCACTGCCTCTTGTCCTGGCACTGAAAAGATCATAGCTCTGTCCTTTTAGCACCCTCCCTTCAGATATTTGCAGATATTAACAAGATCCACCCCAAGCCTCTTCTTCTCCAGGCTGAGCAGTCCTAGTTCTCTCAACCTCTCCTCACAGGAAGATGCTTCAGTCCTTTGAACATCTTGGTAGCCCTCTGTTGGACTTTTTTTCCAGTATGTCCATGTCTCTCTGGTACTGAAGGGCCCCAAACTGGAGACAGTACTCTAGATTCAGTCTCAACAGTGTTGATTAGAGGGGAAGAATCACCTCTCTTGACCTGATGGTGATACCTTGCCTGATGAAGCCAATAATACTGTTAGCCTTCTTAGCATCAAGGACACATTGCTGAACCATGTTCAACTTTGTGTCCAACAAGACTCCTAGTTCCTACACACATACATGTACATATCATACACACACGGACATGTCTATACACTTACAGAGAAAAAAAGTACATTTTGTGGTAATGTTTAAAAATACTACATTAATTATATCTAAATTAAAAGTTTTTATGTTAAAAATGCATTCATGTAACATTTAGTGATATTTCTTATATTCTATTTTGTAAGGTGACTTTGAAACACTTTTATTGGACAGAGATTTTACTTTTTAAGTGCATACAGATCATAATCAGGGATACATTTTACATTTTTATGTGGGAACAGGATCCCTAATGTAACAGCTAGTATAATTGGTAAATTATTTTTTATGCTATATATGCCAAGCTACAAAAATATAAATGCAAAATATGTACACATTCTATTAAAAACATTTTCATTACTGAATGCAAATTGCATTAATTTTTGCTAATGCTTATACTTTTTTTTTGTTGTTTTGTTTTCCTTTGGTGCAAAGGTCAAACAATCCAGACTCCTTCCCCTTCTATTCTGGAATAAATTCTGAAGAAAGCATAAGGCATTACTTGTTTTTACTGTTGAAGAGTTAGCAATAAAAGTAAAGAATCTTGCTTTTGTGAGAAAATATTTTTTAACCTTTCCCTAAAAACATTTAGATTGTTTTTAGGTATGACTATTCCTTCTGTATTTCTGCATTCATTTACACCCTCAAAGCCTAGCTTTTTTGTACAATTACAAAATAGGCAATTGTACAAAATTGGTGCATTCTACTGCTCCTCAAATCCATCTATGTAGTAGCCTTCAAGTTATTTTGTACTATGCAAGATATGAAGTACAGGTTCTGTGAGCGGTATTGTGAACATTAAGCCTAGATTTTTCCCAGCACCAGCCACCTCTCCTGATGTTTAGTGCTATGGAGAGTGTTGTTACGGAAGGGGACTGACTAACACAACTTTCTAGACAGGAACAGAAATTTTGCACGGGGAAAATATGTCAGGCAGGCTGTGTATCACAGTTAGTTAGACATCATTTAAATTCCATTCTTTGAATCATCGTGTTAGTTTGTCACAGCTATTGACAGCTGCTATCCGATCAGTCTGCTAGTGCCAGTAGTATCTTGGCAACAGCACAAAAATAGCTTTTTCCCCCTTGTGAGAAAGACCAGTCTGTGCTGACAAATTAGAAACATGTTAAAGACAAAATAAACTGATATTTTGGGCCAGATTTTCATCCTTACTACTGCACTTGCAAACAATTTTTATATTGTCCTATGTAGCTGGTGGAAGATTCCTCTGAAATGGGAGAAAACAGTTCTGAGATGCCATATTTTGGTCTGTAACCTCTTGGTTAGTTACCAGTGTGAGAGGAAGTTGTAGTGAGGGGAGGATCACAGCAAACAGGGATTTTAGCTGGCTGCTCATGGCCAACCCATGGTAAGAAAAAGAAATATTAGAAGTCCTGGATGGCCTGGGAGGGTTTTGAGAAAAAGCTGGGAGAATTCTAGCAGAGGCTTCCTGATCTTTCTTTTTGGAACTCTTCTAAGCTGAGGGATTTGCACTTGTCCATGCTTATGGGAGAGCATTGCTGAGGCTGTGCCCTGGTGGAGGGAACTACCTCTGGCCTCTCCTCTCCCTCCTTTGGCTCTTTCTTTTGCAGTTTGTTAGTGTGGGACTTCCAGCTGACAAGTATTCAGGGCATGCAACCTATGTGAAGCCTTAAAGCCTTAAACCTCCTGCATGTTCTCCACGTTGTGGTGGTTTTACCGTGCTGGGCAGCTAAACCCCACAACCGCTCTCTCACTCCCCCTCCTTTAGATGAGGAGGGGGAGAAGTAAAGCAAAGAACAACTCACGGGTTGAGATAAGGATAATTTAATTAAAGGGAAATAATTATAATAATTAAATAAAGACTACCATGAACTAAACAATTTAACTAAGGGGAAATAAAAAGGGAAAGGGGAAAAGGGAGGGGAAAAGGAAAAATAAAAAGAAGGGAGGAAAACAAACAAACAAAATAAATGAAGGCTGTGTGGAAGTGCAGAGGAAAGAAATTACTCTCGACTTCCCACAAATGAGCGATGATTGACCACGTCCTTGAAGCAAGGCCTCAACACACGCGGCCAGTGTTCGAGAGGAGGACCAACGTTTTCTCAACGAGAGCCCACCCCTCCTCTCTTCTTCCTGTTTCCATCTTTTATTGTTGAGTGTGACATCACATGGTATGGAATATCCCTTTGATTGGTTTAGGTCAGCTGCCCTAGTGATGTTTCTCTCCTCACTTTTTGCCCACCCCCTAGGAGGGTTAGAGAAAGGCCCAATGCTGTGCCACTGCTGCTCAGCAGTAGACACAACACTGGTGTGATAACACTGCTGTTCCAGCTATAAGTACAGAGTACGGCACTGTATGGGCTGCTGCCGGGAAAGTTAACATTCCAGCCAGACCCAGTACACACGTAAGCAGTCAGTGTAGGTAGCTTGATGAGTTCCAACTCCACAAGGGTGTTCTGACCAGACCTCTGCTCCTTTGGAGTCAGGTGTGTGGTGTGTTTATCCACAATCTTGCTTGTGAATTCTTGGCTGTGTCATTCTTTCACTCCCTCCAAGTGTAACGTCTGCAGTGATCAAGATATTCATGTGCCTCCATAGTCAAAGTATGTAGAGGGCAAGTGGGAACACTGAAGCACCGTACCGACCCATGCTGGTGTAAGAAATGAAGTAGGCAATCAGCTATTACTGTTTGTGCTCCCAGGCCAGCAAATTCTGTATTCAAATCACTACAAAAAAATATAAAAGTCTCATGTGGGAACTTAGGTAAAACACCAGAAAAAAAATGTTTGTAGCTTTCATGCATAAGTACAGAAATGTATGGCTGAGAACTAGTAGGAAAGATTGAATTTTACTGTACACAATAAATTTATGTTAAAGCTACCAACCAATTAACTTTAATTATCATTTGACTTCATGTAATAATGATTACATGTTACCGAACCCAAGGGAAAGGCATACCTTTATTTTTCTAGTGAAACAAAACAAAACAAACAAAAAAAAAACCCACAAATATCTCTGGACTTCTGTAGGAGAAATGAGCTGCAGACATAAATATTCTTTCTCTTTTGGGGCAAGAGACATCTAAATATATGAAAAGGAAAATAAATGTCTGAGTATAAATCCACATCTTTTCAAAACCTTTACTCTTTGACAGACTATTTTCCTTCACTCTTTCCTCTGAATCCTCAATTAGGTCTTACCAGGTCTCAGGCCTCCAGCTGAGAGCTTGCCTGCACATTCATTATGTTTTGTTAACTCTAATTGAAACTGGTTAGCAAACCAAAACTATATATAATAGTTTATTCAGTTTATTTTTCCTTTGACTCTAATATTAATTATAATGTCTAAATAACTTCTGTGTCTGAGACTCAGAAGCATACTTATCTGACAGTGGAATAGTGTCCTTGGAGAGGGTGTAAAAATGGTATCAGATGACTCATTTAAAATCAGACTGGACCAAACTCTTACGAACATACTCGTGAATTGGGAATGATGCAAGAGCATTTGGGATAGCTAAAAATGACCTTCAGGTCTCTTCTATATCTACTTTCTACTGTTCATTGATTTCCCATGTTCACTGTCCCAGTTTGTCAAGCATGTGTAAACATATCTTTTAAAAGTAAAGTAAAATAAAGCGCTTCTGCCACACACACACACACACACACATATGTATTAATATATTTTGCCCACTTTAGGAAAAATCATTTCATCCATGTAAAGATCTGTTTATTTGTTTCAAGGGTTAATGTATTCAGATCATGAAAAGATAATTTTGAAATGTGTGCTTTTTTCCTTTTGTCTTGCATTGCAGATTTGTTCCAAAGCATAAACATAATTACTGGTATAGAAATTACTTTCTACTTTCTTTAAAAAACAAAAACAAAACAAGCAAGCAAATAAACAAACAAAAAAAAAAATATCAGACAATCAAGCCAACCAACCCCAAGATGCATATAATGACTTTTCACTAATGGATCCTAAGACTGTGGGAAATTGTGTGCCAAGAAAACTTATGTCCTGATTTAGGTTATGCATTACCAGGACTGTACAGATATTTAAAAAAGCAACCAACCAAACAAAAAGAAAACAAATCACTCTACAAAGAAAAATGATTGTTTGATGTATCAGTATTTCTATTTATACACATAAACAAATACAAAGCAGTGGCCCTTTCAAAACTAAGCAGGAAAAAAAAAATCCAAACAAACCACATTTCACATGGGAAGCATGATTCACAGATGAATGACATTGTAAATATGATCATTTTTAAATTTATGTTGATTTTATTTTATCTGCAATAGCTTCCCCAGAAGGCAAAGTTTATCTCAATTGAGTTCAAATGCAAAAAATGAGGAAAAGTCAACAAGGAAGCCATGACCCTGGATCTTATTTCTATTCTCATAGAAGTTAGGAAAAAAAAAAAAAAAAAAAGAAAAAAGATTGGAACTGCATCTTTGTGTTCCAGGAATATGAAAAATAATGTAACTACTGAGTTAGGCGGATCTATGCAGTTTTAACATTCTTGCCTTTCTCCCAGAGACTGAATTCAGAGTGTAATGAAAGAATAGCAAATTCTTACACAAAATGAAAATGTATAAATAATATATGTATAAATAATATTACCAAACTCTTTATTCATGTTCTATTCCTAGCCCCAATTAACACTGCTACCTTTGTTATTCCAAAGAACCAATCACCTTCATACAGGTGGCTGCTGAATGTGCTTTGATTAGCTTGCATACATGTCTTGCCAACTGGTGCATTCATTGCAAAAGCAGTCAGTCTAGCTGGAAAGCAGCCAGGTGGCAATGTTATCACAGCATATCAAGATAAAGCCTAGAGATATGGTCCCAGGACCCAGTCGTCTTAAATTTATGCATATGCTAAGGTTTATGGGCTACTTCTACTGATGCCACAGGACACAAAGTGTCTGTGAAGGGAAACAGCCTCAGAAGTTCCTGTGCTCCTGGCAAGCTGACCAGACTCCAAATGGCAAAAGATAGGATTTAGGGTTATGTCTCCCATTATTTCAGACATTCACCATATGGCTAAATGTGTATGTGGATATTTGCTATTTTTTTGTTGTGTATCTATTTGATGGTTTAGAGTTCTTAGAAACGTATACACAGATATCATGGCATAGGGTTTTCCCATTCTCCTGTTCATTTGCCAATATGTCTGAGGTCTGTTTTGAGGCTATGGTAGGTCCAGAACAACATTATGGGGAGTATAAGAACTCTACATCCAGTAAGCATCCCTAAGAACAAAGTCCACTTTTATTATCAAGTTTACATATTTCTAACACACTGTTTTCCATCACTGGAATGCAATACGGTTTGTAAATAACTGAGTCCAGCTTCTACCTGCAAAACAAAATACCAGCCATAGCTTAGTATATAAATCCTAAGATTCAAACCACCTACTTGCATTATATCATATAATAATTTTCTGTAATTATGAATGTAGTTGATGAAAAAAAAAACAGCAGAATTTTCAGTTTGCTATTCAACTCTTCAGAACATAAAGAGGGACTTTATTATTATTATTATTATTATTATTATTATTATTATTATTATTATTATTATTATTATTATTATTGTTATTATTATTTATTTGTAGTAAAGAAGTGACTTTCAGTTGTGAGAAGTATATTTTGTGGTTTTTAGGTTACTAACAGACTGGTTTCCTTTTGGATTTCTTGTGCAGCTGTGACATTTACCCATTGCAATGTGGGTCATTGCTTACATTTCCTCTGTTGTGCTGGCTGTGAAACTTAGGTGTGCTATTTACTTTCTAATATGCTTAAACTATGTTTTTAGAACAACAAAGTATTAACTAGTTTATTTCTTTCTTTCTTTATTTATTTTTTTTCCCTTGTATTATGAAACTGGTTTGTTTCCAAATTCCAAAAAGTTTGAGTTTTTGAGGAATCAATATTTAAGTAGGGTTTGTTTTCATGCAAGTTCCACATCCAGTAGATTTGAACCACAAACATGGGTTTACACTTCTGGATCAGAAGAAACACTGATTTGATCACCTGAAGCTGTTGAAAAATGGTACAAATGTTCTGCTTCAGGACCTAAGTTCTGGATCGAAACTAAAACTTTCCCAAAGTGCTGGAAGCGTTTGTTTTTGCCAGATGCAGTGTTACCTGAAAGGGCTTTTAAGATGAATCGTTTTTGGGTGGAAGTTCAGGACATACTTCCACAGATAGGAAATTTAACTGACACAGATCTGTTGCACACCAGGAGTCCCCTCACTTTCTGTGATGCAGGTTCTTGTAAGATCGCGAAGATGACACTGAGCATGAGTCTTGTGAGAGTCAGGTTACTTCAAGCACCAGGCAAAGATACAGATTTACCTTTGAGTCTCTCAAGAATTTCTTTTTTTTTTTTTTTTTTTCCCTCCGTTACCACAAGGCAGAGCAGCACATTCTCCAGTGCTGTATAGCATAGTTATTGTTGTGACTGGTACAAGCAGAATAAATGCATCTAAGTACAAACAGAATAAATGCATTTCCCTCCACCATATAGATGTCTATAGACATCTCCTCATGACTTTTGTGAAAGCCTTCCGTATATAAGCTTCCTCCAGTTATTGCATTTGATTTGCTGTAGAAGTTTGCTACAACTTGCACGTAAACAGAATTTTTTCTTGTGCTACCCAGAGTATCTGAAGAACTCTGTGATTTGTGGTGAAGACAGCAGTTGTTTTAAGAGGACAGCCTTCTTCTTTTTGCAGCAGCTGGATGTTAGACTTTGCAGTATTCCTACAATGTATTTTAGTGGAAAAGAAGGTGTTTCCTGAAGAGGAACAGGCAGTCAATCTTGATGCTGGCATGATCCATGAGATGAGAAGCTGTGCAGGAGTGGGAACACAGAAAGCTTTCTGCTGAGCTGCAGTACTGTGAACTCTCTGTAATGGATTTAGGTATTGATCTTGGAGTATTTATTAATCTTCAGGTTTTCACTGAGCTGTCAGGTTTCATCTGAATTAACAAGTAAAATTTCTGACTTGCTGTGCGATGATTTTTTCATGTGTAAATATACAAAGCTATGATAATACTTTTGTTCGAGCCCTTCTTCATGCCTTGTTTCCTGCTAAGTTCAGATAAGGAAGGATTTAATTTTTGTTGCTCTTTCATTTTTTTTTCCTTTTCATTTTGAAAATATACTAATTCATGCTCAAATCCACAGAAGCAAGAGGTCTCTGAATAAGTACTCCTGAGGACCTAGAAGTGTTCTTCCCTGTTGCTGGCACATTAACACTCACAATCCTGTGCCAATGTACAGGTTAAACACTAAAGCAGTGCTTTAGATTTGAGGCCAAATTCTTGCTGGTAGTGCAAGAATCAAATCCACATCAAATCCACAGCCAGTAAAGTGAGGAAAAGTAGAAAAGGGCCACACAGATTCTGTCTCTTTGAAGTATTTACAGAGGTGCTGCTTTGCAAGCTTTTCATGATCAAACCATGGGAGAATGTGTTCTTCACACAGTGAAGACTAGAAGACAGAAAATAGATCATCCAAAACCCTTCTTTCTATATAGCTCTGGAATGGACAGTTCTTTTCACAGATCACTTATTTTATTATTATTCCTATTTTATTTTTTTTATTATTTTTATTTTTTTATTATTATTACTATTTTTTATTTTTATTTTTATTTTTTTTTATTTTTAGAAAAGGAAGGAAGTAAGTGGGAAGATCAAGGACCAGAACACATCAGGAAATTATATTACATTTTTATTGAATGGACTGAATTCTGATTCTCTGTGCAGGCAGATAGTCATAATAGAGATTAACTCTCAGTTGATGCATCTGCAGTGAATTCTGCCCCTGTGTTTCATGTTGCTCTTTAAGGTATAACAAAGCAAAGGTCCCCTGTCAGATACAATTGTCAAGGCAGAAAGGTATGGCCTTTCCTCAATGACTTAAAAGACATCCAGATTAATCTACAAGCACACTGAGTGAGACTTGGCCTGGCAGTAACTATCAGAACATTATGATTCCTTTAATGTGACCTTCCTACTTGTGCCAAAAAGACATTTTAGGTTAGAACATATTTAGTTTGTTACATATTACACAGAATGTTTTGTGTTGGAAAGGACCTTAAAGATCACTTAATTCCAACCCCCAAAGATGTACATCACTCTTTTGGTTTGTAGTTATTACTAGTGAAAGACAGATTTTCTCTCCATTGTGTGCTAGGATAGTGGCACCAAGGATTTTATGGAGAATTACCAAGATGTGATGAATCATTTATAAAAACTGAATTTAAGTTATGTATTCATTTAATGTCAGCCACGTTTGTCTTATATTGAGGCAATCAATACTTTATATTCAGAATTCAGTTTTACAACTGAATTCAGTTTTTACAACTTTACTAGTTGCAAGAGAAAAAATAAGACTAATGAGGTGTAATCATAAAATATCTGTCACTTTCATCTGCTTTGATTATTATTAAGTAATTTTTATTAACCAATATGTATATATGGTGTGCAATCTAATTGTATAATTGCTCAAGATATCCCATCTTTCTGGATAAATTATCAAATGGTTAGTTGTATTTGTCCTTTTTTCTCTCACCATTATTACTTATTTCCCAGAGAGACCATAAAAGTTCTGAACCCTGTAGTCTGTTTAGAACTGTTCTACACAGTTGTGTACTTAAACTTGAAGCTACCGCTTACAGCCAAATAAAGAAAACTCAACTTCTGTTCATCCTATAATAAAATATTTACCTATAGGATAAGAAAAGAGCAAAAATAGCTGAAAAAGTTACAATATGCATAATATATACGTATACACACTTTTCATATATATACATATACATATGCATGCTTATATAATCTATCTCCAGCCTACATAGTTCTATTTTATTGAACAGAGATGAAATTGAAGGTTATAAACTTGCAAACAGAGAATATTCACTTTCCATAGGTCTAAAACAGTGTAATGTTAAACTATAATTGTAAGCATGTGCTGTTATCTCCCAAAGACGTTACTGGTATCACTGGGTGAATGATACCATGCATATTAAAATAGTTTTTTTGAAGAAGAGAAATGACAGCTTTCAGTCTGGAAGGAAGTCAGAATGTAGGAATATTTTCCAGGACTGAAAAAGGGTAGCTAGAAAAAGATAGAAAGAGAACATTAATAAGTAAATAGTATGCTCAAATTGTGGTAGTAAAGAGTTTAGGCTGTTTGTAGGTATAAGGTCTAAAGCTATCAAATATTAGAGAAAAGATTACTGAATTAATCTTACTGAGATTGAAATTCATCACAGTTACCTCCTTTTTGTGTATACCCTTACTAGAAATATCATGCTATCTGTAAGTATTCTGCTAAAAATGTACATCTTCCCTTTCCCCTGCCATAAAGTGCCTCATCACAGCATTGCTTCTTGTGTGCTATATAAAGCTGTAAGCAAACACAGATTCCATAAAAAGATCTTGGCTTTGACATTTGCATATCACAAAAATATACTGCCTTGGCACATTCAGAAGTTGCAGAAATTGATGCAATTTGAATTCATTTTGCCCACTTTTATAAACAGTAGTTATTTAAATCTCTTAAGATATTCAGCTGAATCTGCCTTTCATGACTGCAGCTCTTAAATATATGAATAATCCTTTGGGCTAAACTCACAAAAGGATTTTGATATTAAAATGACTAATTCCTAAATGCCCTGTTACCTAGTGGAATTAAACATTCCTTGATACACAGAGCATGTTACAAGCAAACCCCCTGAGAGCTTGAATCACAAAATGCATAGTGAAACAACTAAAACATATGAAACAACTTCCTAGGGTAGCCAATAGGAAATGCAGAACACTTGGGCTACAACTGAGTGCAACTTCATATATTCATAGATTTGTTTTTGCCCAGAATTGTGCATAATTCAGTGTGGCCTTCTTTTCTTTTCTTTTCTTTTCTTTTCTTTTCTTTTCTTTTCTTTTCTTTTCTTTTCTTTTCTTTTCTTTTCTTTTCTTTTCTTTTCTTTTCTTTTCTTTTCTTTTCTTTTCTTTTCCTTTCTTTTCCTTTCTTTTCCTTTCTTTTCTTTTCTTTTCTTTTCTTTTCTTTTCTTTTCTTTTCTTTTCTTTTCTTTTCTTTTCTTTTCTTTTCTTTTCTTTTCTTTTCTTTTCTTTTCTTTTCTTTTCTTTTCTTTTCTTTTCTTTTCTTTTCTTTTCTTTTCTTTTTTTCCTTTCCTTTCCTTTCCTTTCCTTTCCTTTTTTTCTCTTCCCTTCTCTTCTCTTCTCTTCTCTTCTCTTCTCTTCTCTTCTCTTCTCTTCTCTTCTCTTCTCTTCTCTTCTCTTCTCTTCTCTTCTCTTCTCTTCTCTTCTCTTCTCTTCTCTTCTCTTCTCTTCTCTTCTCTTCTCTTCTCTTCTCTTCTCTTCTCTTCTCTTCTCTTCTCTTCTCTTCTCTTCTCTTCTCTTCTCTTCTCTTCTCTTCTCTTCTCTTCTCTTCTCCTCCCTTCTCCTTTCCCTTCCCTTCCCTTCTCCTTTCCCTTCCCTTCTCCTTTCCCTTCCCTTCTCCTTTCCCTTCCCTTCCCTTCCCTTCCCTTCCCTTCCCTTCCCTTCCCTTCCCTTCCCTTCCCTTCCCTTCCCTTCCCTTCCCTTCCCTTCCCTTCCCTTCCCTTCCCTTCCCTTCCCTTCCCTTCCCTTCCCTTCCCTTCCCTTCCCTTCCCTTCCCTTCCCTTCCCTTCCCTTCCCTTCCCTTCCCTTCCCTTCCCTTCCCTTCCCTTCCCTTCCCTTCCCTTCCCTTCCCTTCCCTTCCCTTCCCTTCCCTTCCCTCTTCCCTTCCCTTCCCTTCCCTTCCCTTCCCTTCCCTTCCCTTCCCTTCCCTTCCCTTCCCTTCCCTTCCCTTCCCTTCCCTTCCCTTCCCTTCCCTTCCCTTCCCTTCCCTTCCCTTCCCTTCCCTTCCCTTCCCTTCCCTTCCCTTCCCTTCCCTTCCCTTCCCTTCCCTTCCCTTCCCTTCCCTTCCCTTTATTTTTATTTTTATTTTTATTTTATTTTATTTTATTTTATTTTATTTTATTTTATTTTATTTTATTTTATTTTATTTTATTTTATTTTATTTTATTTTATTTTATTTTATTTTTGGTGGAAGAAAAATGAAGACATTGATGGAACCCCTCTGACCTTGCTAGTCTTTCAGTAGTCATGATATCCAGGATGAAAAATATTCATGTTGAAATTTCTCTTCCTTTGTCTGAGTTAGGATTTCTATCTAGTCATTTCATTTGACTTTAACCCCTAATTGATCTATAGAGAAGGTCTCTTTCACACTTTTCTGCTAAAAGCTTCTGCTTTGCAGAAAATAAATCAAATATTAATTGGAGGAATGCCCAGATTCTGTCTGAAATAACTAACTACAAGGCTATAAACTCATTCTTCCACATTGTCTCTTTGCACTGTATATTTAAATAACTTATTAAAATAAAACATCAAAGCATACCAAAACAATTCTCTTTGTCTGTGAGGTGGGATTACAAGACGCACATCTCTATGGTATTTCAGGTAGTACAAGAGCAAGTTGGACAAGCTGTTTTACACTAGAAGCTAAGCTCACATCAACAGTATTACTAATATGAACCCATGCTAATTATGGATAGCAATTTTATAACATGGAAAAAGATAATTTTTATTTCAGTTTCAAAAGCTTCATCTGTTCTTATGTTACTACCCCATTCGAACCAGTCAAGCCCAAGTCAAATCCTGTAGCATCTCTAGATCTATTACCTGAACTGTCTTTTTGATCTGTAGGTTTCCCTACTCTAGCTAGCACAATCCTTTCTGATCAACTGGAGTATTGAGAAAAGAACAGACAGGAAAGCATCAAAATCATTTAAAGACACTCTTGATCTTTTCTATTGAGCTTTCATCTTCAGTAAAAAAATGAAGCATAAATGTAAGGAAAGAATCAGGCCTCAATGAGCAGAAATGACATGCACCTTCAGAGGAAGGTCTGCAGACTGACCCCATACTGTCTCATGGTCTGTGTTAGCTGTCCCATTGCCACAGAACACAAACTTTTTTCCAACATGCAAGTCTATTTCCCTATGCCATTTACTTTTTGTTAGAGACAGACAGGTGTATTCTCTTGACAAACTTGGATGTGGTAATGACAGAAGAGCAAATGAGTACACTAATCTTTCTTTCACTGCAATGTGCAAAGAAGCTGAATAAAGGAGACCATCAAGGCTGTGACCACTCTGACCACCACTAGCCAATTCAGCCAGGACAGCCAACTGTATACTGGGGTGCACCAAGAATGCCATTGCTAGCCAGTTGAGGATAGTGACTCTACCCTTCCACTGGCGCAGACTCACCTTGAATGCTGTGCACAGTTTTCACAGAATCACAGAATTGTCTAGGTTGGAAGAGACCTCAAGATCATCGAGTCCAACCTCTGACCTAACACTAACAAGTCCTCCACTAAACCATATTGCTAAGTTCAATATCTAAACATCTTTTAAAGACCTCCAGGGATGGTGACTCTACCACTTCCCTGGGCAGCCCATTCCAATGCCTAACAACCCTCTCAGTAAAGAAGTTTTTCCTAATATCCAACTTAAAACGCCCCTGGCACAACTTTAGCCCATTCCCCCTCCTCCTGTCACCAGGCAGGTGGGAGAATAGACCAATCCCCACCTCCCTACAGCCTCCTTTAATGTACTTATAAAGAGCGATAAGGTCGCCCCTGAGCCTCCTTTTCTCCAGGCTCAACAAACCCAGCTCCCTTAGCCACTCCTCGTAGGACTTGCTCTCCAGACCCCTCACCAGCTTCATCACCCTTTTCTGGACTCTCTTGAGCACCTCCTTGTCCTGCTTGTAGTGAGGGGCCCAAAACTGAACATAGTACTCGAGGTGCAGCCTCACCAGAGCCTAGTACAGGGGGACAATCACTTCCCTAGACCTGCTGGCCACACTGCTTCTTATGCAAGCCAGGATGCCGTTGGCTTTCTTGGCCACCTGAGCACACTGCTGGCTCAAAATCAGCCGACTATCAACCAATACTCCCAGGTCCTTCTCCACCAGGGAGCTTTCCAACCACTCATCTCCCAGCCTGTAACTCTTCTTGGGGTTGTTGTGCCCCGGGTGCAGGACCTGACACTTGGCTTGTTAAAATTCATAGAGTTGACCTCAGCCCATCGGTCCAGCCTATCCAGATCCTCCTGCAGAGCCTTCCTACCCTCAAGCAGATCGACACACGCACCTAACTTGGTGTCATCTGCAAACTTACTGAGGGTGCACTCCATCCCTTCATCCAGATCATCAATAAAGATATTAAAGAGGACTGGCCCCAGTCCTGTGCCCTGGGGGACTCCACTAATGACCAGCCTTCAGCTGGATTTGACTCCATTCACCATGACTCTTTGGGCCCGGCTATCCAGCCAGTTTTTAACCCAACGAAGCGTACACCAGTCCCAGCTGTGAGCAGCCAGTTTCTTGAGGAGAATGTTCTGGGGAACGGTGTCAAAGGCCTTACTGAAGTCAAGGTAGACCACATCCACAGCCTTTCCCTCATCCACCCAGCGGGTCACTTTATCATAGACGGAGATCAGTTTCATCAGGCGGGACCTGCCTTTCATAAACCCATGCTGACTGGGCCTGATTGCCTGGTTGCCCTGCAACTGCAGTGTGATGACACTCAAGATAATCTGCTCCATGAGTTTCCCTGGTACTGAGGTCAAACTCACAGGCTTATAGTTTCCCAGATCTACCCTCCTGCCATTCCTGTAGATGGGCATCACGTTTGCTAGCCGCCATTCAACTGGGACCTCCCCTGATGGCCAGGACTGTTAATAAATGATGGAAAGTGGCTTGGCCAGCTCCTCTGCCAGTTCTCTCAGTATCCTTGGGTGGATCCCATCTGGCTCCATTGACTTGCATACAACCAAGTGCCGTAGCAGGTCGCCAACCATTTCCTTGTGGATAGTGAGGGCCACATTCTGCTCCCCATCCCCTTCCAGAAGTTCAGGGTACTGGGTATCCAGAGACCAACTGGTTTTGCCACTAAAGACTGAGGCAAAGAAGGCATTAAGGACCTCTGCCTTTTTGTCATCTTTTGTAACTAAGTTCCCCCTTGCATCCAAGTAAAGGCTGGAGATTCTCCTTAGCCCTCCGTTTTGCATTAATGTATTTGTAAAAACATTTTTGTTGTCTTTGATGGCAGTAGCCAGACTGAGCTCCAGATGAGCTTTGGCCTTTCTAATTTTGTCCCTGCATTGCCTCCCAATATCCTTATAGTCCTCCTGAGTGGCCTGCCCTCTTTTCCAAAGATTTTAAACCCTCTTTTTCCTCCTAAGCTCAAGCCACAATTCTCTGTTCAGTCAGGCTGGTCTTCTTCCCTGCCGGCTCGTCTTTGGGCACGTGTGGTCAGACCGCTCCTGTGCCATTAAGATTTCCTTCTTGAGGAGCGCCCAGCCTTCCTGGACCCCTCTGCCCTTCAGAACCACCTCCCAAGGGACTCTACCAACCAGTGTCCTGAACAGTGCAAAGTCTGCCCTCCAGGAATTCCAATACAGCGTTTTTACTGGTCCCCTTCCTGGCTTCTGATAGAATGGAGAACTCTACCATTTCATGGTCACTCTGCCCAAGACATTTTCCAACCACCACATCTCCCACCACTCCTTCTCTGTGGAGAGATGGTCTAGTGGGGCACCTCCCCTGGTTGGCTCACTAACCAGCTGTGTCAGGAAGCTATCTTCCACTCTCTCCAGAAACCTCTTAGACTGCTTTCTCTGGGCTGTGTTGTGCTTCCAGGATATATCTGGGAAGTTGAAGTCCCCCACTAGAACAAGCACTGACGATTTTGCAACTTTTGTCAGCTGCTTGTAGAACTTCTCAACAGTCTCCTCATCCTGGTTTGGTGGTCTATAACAGACCCCCACCAGGATGCTTCCCTTGGATTTGCTGCTGATCCTAACGCATAGGGACTCAACCTTATCATTCCCAGCCTCAAGTTCCATGACATCAAAACTCTCTCTGATATAGAGAGCCACACCACCACTCCTTCCATGCTGCCTGTCCCTTCTGAAGAGCCTATAGCCAGACATTGCAGCACTCCAGTCATGAAAGTGGTCCCACCATGTTTCCGTGATGGCAACCAAGTTGTAGCCTGCCTGCCGCATGATGGCTTCCAGCTCCTCCTGTTTGTTACTCATGCTGTGTGCGTTAGTGTAGATGCACTTCAGTTGGGCCATTGCCTTCTCTCACACCCTTGCCATTGTTACCCCTGGCACAGCTCTAACAAGCCTTGTTTCAGCCCTGTCCTCCTTCTCACCTAGTTTAAAGCCCTCTCAATGAGCCCCGCTAGCTCCTGGCCTAGGATCTGTTTTCGCCTTAGAGATAGGGACCTGTCTGAGGCCATCAGGCCGCGTGCCGAGTAAAGTGCCCCATGGTCAAAAAAAACAAAATTTCTGTGTTGGCACCAGCCTCTGAGCCACGTGTTTATCAGGTGGGCTTTTTGTGTCCTCTCTGTACCCCTCCCTGCCACCATAGGGATGGACGAAAACACCACCTGTACTCCTACTCCATCCACTAACCGTCCCAGTCCCCTAAAGTCTCGTTTGATGGTCTTCAGGCTTCTCTCTTCAATGTCATCACTGCCAGCCTGGACTATTAAAAGAGGATAATAGTCAGAGGGGTGAACCAGGTTGGGAAGTTTTCTGGCAATGACCCTGACCCTGGCCCCAGGGAGGCAGCAGACTTCCCTACGGGTAGGGTCAGGCCAACAAATAGGTCCCTCTGTTCCCCTGAGAAGGGAGTCGCCCACAACAATCACCCTTCTTTCTGTCCTGGTGGAGGCAGTCCTGAGGCGTGGAGTTGAATTCCTCGCCCTAGGCATCCTCCTGGGTAGGCTTCCTACCTCATCCTCAGCTACCTGTCTCTCAAGCTCAAGAGCGTCAAACCTGTTGCGTTAGGGTACCTGGGAAGGTGGGGCCGGAAGGGGGGGGCATCACCTGTAATGTCACACAGGGACCTGTTTCCATTCCTCCTCACCTCCTAGGTCCCCTACCTCTGCCTGACAGCAACAGCGCAGGGGGTCCACCCCCATTTGGGGTGTCTCACCCCGGTACCTGTCCTTCAGGCGGCTGTGCAGGGAGCTGCTCCACAAGTCTATCTCCCGCTCACACTCCCTGATATCACTCAACCTCTCGACCTCCTGCCTGAATTCTGCCACCATGCGGACCAGGTCGTCCACCTGCTCGCACCTCACGCACACAGTCTCTTTGCCCCCCACAGGTGGTAGCAACAGGCTCAGGCACTCCCTGCACCCGAAGACCTGAACTGCCGCAGTTTTGAGAGGGCATTCAGTCTGGGTGTGACAGACTTCCTGGAGAGTGTGCTGTGCCTGGTGTACACCATTGCAGCCTAGCTAATGGGAGGCTGTCGTTACAGGAGGTGTTCGTATGGGTGGGGGGGAACGCTCTGCCCTTCCTGCTCGCCCTGCCTGCACGAACTGCCGTGCTGCCGTGCCACTCCCTTCTGATGTGCCACGCCCAGTTTGCCCATACTGGTTGCCGCGCTCCTGGTCGCTTGCGCTCCCTAGGGGCAGCTTATGAACTGCTGGGCGGTGTGCTGTTGGCTCCGCCTTCGCTGCTGGCTCCGGCTATGCCTCGTTCTTGCCTCGTTCACCTCCCTCATAAGGGCTGCCGGATCCTGGTGGCTCCCTTGAGTGGGCTCGGTGCTGGAAAAATTAGCCCTACCTGTCCGATCCCCCACTCCGCTGCAGAATGTCTGCCCCAGAGCCGATTGCCTCTGCAAGTGGCCGAGTTTTGGGCACCTCAGTATAAAAAGGCCAGAAAACTGTTAGAGAACGTCCAAAGGGCTACAAAGATGGTGAAGGGTTTAGAGGGCTAGACATGTGAGGAGCAGCTGAAGTCACTAGATTTGTTCAGGCTAGAGAAGAGAAGACTGGAGGAGTGATCTTATTGTGGCCTGCAGCTTCTTCATGAGGTAGAGCAGAGAAGGAGGTGTTGATCTCTTCTTTCTTGTGACCACAGATGACCCAAGGGAACATCATGGAGCTGTGACAGGGGAGGGTCAGGCTGGGTGTTAGGAAAAGGTTCTTCACTGAAAGGATGATTGGGCACTGGAACAGACTTCCTAGAGGTCACAGCACTGAGACTGCTGGAGTTCAAGAAATATTTGGACAATTCTCTCAGACACTTGGCCTGATTTGTAGGTTGTCCAGGAGCTGAACTTGATGATCCTTGTGGGTTGCTTCCAAGTGGGTATATATAATATTATAGAACAATTCTATGAAGACATGATTGATATTTAATGCATTTGGTGAATATAAGTTAAAGAATTACTGTGTCAGAGATTTTTAGAGCAAAGGTAGTGGGACAAGGATTTTAATCAAAAACAAGTGGATTATATATTTTTTAATAAATTACTTGACTAAATATTGTTTTTGTAGCTGACAATAAATACTTCTTCAAGACATGTTATGACAAAACAAATATATAAAGAAAGACTAAATGATTTTTTTTTCTGCATGTGTCTTGCTGAGAGTGAGAAATTTCAGATCTTTTAGATCTTTTTCTTCAAAAGGTTTGAAAGGGTTAGTAAATAAAAGCTGAGCTGTAATGAATCTGTCTTTTCCATGTTAGCTGTCTACAGGCAAATGCCATATTAGCTAGTAGAAGATAGCTGAGTCTCAGTGTGTCTCCATGGTGGGGGGCAGTTTATCTTTCTGGGGTCATATCTGCACCATGAGAAGAGGAAATTAAATGTAATAGCTTAAATCATAATAATATAATAAGAGAATTAACAGTGGGACATAAACTAATAAGAAGAAAATTCACAGGCCAGCTGCCCTCCAAAACACAATAGGGGCACATTAAGGAAGTGGTTCAGGAGGCACCCTAATGGGCAGAGATATTGCAAGTCATCCTCAATTGCAAATTTCCTTGTTTGTATTAGCTCAGGTTGGAATTCCAGTATTTTTTTGAAAGTTATTTTTTTTGCTTAGTGAATTTTCTTACTTTCTTTCCTTTCTTTTGTTTATATTTTTATTTTTATTTTTATTTTTTTTCCTTTTGGGGGGTGGGGCCAAGAAAAGAGAAAAATTAAATACAAGATTTTTTTTTTCTCCCTTATCAAAAGGAATGAAAGTAGATTTCATAACCAATAATTCTACATTTTAGTACACTGTTGATAGTGATGCTGTAAATATATACTGATTTAAGACCCATCCTGCCTAGAACAATAGAGCAAGTATATTTGCTAATAATTAATGATTAATAATAATTTAAATGACTGTCATAATGCATAATACTGTTTTGCAATATGATGTGTTTCTCTGTCTTTTTCTAAGGAAGAAAAGATAATACTCATTTTAAATTTGGGAGAAACTAAGATAAAGAGAGGTTAATTATTTTTTTTTGCAAAACTGCCTAGAAATTCTGAATAGATTAGGGAATAAAACACATTTTCTTTGGGTTCCAATAGCTAACCTCCAAACCATTCATCGTTACTGTTGAGATTCCAAGTGATTTACTTTTTTTTTTTTTTTAATTATTTTAAACTGTATTTTGCTTGGATAAAAGTTATTCTGAAAATCAAATAGTTAAGCCAGACTAAAAAGAGAGTTCCAAGTTCCAAGCTTGCTTACATTGTCAGTAACAGTAGTAGAATTATCAAAACATAAAGATATGATCACAAGAATATATATTTTATTATATATATATATATAAATCATAGACAGAAAAATACTGTAAAATTTAATCCAATCCATGAAACATAGGCATTAAATTGCAGTAACTTGCATATTTATGCCAATTTCTAATGTAACTATTGGAAATCTTGCAACAGGCCTGTTAATATAGCCATACTAGTAGAAAAGATCTTTAGCTACATTCTTAACATGTTTGGAAAAGGAACTGAAGTATGAGAATCATAATTAAACACAACTGGCAAACCTCTGATGTTTAGCCATCTCCCACTGTGTTGTTTTGGGATATTTCTGTATATACAATGGAGATGGAAAGGAAAGAAGAAAGACTAGGTCTTAGGAGCTAGCAGAGAATCTTCAAATCATGTAGATCTGAATCAAGAGATTCTGTAATATGCTCTGCAGTTTCTAAAAATAATGGAATGATGCTTAATTGTGATATCTCTGTGAAATTGTGACTAATTAAACTGATAATTATTAGTTTGCATTGGCAGTTACCTTCTCCATGAGTTCCAATGCTATTTTGTCAATATAGAATCACAATCCTGGCTTGCATCTTCTCTCCTGATACAGTTTTGGCAACAATATCAGAAAACTAGGCCCAAATGCTCTGCTAAAAGGATTCTATTTAAAGAGCGAGATAAAACTACTATTTAAAGAGTGTGTTACACAGTAGTTTTAACACTATATTAGATTATATATATGTAACGTAATTGTCACGATCCATGTACTGCATTTTAGCCAGAATTAGACAGAAGAGAAATAGCAAAGACAACATTAAATATTAACAAGATTATCTCATCCTGTTCAATTTCTATATTTCTATTCAGTATGTATTTAAAATACAAATAACTTAGGGCATAGGGACTTCTGAATATACATACACACGTGTACTAATATAGAATGTATTTGTAGCACGTGTTTGATTTCTGTAATGAGTTATGGCATCTCTTATTTTTAAGTCTTTTGCTAAGTGTATTTTGGTTTTGATTACAAAAACATTAATTCTCAGAAGAGTGTAACAAAAACCTGCCACTGTAACAATATTTTTTTCAGCTTAGTGCCCTTTTTTTGGAGTTAGATGTGTGCCTCCTATACGTGGTGTAAGTCGCTCTGAGTTTAAAAAAGGGAAATTATATAAAATTCAATTGTTCTTGGTTAATTTTTAGATTCATTTAAAAAACTCAAGGGACATTACAGATGGAAACACTCAAGTCGGAAAAAGTGGAACATGAACTTATATTTCATTGTAGTCTTTGGGAAGCATTTTGGCCTTGTGTACCTTTTAAACATAGCACTTCTTCTTTATTTTATCTTCCTAGCTCATATAAGACAATGTGTTTTGCAGTCTTGCCAAACCTAATAATTTAAGAATATTTAAACAACCTTAAAATGTAACTAAATTGACTTCAACATTTTTTAATGATATTTTTAATTTACTTTCTTGTTTTCATAAAATTATCCAATTCCTGGCTGTAAAGAAAACAAACAAATTTGCTATTTCAGGATCTTCAGTGAAGGCTTGTACACTAATAAGCCTGAGCTGGATTTTGAGAAAGATGTAAAATTTTTTTCCTGATGCACTTGAAGTACTAAATAATATTTAATGGCTTGGGCTTTCTTGACTTTCAGGCTTATTTTAAACCTGATTACAGGCTAGCTAATAGCCTGTGATTAACACAGCTTGTCTTCCTTTGAGGCTATAACATTACTCCCCATTGACCATTTAACAATTACACAGCATTACTGTATCATAGAATATTTTTGATCACTTTGAAGCAGTTTTCAGCTTATTTACAGAATAGAGATCTCTCAGATTTTCAGCTTATCTCCTTCTTCCTTCTTCCTCAGCTTCTCTTTGTACAGATCTCTGACTCTTCCCACCTTACTTGAGCCCATTCCCTAAAAGTTCCTCTTTTTGACGCTACCTGTTTTCCCTGAATTCTTCCTTTTGGGTGCTTGTTTGTCTGCAGTGTGTAAAAAGATAACAACAATTTTGCCTCTGAACTCTTCCATATGGTGGTTTCCTTCTTCCTGGTTATAAAGTATTTTTAGTATTTATCAACATTTATTTTCTGTCTCTTGAAGGAGAGTGCAACTAACTGATGAGGGAGCTGCTTTGTGTGTGACTTGCAGAACCCTCTGGTAGAAATTGCCCATGGAGTAACCTAAGTTTGTAATGCTTTTACAGTTCTTGTATCACTTTTAGCATTTATCTTGTTAGATGTATCATCTTGTATCACATTTAACACAGTGAGATACATGGCCCAGAAGCTTCTCTTGAGCTAAAAGCGGTGAGACCTTGCGGTACCATGTGGTAATCAGAGGGGTTTACATATGACTATGTATCCCTTACCCACAAAAAGTCCTACACCAGTGCCAGGATTCAGTATAAAGCTGTGACCCTTCTGTTCATTCCCATACTTAATCCACTCCTGGATGTCCCTTTGTAATGCTGAGGAGGATTTCCCAGACATGTCTGCAAGGCATTTCCATATTAAGTGTAAATGCAATGAGCCTGAGGCTTCCAGGAAGCTGCAGACTAACTGTGCATGTGTTTCTCAGTAATTTTTACATCATATTTACAGTGTACACGGAGGCCATCTGTGCAGCACATGTATAGTGGATCTATTGGCCTCATTGCAAATGCACTGCAAAGTTGATATGCGCATGTGGAGTGGATATGTCCAGATTTTCTCCACTACTGCTCTGATTAGGTTGTCAGACATCCAGAAATCCTGAACAAATGTCAAAAATCTTTGAATTCCCCTTGGATATATGTTCCAGGCAGAAAAAAAAAAAAAAAAAAAAAAAAAAAAAGGATGTGTTCAAGGGAACTGAAGCATATGGTAGTCTATCCGGCACAGACCACACTAAATGACTTAGTCACGTCTTGATGACAGAACACAGGAGGGCTGGCTCCATATGCACCTTCTGGCTGCATCCCAGTTTCATACTGGGACAAGATTTGGGTGATTACCAGGTCTTTGTGGATTTATTTCACGGTAAAGAAATCTA
This sequence comes from Aythya fuligula, assembly GCF_009819795.1. Taxonomy (NCBI): domain Eukaryota; kingdom Metazoa; phylum Chordata; class Aves; order Anseriformes; family Anatidae; genus Aythya; species Aythya fuligula. The sequence goes on from NC_045559.1 coordinate 148,064,343, forward strand.
GATATATGTGTCAGGGAGGAACAGCCATATCATCCAAATAAGTCCCCAGTCTGCACAATCAAGGGAGCAATTTGGGGTAGGCTATGGAGGTTTTCAGAGCAGAAGTGAAGATACAGGCTCACTCACATGATGTCCTGGCAAGGAGTTTACTGCATTCCATATTTTCCCATATGTTATAGATACAATTGTAGAAAAACGCTAATGCTTTGTTGAATGTGTCTTTGAGAAGTGAAGGATGTTTCTGCTTGAAAAACAAAGGGACAGAGTACTTAGTTGCCAGGCTGTTACTCATTTGTAAAGTACACAGTGAGCAGCTACAAAACAGCAATTCAAGAAAGGAAAATGAAACATAGAAAACAGAGTGAATTCAGACATTTTTTCTTTCTACTTTTACTAAAGTGCCTGCAATTCCTGCTTTGAAGCTAGCAAAAGAACAATAAATAGTAAGGAAAGAAAAAAGTTGTCTGCATTTATTTCATAAGCTGTTCATTTTATATAAGCTTAGAGACTGTTAGGTGTATGAAAAACATGCCCATGTCTCTTTTTAAGATGCAGCCATTACTCTTTTGGCAGTTTGGTAGTCAGAGAGAAAGCTGTAGGTTAATAACATGGAAATAATTATAATTATTGTTATTTTATTTTATTTTATTTTATTTTATTTTATTTTATTTTATTTTATTTATCTTTATCAGATTAAGGAAAATATACACATTATAAATGGATATATATATTTTTATATAATTAAATATTAATATAGACTTTAGAAAAAAATCTTGACAGAGAGAAAATGAAAGTTAATGCTTTTTAAAGTAACAACAAAAGAAGTAAAACAAGTCATAGAACATGTTTCAGTGTATTTTTAGGTATAACCTTACTTTTAAATATATTTAAAAATTTTCCTGAAGCTAAATGTAGCAGCATATCTATGCATTTTCCAGAACTATATGGTCATTGACCCTGCAAACTGTGTTACATATGCTTAACTTAACACCTGTGAAGAGTCCTAGTGAAATCAAGTGCATGAAGGTAGTCATAGCAGCAAGTGTTGGCAAGACTGAAGTCAGATTAATCTAATGTATTGCATGTTGCTCTGGAAAAAATCTTTGGACTGTATCCTACAAATCTTACATTGGCAAGTCTCCAGTTGATGTAAATCGGATTTCTGCCTGATTGAGAACTGCATGAAACAGGGTTCACTTTCTTGATAATCCTTGTAAAGAAAATAAGAAAACCACAGCTCATTATTATTATTGCTTTTTGATTTCTTGACACAAAGTGTATATGATAGTGCCTGTGATTTGGAAAAGGAGAAAAAGCTGTACATTTGGCAAATTTTATTTAATAATAGAAGAATTATTTCCAGTGCACAATTTAGAGTGGTAAGGGTCATTGTTAAGTATAATTATTATTGGACCTTAATGGAATAAGGATGCTGTCTGAAAGATTCTCAATAAATAGCATGAATCTTATAACTTGATTGATCTGATAATGTAACTACAGTCAATAACTAAACTGGAGTAAGAAATCTGTCTTACTGACATTCTCAAGGTTTCAACATGACTTTTGCCTAGTCCTTACAGACAATCATGTAAGATACGGGAGAGCAAGTTAAAACTTAATTCCTTTTTTTTTTAAATTTATTTATTATTATTATTATTATTTTTTTTTACTGGAATTTCCACTTAAATCTTCAGCAAAGTTATTTTGTTCTAATGTTTTTCCTTCATTATTCTTATTATTTTTAAATCTCTTTCAAATAAGTATTTTTCTGCCACCAAAAAAATATTTTTGAAATATTTGCATATAATGATGCACAATGAATTCTGACTGTTTGATATTACAGAATCTCAACTCTATAGTTATCTGTGTTCTGTAGTTACAGAGACATAGAAAAGGAAACAAAACAAAACAAAACAAAAAAACAACAAAAAAACAACCACAAGGTCCATTATTTAAGTATTCCAGATACATATCTAAATCTTTTCTTTGTTATTTAATTTAGTACTGTGGTTAAAAGCATTCTTACGTTAACATTAAATTTTAAAAGTTCATTCCCAGTATGTATAAATTAACATTATATCTTAGAAAAAGAAACAAAAGTCAGATATCATTTGAACACTAGTTATTATATATGACTTACAATGTCTATAAAGAACAAAGAAGCTACAGCAGAAACATAAAATGAAGCTCTTTGTGTTAAAAATCTTTTATTATTATTATTTTTTTAATATATATTGCAAACCAAAAACTACTACTACCACTATGTTAGGAAGTTTCAGTTTAGCTTTGCACTGATAAGAATTAGGTAACCAATTTTTCCCCCTTTCTGAGCATTCCCTTTTCCTGCAGAAAGGTAAAGCAGTGGAACTAGTTCTCACCAATATATATCCAACCTGGAGGAGAATGGATGCAGCTTGTTCTGTATGTGGGAAAGACATTTGGAGGCAGTTATACGTGCACTAAGAACTCGGCAGGTGGCATGGGAAGTCAAAATGTTTTGTTTTAAAATAAGAAAATGATCAGAGTGAAATTCAGGAACACTGCCCAGGCATTTACTTCCTGCACTAGCAAGATGAAAACTTTTAATTCCAGATGTTTTGCTATGAGAAAAAATTCAGAAACAAAACAATGCCTGAAATTCTAGACCCCCAAATAAGCATGCTCACTCTCATGTCAAACATGTATGCATTCTCATTATAGAAAGGAAGGATTCCAGTTAGGTTTAGCTGAATGCTCAATTGTGTCTCTGTACCAGAATAACTTTTTACTTTAAGACATATTTTTGTTAAGATGTGACTTTTTATGGCTTTTTTTATTCAACTGATGTGGACTTAATATTCTCTCTCTCTCTCTCTCTTTTTATATATATACATATATATATATATAATTTTTTGTTTAGTGTATTTGTCTAGAAGCTTACCAGGTGTTCATATGCAGCAAAGAGTAGGTGAAACTCCAACAAAAGCTTTTTATTCAGGGAAGTTACTACAGTGCTGACAATATGCTGTAGTTGGGCTTAAAATGAGGACTGGTCAAATAAGTCACAGCAAACAATTTATTCAACACACATATTGCCATTGTTTTTTCTCAGGAATTGTCCAGAAACAGGTTGCAAATCTCTCAAACGTAGTTACTGGAGATGGAAAAAATATGAGTAATTCTACTCTAGTGAGCAGCATCTCTGACGTATGCAGCAGTGCCTTACAACAAGAAAATTGTTTTGATATTAGTAATACAAACTAACTTAAAATGTGAATGCTTGAGGAGAATATGTCCAAAATATAGTTTTCTCAATTTTAATTTTCCTTTTGGCTCTCTGTCAAACGACATTCCTTTGTGAGGGCAGTCAAAGGAAGTCAAAAGATGAACAATTCATTAAAGAGCTGATTTACTGGGTCAGCTACATCTCAGAACATGGTGTAAAAACAGACCTCCATACTCAAGAGCATGTCTGATCTGGTGATGCAGGCACAATGTTTGAACATAACGTTACTTAATCTCTTTATAAGTTTTCTGTGACGAAAAGTCACAAAGAAAAAAAAATCAACAAACTAGATTTCTGATTTGTAGGTTTGTAAGTTGTACAGGAATTTTCAGGTAAAGACTGTGCTAGAAAGTGGAGAATTTTTATTTATTTATTTATTTATTTATTTATTTTTAAATTTGAAGCACAGTCAAGTCTAAGCTACTCATTGTAATTCATTGCTGTATTTTATTTGGCTTCAAAAGTAGGCTCCAAGAAGAGTAAGAGTAAAGAGATGTATGCAAAGGACCAGCAAGCAGCCTAGATCACTATGTTGAGCACTTGCTCATCATCTTATCTAGTTATCTCTGTCCATTCTGACTGTACAGGCTAAAATCCTATCCTGAAGGTAAGCATTTGCCAGCTTACTTCAGAAATTGGATGTGTAATGAATCAGCTTAAAAAAAGAAAAAAAAAATCTACCGCTGATCAAAATGATCATATATGTGAAGTGGCAAACATACATCTTGCTTTATGAATTCGAGCCACATTTCCTAGCTACCCTTATGGTTATATATATATGGTTATATATATATAGATGGTTATACATCTATGCTCGTTCTTTTGCAGTCCTTCTTATCAGATCCATGAATCTTGAGTCTGTTACAGCTAGTTTAGCAGAACATCTGTGTCCGGAATAACCTTTAACCTAGTAGCTTGGGAAACTAGATTAAGAGACTTGTATATTTTCAAATTAAAACCTAGTATTTGAACAGTGAGATGCTCTCATGTCAGTCATGTAGTGGCAGTTTGCTCTTGTTTTTAATGAAAAGCTGGGTCCTGTCTGTTTAACTGTGCTTCAAAAGTGCATACAAGTTTTTTAAAGTGAAATACTACAATTCAAATTCTAAACTATTAATTTAAAAGTGTCTTTTCTGTAGTATTACTCATTTGTAAGACATTGTACAAGCTTTGGAGTATTTTTCAGACCACAAAACATACTAGTAATTAACACAAATAGTACTCAACAGAATTAAATTTTGTGTAAGACAAAAGTTTAGTTTTCTCAGGACTGCACTGTTTTGATTTTCAGTTATCAATACTGGATATTGTTTAATGATTTGCAATACAGAGGAGTTTAAATCAGTTCACCTGATAGATCCTCTGGCCTTGGATTCTGTAGCACTTAAATATTTAAATGACACTAAAATACTAATTGATAACTCTGGTATGAGCAATGGGAAATGGTATTTTTGTACCATCACCATCTGATTGTTATTCTAATCATTACAAAATGGTGCAATGGAAGATTTTATTTCCAAATAGGAAAGATTGAAGCCTGTTATGTCATGTGCTTTATTTTCATTTTAGGAATATGTTAACTTGTCTTATGACAACATTACAGTATATCGTACATCAAGTTAAAACAAAACAAAACAAAACAGAATGACTCTACAATGGTTGTCTTGGAAAGCAATCTCTCAGTCCCCAGTGGAATGGTGAGATGCTGGAAAGAGGCTACTGATTAGTCATAAACATAAAATTCTTTTACCAACAATTACAATGTTCATAAATAGTTCAATATTATTATATATACTATTAATATATACTAATATATGCTTTTTAAGTCTGTACATTATAAAAATATAAAACAGTATAAAAATTATAAAAAATATAAAACAGTATAAAAAATTAGCACAGATTAAACGCAGGATACAACAAAGTGAGGAACATATTTTTGTCTTTTCCTTTAAAAAAAAATGTTTTGGCTAATGGATCTAATGCTGTCTAAAGGGAAAAGATGGATATTACCATATATTTAGTTTTATTCTTAGACTCGTTTGGAAAAATGCTTCCTTATTTTATTTTATTTTATTTTATTTTATTTTATTTTATTTTATTTTATTTTATTTTATTTTATTTTATTTTATTTTATTTTATTTTATTTTATTATTTCATTTCATTTTATACAGAGAATTCTGCTCTTTAATAGATAAACTACATATATTCATTTACTTTCATATAAGTTATGAAATAAATATAGCTCCAAAACCCACTGGGGCTATATGTTGTCCCAAGAAATTCACAGACTTGTTAAAATAGAAACACATTAAGCAGCAAAAGTTACAGCATTCCTGATTTATCTTGTCATCATACCCTGAACTCAGTGTTGTATTTTTTACCCCTTTAGTATGTATCACAGCTAAAAGACCAAGTGTCAGCTTCAACAAGCATTTCCTAACATTTTTTTTTTTTCTGTAGAAGATACATTAAATTACAGTTTCTTTCCACTGTGAAAATTGTTTTAGTACTACTTTCTTTATAATTTATTAGACTGTTAAAAAATAATATAAGCTGGATAAAGTTAACTCATACATTCAGTTATGCCTGAAATAAACAATCTACACCCTTATCGAGGTTTCTGATACTGAGAAGAAAAGTTTATCGAGGTTTCCGATACTGAGAAGAAAAGTTTTTTTTTTTTTTTTTTTTTTTTTTTTTTAACTGAAGGTTAAAATCAGGTCAGCTCAGGTTACTGAGCTGATAATAGTTTGACCTGACTGGTTAGAATTTTCTTTATTGTGGGAAAGCTTAATCAAAAATAGATATATGCAACAAATGATAGTATAAAGCCCAGTTTTAATGTAATAGGAAGAAGGCAATTCACTTGTACTCAGGTAAGGCAATTGTGTCTGTTTGCCAGGATTTGGGGCTAGGAAGAGAAGTAAAGTGAATGAAGGTTTTTGAGGGAAAAAAAAAATAAAAAAAATGAAAAAGTGCATTACTGGGGGAATAGGAGTTAAGTTAGAACTGGATGAACCTCTAAACAGCTGCAAAAGTTCATTAATATTAGGATAAGGAACTTACCAATATGACCTAAGATAAACGGTGAGAAAAAGTCACAGCTATTTGTTGTTGCAAAATAAGGATCTCCAGTGGGCTATGTTCAAATAAAGCTGACATCTTCGAGAGGACCAGTGCTACACAGTGCCTCTTGAATTGGAATAAAAAACTTCAAGTTGTATTCCATCTCATTTGGAGCTTCTCAACGCAGCAAGATAACATAACTGTGGTGCTGTTGCCAATATTTCAAAGCTATTTTCTCAACTGTGGTCTATTTCTGGTTATAGACACCACATTAACGTGGCATGATGAGGTCTGCAAATCCTGCGTATTTTCAGAATACTTGTAGTAAAGATTAAAAAAAAAAATGAAAAAAGGAAAAGCAGAGAAAATTCAATAATACAAGCATGGGCCATTGGGCCATAGCAGTGGCTTCAGTATCAGGAAAAGGTGTCAGGCATGTCTGGTTTACTGTAGTAAAGACGTAGCAAAAGCAGTTTTGAAGGAATAAAAGGATAGTCTTCTAAAAGGAAGGATTCAAGGAGAACTTGCATAATTTCACATGAAAAGGTGATCCAAAAAAAAACCAAACAAAAACAAACAAACCAAAAAAAAACCACCACAAAACAAAAATAAAAAAAAAACAACAACAATCAAAGCTCCCTGGCCGTTCAAAAGCAGCCCCTAGGGAACGTGGCGAACAGGGCGGGTAAACTGGGTGTGGCATGTCAGAAGGGAGTGGCGTGGCAGTTCGTGCAGGGAGGGTGAGCAGGGAGGGCCCCTCGCCTCTCTCTTGCAGCGGTCTCTCCCTTTGGTACTGGTACTGGTAGCCTGCTTGCGAGAAACCTGGCCATGGTATCAACCAGACAGAAAACCATGGCCTCCACATCTCTTGTGGCCTCTCCCTCACAGTCACCAATGTGGCTACTCAGACGGAGGGTTTGGGGAAACAAACATACTGCCATCCAGGTCTTGGGCTGCAGGGTGGGCCCGAGTCTTCTGTCCTTATCTGACAGCGACAGCGAGGGTTATACCTACGGGAGGTGTGCCCAAGTAGAAGAGCTGCTCAGCCAGGTTGCGGAGCTTCAGGAGGAGATGAGCAGGCTCAGGAGCATCAGGGAGTCAGAGAGGGAATTGGCTATTGGAGGTGTACTCTACCCTCTCTGAGACAGACTCAGGAGCCTGCCGCAGCACAGGTGCCTCCGGCTGCACAGAAGACAAAAGTCCCCTCATCCCACCAGGCAGTAAGAGGGGATCTAGGCCATGGTGGGGAATGGAGGCAGGTTCCTGTTTGGGGAGGTAGGCGAGCCCTGTCCCTGCCCATCTCACCTTCCCATCTACCCTTATGTAACAGATACAAGGCTCTAGAATACCATAGTCAGAACAATGAAGTAGACGAAACCCCATCCCAGTTGGAGAGGGTGCCTAAGGCAAGGCAACCTACTCCCCACATTGCTACATCATCTGTCAAGAAAGACAGAAGGGTTATTGTCATGGGGGACTCCCTTTTGAAAAGGACAGAGGGCCCAATATGCTGACCGGACCCAACTGACAGGGAAGTCTGTTGTCTCCCCGGGGCTCAGGTGAGAGACTTAGCTAAGAAAGTCAAGTGCCTGATATGGCCCACTGACTACTACCCACTACTGGTCTTTCAGGCTGGTAATGACGAGGTAGCAACGAGAAGTACGAGAGTGATCAAAAGGAACTTTAGGGCTTTGGGATGACTACTTAAAGAATCAGGGACACAGGTTGTGTTTGCCTCTGTCCTTCCAATAGGGAGGATTGATGCTGACAAGCGGGCTCACCACATTAACACGTGGCTTTGGGACTGGTGCAGCTGACAGAACTTTGGGTTCTTTGATCATGGGAAGGTCTACATGTACATGATGCCAGGTCTGCTATCACCTGATGGGATGCACCTCTCTCAGAGAGGGGTAAGGATTTTGTCTCAGGAATTGGCAGGGCTGATAGATAGGGCTTTAAACTAGAGTTGAAGGGGGAAGGGGATAAAATCAGGCACGCTGGTGATGAGCTAAGGGATGGTGCCCTAGAATCAGAGGGACTGTGTGCCAGTGAGGCCCTTTGGTTGGCTCCATAAGGTGCTGTGTGTAGGGAAGCACATTTGAAGTTCTTCTACACAAATGCATGCAGTATGAGGAATAAAACGGTGAGTTAGAAGTCTTGGCCCAGTCCCACAGCTATGACATCATTGGCATGAGAGACCTGGTGGGATGAGTCCTGTGGCTGGTGTGCTGCAATAGATGGTTACAGGCTCTTCAAGAGGGACAGGCAGGGTAGGCGAGGTGATGGGGTGGCGATGTATGTGAAGCATGGGCTGGACTGCATGGAACTTCAAGTTGGCGATGGCAAAGTTGAGAGCCTCTGGGTAAGGATTAAGGGACGAACAAATAAAGGGGATGTCGTAGTGGGAGTCTATTAGAGACCACCTGTGATTAGAGATCACGGCCAGGATGACAATGCTGATGAATTATTCTTTGCAGAACTAAGAGATGCCTTGAGGTCAACTCCCCTTGTCCTTATGGGATATTTCAACTTGCCAGGCGTCAACTGGGATCACCACATGGCTGGCAAGTCCAGGAGATTTGTAAAGCACCTAGATGATAACTTCTTGGTGCAGGTGCTAAGGGAGCCAACTAGGAAAGGTGCCCTCCTTGATCTGTTGCTGGAGAACAGAGAGGGTCTTGTGGGAGACGTGGCAATTGGCAGCCGTCTTGGTCATAGTGACCATGAAGTGGTTGAGTTTAGAATCTATGGTGACAAGGAAAACTGCCACCAAAACTTCAGCCCTGGATATGGGGAAAGCAGACTTCGGGATGCTCAGGGAACTAGTCATCAAGGTCCCCTGGGAAGCTGCTTTTGAAGGCATTGGCATCCATCAGTGCTGGTCAATCTTTAAGCACTGCCTCCTAAAAGCACAGGATCAGGCAATTCCAAAATATCAGAAGGCAGGCAGTGGGGCAGAAGGTTGGCCTGGCTGACCAGGGATCTTCTACTGGAGCTTAGATGGAAAAAGTGTACAGCTGCTGGAAGGAGGGTCAAGCGATGAGGAAGGAATATAGGAATGCTGTTCATGTTTGTACGGAGAAAATTTGTGGGGCCAAAGCCCATCTAGAGTTGAAGCTGGCCATGTCTGTGAGAGACAATACAAAAGTTTTTTTTTAGATATGTTAACAGAAAAAGGAGAACTAAAGAAAACATAGTTCAAATACTTGATGGGGAAGGTCTCCTCACAGACAATGACATAGGCAAGGCAGAGAAATGCCTTCTTTGCCTCTGTCTTCAACACTGATGATGGGCTTTGGGGCCCAGGGTGCCCTGAGCTGGAAGACCATGATGATGGGAATGTGACAAACTCCCAACCGACTCTGAATGTGTGTGGGATTTGCTGCTCCACCTGGATCCATACAAGTCCATGGGTCCAGATGGAATCCATCCCAGGGTGATTAAAGAGCTCGCTGATGTCATTGTGGGACCTCTCTCAATTATTTTTCAATGATCTTGGGAATCCCGAGAGGTCCCAGTAGACTGGAAGCTGGTAAATGTTGTGCCAATTATCAAGAAGGGTAAGAAAGAAGACCTTAGTAATTACAGGCCTGTCAGTCACATGTCAGTGCCTGGTAAAAATATGGAAAAGATGATTCTTGAAGTTATTGAGGCGCACCTGGGGGACAATGCAGTCACTGGTCCCAGCCAACATGGATTCATGAGGGGTAGGTCCTGCCTAACAAATTTCATTTCCTTTTACGATAAGATCATCCATCTAGTAGACCAAGGGAAACCAGCTGATGTGATCTTTTTGGACTTGAGCAAAGCTTTTGACATGGTTTCCCATAGGATCCTACTGGACAAAATGTCCAGCATACAACTTAACAAAAACATCATATGATGGGTGAGCAATTGGCTGACGGGCAGGTGTCATGGTTTAACCCGGCCGGCAGCTAAACAGCTGTTCGCTCACCCTGCCCCCTCCCTCTCTGGGATGGGGGAGAGAAATGGGAAAGTGAAGCCCATGAGTTGAGATAAAGACAGTTTATTAAGACAGGAAAATAATAATAACAATAATAATAATAACAATAATAATTTAACCACAACGATGATAGTAGTACTACTACTAATAATGTGTACAAACAAGTGATGCACAATGCAGTTGCTCACCACCCGCTGACCGATGCCCAGCCTAACCCCGAACAGTCCAGCCCCCTCCCCCGGCTAGCCACCCCTATATATTGTTTAGCATGATGTCAGATGGTATGGACTACCCCTTTGGCTAGTTTGGGTCACCAAACTAACTTGTTAGACGCTGGAACAGGCTGCCCAGGGAAGTGGTGGAGTCACCATCCCTGGAAGTCTTTAAAAGATGTTTAGATGTAGAGCTTAGGGATATGGTTTAGTGGGGATAGTTAGCGTTAGGTAGAGGTTGGACTCGATGATCTCGAGGTCTCTTCCAACCTAGAAATTCTGTGATTCTGTGATTCTGTGACCTGTCCTGGGTCTGTCCCCTCCCAGCTCTTGCTGCACCCCCAGCCTGCCTGTTAGCAGGACAGAGCAAGAAGCTGAGATGTCCTTGGCTTGGTGTAAGCACTGCTCTGCAACAATTAAAACATTGGGGTGTTATCAGCACTCCTAAGCCAAAACATAGCATTCTACCAGCTACTAGGAAGAAAATTAACTCTGTCCTAACTGAAACCAGGACAGCAGGGCTCAAAGGGTTGTGGTAAATGGGGCCACATCTGGCTGGCGGATGGTCTGGCTGGCGGATGGTCACTAGTGGGGTCCCTCAAGGCTCCATTTTAGGGCCAGTCCTCTTCAATGTTTTTATAAATGATTTGGATGTAGGACTACAAGGTGTTTTGAGCAAATTTGCTGATGACACCAAACTTGGAGGAGTTGTGGACTCAGATGAGGGTGGAAAGGCCCTGCAGAGAGATCTCGACAGATTGGAGAGCTGGGCGATCACCAACCACATGAAGTTTAAGAAAGGCAAGTGCCGGGTCCTGCACCTGGGACGGTGCAACCCTCACTATACATACAGGCTGGGTGATGAGACGCTGGAGATCAGCCCCGCAGAGAGGGATCTGGGGGTTGTGGTTGACAGCAAGTTGAATATGAGCCAGCAGTGTGCCCTGGCAGCCAGGAAGGCTAACCGTATCCTGGGATGCATCAAGCACAGTATCGCTGGTCAGTCAGGAGAGGTGATTGTCCCGCTTTACTCTGCACTGGTTCGGCCTCACCTCGAGCACTGTGTGCAGTTCTGGGCACCACAGTACAAGAAAGACATTAAACGGTTGGAGAGTGTCCAGAGGAAGGCGATGAAGATGGTGAAGGGCCTATAGGGGAAGATGTATGAGGAGCGGCTGAGGTCACTGGGCCTGTTCAGCCTGGAGAAGAGGAGGATGAGGAGAGACCTCATCACCGTCTACAACTTCCTCGCGAGGAGGAGTGGAGGGGCAGGCACTGACCTATTCTCCTTAATCACCAGTGACAGGACCCATGGGAATGGTGTTAAGCTGAGGCAGGGGAAGTTTAGGTTGGACATCAGGAAGAGGTTCTTCAGTGAGAAGGTGGTTGCACACTAGAACAGGCTCCCCAGAGGTGTAGTCACTGCACCAAGCATGTCTGAATTTACGTGTTTGGACTGTGCACTTAGTCACATAGTCTAAACTTTTGGGCAGACCTGTGCAGTCCCAGGAGTTAGACTCAATGATCCTTATGGGTCCCTTCCAACTCAGGATATTCTATGAGTCTATGATTCAAAGCAAAACAAACCAGCTAATCAAAAAACCCCCAAATTAATCTCAATTAATCATACATCTGAACTTGGCAAATATCTTTTATGGTTGCTTGGAAGCTTCACATATTTTAGGAATACTGGTCCCTGTTCTGGGGACTTGTTTTTGTTTTTCCATTTAATTTAATACTGCTTAATAAAAGATATCTAGACTGTTCTGAGATTCTAACCAGGACATCTTTAGTTCTCTTTGCTCCCTCATAATTACATGAGGGAGCAACCCTACTACCATAATCTACTGACCTCCAGATACATGTTTTTATGCTGATCCCTTTAATCTTGTCAACTTTGGCTTGCAGTGGTACAATTTCAGAAGGAAGAATAGGGTTATTGAGATTCTCTTGGGGATAATAACTTAAGAGTTAGAGCAGACAGAGAGATGTTTGAGTTTGAAACATCTGAAATTGTAAAGCGAAGTGAACCAAGTTCTTCCATTTTCTGGATGACTGTTATATTCAGTAAATAAGTGCATACATGTAAACGTAATGCAGACAAAAATATATTAGCTCTGCTCAGCTGAAAAAAATAAGCACAACAAGAACAACAGCAAACCACACACACAAAGACCCCACCAATCCTGCAGAAAAAAAAAAAAAGAAATAAAAAGGAGACTAGACTCTGAAAAAGTTTGTATCTTTAGTATTCTGTGTATTTTTTCCATATACATTTATACATGTTTTTCTTGCAAAAACAATACTTGACTCTCCTGAGAGAGTCAGTCCTAGTCAATGCATTCAATGACTCTATGTAATGATTTGTAGGGTAATGTTTCTGCACACATTAATTTTAATTTGATCTGGATTAAAAATCATACATACATACACACTCTACGTATCTATGAAATACGTATATACAAGCCCTATTCTTTGTGCCTATATGGGAGATGAGTTTCAGAATGGGATTATTTTTCCTTATTGTAATATGAATTATTTTCTAGAATAATGTCCATGCCATGCAAGTCACACAGGGTAGAGAAATCTAGCTAAAATCTAGATTCAGTAAGCAGAGCCCCTCATTAATGTTAGTTAGCTGTGTGCTCTTTAAGCAAAAAAAAAAAAAAAAAAAAAAAAAGAAAATTGGTTTGAAGTGCACACGGTACCATTTCATTGTTAATTCTGCAGGCTTTAGGATGGTTCTCTTCATAAAAGCCAACATGGTGAGATTGCCCATCTTGTGCCATTGTCTTTTTAAAACCCTTAATATTGCAATGAGCCTGATGAAGTCTTAATGAGATCTTGACTTACAGGTCCCAGCCTTGTAAATAGATGTATTTGCATGGAAAATTACCACCTAAAATTTAGGGTGAAAAAATACTTCTGTGTATATGTTAGGCACTTATTTAGTGTGAGGCTGATGGAGCACTGGCACGGTTGCCTGGATTAGTTTTAGAGTCTCCTTCCTTGGACAACTTCAAAAGCTGCCTGGACATGGTCTTAGGCAACCTGCTCTAGGTGGCTCGGCTTGAGCACGGGGGTTGGACCAGATGACTTCTGGAGGTCCTTTCCAATGTCAAACATTCTGCAATTTTGGGAAAAATGTATATGCAATACAACAAGTATTACATTTCCTGGTAGGGGTTTTTACTGATAGGGGCCCTGGTAGGGGCTTTCCTGGTAGGGGCTCTGAGTTAGGAGCCTCCTTGGGACATGCTTTATAAGTAAAATAGCCAGATAGATGAATTTTCTGTGGATAGTTCCTACATATATGTGTTGGATTTGGTCTGGGAAGTTCTCACTATATATATACACTATATATAAGTAATATATATAATACATATATATATTACAGGAAATTTAGGAAGAGGGTACCAGTTACCTGAATCTTGTTCAGTCTGTGATAGGAGCTAAGGGCTGATTCACAGAGGTTAAAAAAGGACTTGAGATAACTCAGAAATTCTAAAATCATACAGTGTAATGCTTTGCAACGTATCTCTGGAGACATATTTACTGACAAGAGATAGTTCAGGGAGGAATAAGGGTGGGAAGCTAATAACAGCTTTCCAGTGTTCTGTCTTAGCTACCTGAGTCCTTTTGATTTGCTAAAGCTTGAGATATCTGATCCAAAATTCAAGGCAAGACACAAAATAAGGTGTGTTAAAAGGAATGGCAGAATACTACTGAAAGACGACAAAATTTTAGATCTCATCAAATTTGAGAAAACATTACTTTCAAATCTAAGCTAATTAAAAAGAAATATTTTCTCTCTTTTTATGGTTTATATTCAACCCCCAAATATATAGCTCTTAATCCATGCTTCTCTGGACTTCAGTAAAATTTGACTGAGGCTTAAAAATAGGCCAGGTTCTGGCACACCATGTGAAGCTGTGGCCCTCGGAATACTGATGAAAGTATTCCTAATGCTTTTGTTGGAGACATGATTCCAGCCTTTTGTAGATTTGGGGATTCCTCTACTTGTGTTCTTAGTTAGTACGGGGTATTTTATTTTCATTTTCATCCCAGAACTCTCTGAGTAGCTCTTTTTGCTTTTCTGTTTAAATGCCAAGTTTAGATAGATATTTATGCGGAAAAACACTATCAATAACATATGGAGGATATTTAGGTCCTCAAAAGTTTTGGTATGACTTTGATGTTTCAGATATCATACTGTTCTGAGAAAACCATCTGAGGTTCACAGATAGAATACTTTCAGACCAAACCAGAAACAAAATTCTCCTAATAAATCCTATATTTTCAAAAAAAAATTTTTTTTTTTTAATGGATTCTTTGTGTCCAAATATGACTTTCACTACATGTCCAACAAAAAATAAATAAAATAAAATCAATGAAACGTTTGGATTGTGTATCCTGACATGCTTATAAACTAAATGCAGGAACAGCAGAACCTCACTGCAGAAATAATTGCTTCATGCACAGTGTCCGCAACTTATTTCCACTGTTTAAACTCAGACATATTGTTCTTATTTCCACTTCTCACAAGACATTTGTTCTTTTCACTGTTCCATACTTTGAGTGGATGAGGTTCATCTGGTTTGTTGATGTTATAAAATATGGAATTCTTGTATTAATGGTTATAAAATCATATGGGAATACTTTACACCATGTCTTTGTCATGATGCAGTATTAACTGGTATCATACAGAATGAGTTAACATAGTATTAAATTACTCCTTTTTATGTCATTCACATTTTTTCTTTCTGAAGACTTTTTGTATTATGCTATATTTATGAAGTGAGCAAATGTTAAACTGAAAAAAACTCTCTTAAAGCATTTTTGACCTTTATTCAACAATATTTAAATCAACATATTAAGTCTGACTCCTGAAAAGCTTCCCCCATATAACTAACATTTAAAAATACTAAAATATACTATTGGTATAAATGTCCGACCACTAAGCCTGTTTATACTGTTAAAGCCCATTTTTGTAATAACGATGTATTGATGTAGGCATGTAAGATAGAGGCAATCATCTCTTTCTTTATGGCAGAAAAGTAAGGGGGAAGTTTGACCTGGTTCTCAAATCCTAGTCAGAGTAGCACTTGAATTGAAGTCTAGATCAATATCTTAAAGGTCTTAAAAGCCTGACTAAATGAGAGAAGGCAAGCTTTTTTGAGATGTGACAGCTGCCAAAGAGGTATCAAATACCAGATCAGTAGGACAAAAATCAGATGCTTTGTCTGTTATTCCAATGAGTTAAGAAAGATTATGTACAGACTCTAGTGATTGTATATACCAGATTAGAAGCAAAAGCAACAATGTAGTAGGGTAGATAGGACTTTGGTGGAATACAGGATTGTTTCAAAATTCTGATCTTGACAATTTGTTTTAACTTAAGAGGTACAAAATATGTAAACAGCTACTGAAAAAAAGCTTCAGAAAATCAGACCTTTTCTCCCAAGTAAAGCCTTGATGCTGCACAGAACTGGACTCCTTTTCATGCATGTTGTGATGATATTTTAGGCCTACATAATCTTGCATTCTTTTCTGCATTACTTATAGTTGACAGTGCAGTTTGTAGTAGCTTAGAAGGAATTAAAGATGGGTTAGATTCTTGTTAGAAATTCTATAATTGACATAAATGCACTTGAACTGTAGTAGCAATGAGTATTCACTAGTGCTAACAAGATATGTGGGAAACCTCAGTCTCTGTGGATTGGTAGCTCAGAAATTTCTCTGTTTAGTATTTTCACTATATTTCATTAATCTGATGAAGTCTTTTTCCTTTCAAAATATCAAGTTAATGGTCTACAGTTGAAGTTTGTCTTGTGTAATGGCAGATATAAATGGGAAAGAAACAGGCAGTCTTAAATGTCTATGTAGCTTATTTGGTGTATGCTTAATGCCTTTATTCAATAGCCTGTGTCTGCCGTGTATGTGGAGGTACCAGTATCATTGTTAATCCTTTTTTCATGAATTGACTCACCATAGTCGCCACCTAGAAGAATCTTATACAAGGCACCTTTTTTTTGCAAAAGCCCCATCTGCTGGGTAGATGCTAATCCTCCATCTGCCTAAATCATTGATGCCAGTACGACCACCATTTTCAGTAGTATTACTGTTGATTGTACCTAAGATCTTTTTTTTTTTTGATCTCTGCTTTTGTAACAGTTAGTTTCCAAACTAAGTTTTTGTCTCTTATCCTTCCCTGATTTCGAGAAATCTGACATACGAAACTTTGAACTATCACATGCTGGCATTCCGATTTCATATGTTGACTCAAGGGTAGCCCTAGCCAAGACATCCTACCAAAACAAAGAAAGTGGAGAGGGAAGGAGGAAAACACTTGTGGGCTTTCATCTCAGGCTTGAGAGTTTATTTGGAAAATTCATTGGTCTTTGTGTTTCTGGAGTGTTAAAAATGCAAGAGAAATGGAAAAAAGGATGGGGCACAATTTAATTCTTTCCTGGATTTCATTTAATTTTATGCAGTTCTGGCTGCTGTTTTAATGCTATAGCTGAACTACAGCTCACCATCTACTGTTGTATTTGTATGATATCCTATCATGATTTGTATAGCTGATTCTGGCTTTTCTAAAAATCCTCTCTGAGGAAAAAGGATTCTCTCTCTGAAGTCAAAGTAGGATTATTTCTGACAGAGGAGGATAAAACCTAAAGGCTTGATTCTCTGTCACTAATGAGTTGAGAAAAATCATTTATCCCATGTTTGTCTTATCCTCCTCGTTTGGAGCATTCACATAAAATGTTTCTTTTTATGAAAGTAACTTCCCAAATTAAAACAAGAAGTATTTGAAAGGGGTTGTTGAAAGTCCACAAAGAAATAGTATCACTTCTTTTCTTACAAGTGGATAATATCTCCATAATGTTACAGGGCAAATTTCTTTATTCAGCACTTACAGAGGCTTTACAGAATTCTCTGGAGCTCCTGTGGAACTTGCAGTTAAAATCTAACCAAGGAACCCAGGAAGTGATCAAAATAATCAAGGATTACCATAGGGATCTTTTTACTAGGAAGCCAGAGGAATGTAACTTTAGCATATTAGCATTTTACAGCATACATTTAATATGCTGAAGGAAAACTTCTTGCAGAGCTTTGCCTCCTCATTGTAGCTACAGCTATTTCTACTACATAAAACACATTGTTTTTCTAAAAGTTTTCCTTTTGCTTCACTCCTTCTGCTTACTTTTTAAAAGCTCTACTCCCTTCCAGTTCCCAAATACCTTTCTCACTATGTGCTGCTCCCATTACCACACCTTTTTCTCTGAGGCTTTGGCACATGATGCCAATTTATATATTAAGAGCCCAGAAAGCCAGCTGAATGACTGTGGAAGGCAAAGAATGAGAGATCAACTAAATCTTGTAACACTTGTCATCTAAAATATTTAGAAGTCAAACCTGAGCTAAGCAAAGAGACAGTTTATACAGTAAGTGGGAAAATACAGATCTTTCCTGAGGTGATTTGTCTTCTTTCACCGAGTAAGCCTAAAGGGACATCTCAGATAAGATATAAGAAAACAAGAAAAATAATATCATTGTGTCAATGGTTCCTTCCATCTGTGCAAAAACTAGTCTTTTGTTTTCTCCTCCTTGTTTGGAGAACTGTCCATTTCAGTAAGCTCAGGGGTAAAGAGTAACTTGGTTTGTTTAGAGTACTATAAGGTCCAGAGGTTTTGAATATTCTGTTTTATTCAACCAAAAATGATGTTTAGTTCTTATTTAAAAATGAACAAACAAACTAAATAAAACAAAACCAAAACAAATAAATACAAAAACTGGAATTTGCTGTGTGGTTCTGTTAATTAGGATTATTGGCATATTGCTCTTAACAAACTCCTTCTGTCCCTTCAGTTCAATTAGGCTAACTGCTGGACTGCATACCGCTAATACTTTCAGATGTATTTTTTCCTTTTCTGTGGTTTTGGCAGACATAGTAGGATCATCTGGATGTGCAGGGCAAGCTTCTAACCTGTGGTGGTTCATTCAAAACTCATTTACTCCACCATATATTAACTTTATTTAGAATGTAATAAACCTTCAGACAATTTAGGGAGATCCAAACCAGGCAGGATTAAGTGATTTCTATTAGATAAAATTATATTGCCTTTTAAGTTAGTAAAAGTTCAATTTAATTTCATTCGCATTCTCTTTCACTTCTATAAGTGACACAGAAACAATGTGGTAAGTCTGTTCAACTGCTATTGTTTCTTATTATTTTTAATGAAAGCTGGTAATAGGATCTTCAGAGCGAGAACTACACTGGCACTGTACTTGCTACCTTACAAAGTGAAGAATATATAGTGATTTACTGACAGTCATAGTATCTAAGAGAGGAGTTCTGCATTTAAAAGCAAAAGAGTTTTATAAGTAAATCACTCTTTTCCCCAAGTATTCTTCCTTACCTTGATTATATAAGTTTTCAAAAGGGGTGGATTGACATATGGTGTTATAAGATCATTGTTCTAAGCCTCATTCTCATAGTTGGAAGGACATCTACCCTCAAATCACAAAATATTGTGATTTGAAGGTAGATGTCCTTCCAACTATGAGAATTCTTACTCTCATGAGTCTAGTGGGTAGGCAGTAAGAGTAGAAAAAAACAAAAGTAATTATTATACATGTTTGAAAATCAGTGTTTGTAAATCTTGTATAGACAAACTTCAAAGAGTATAAGCACATGTATGCTTTAACATGTCTGTTCCCCATGACCAAGCTAAAAACATACTCCACAGAATCACAGAATCACAGAATTTCTAGGTTGGAAGAGACCTCAAGATCATCGAGTCCAATCTCTGACCTAACGCTAACAGTCCCCACTAAACCATATTCCTAAGCTCTACAACTCCAAATCATAACTAGTGTTGCTTGCTTTAACAAAATGTGTTCTAGCTAAAGAGGAGTCATCAGACTAATTGTCTCATTTAACTGTATATTTAGGAGTATCCTTCCTTGTTCTTGACAAATGTTTTTACTGAATACATTTAAGGAATACTCTATTCTGGACTGCTCCAGACTATAAATTCCTCTACATTTAGGTGGCATAAATGAAATTTATAATAGATACTGGCAGATTACATTTACTTTTTTTTTTTTTTTTTTTTAATTCTTTTAGGAAAAATAAGGGCAGTAAGATCGTTTGAAATACCTTCAAATGGCATCACATAAATTGAAAGCTCTTTGACTCTCTTCAGAATCAAATGATTCAGATGCTGTTAACAGAATGGAAGCTATTCTTAATCCATGTTCAATCTAATGGTAGCTATTTCTGTGATTTATTGCTTTATTGTGTTTGCACATCCTTGAAGTCTCATCTTTCAAACATTTTTTTTTTTTGAACTGTTGCATAGCCATGTAATGTGAATTATTTGTATGCAAAAAAACGGTGTTTTATACGCTGACACAAACCTATATCCCTGCTCTTACAGTGCAACCTGTATGGATTCATGGGGTCATGAATGAACAACCAATCATGTAATTTGACCCAAAAGTCTTTTCTTCCATGTAATTTAATGACTGTGACCTACCACTACTTAGAAGAAATGTATTTGACATGCCTCTCTATTCTTCAGCTTTACCTGCCATTTTGTGTAAGTAATTTTAATCCTGTGGTTTTTGTTCCCATATGGTAACATAATGGTAAGAAAACAGATATCTGGGATTTCAAAGAGCAATTAACTGCCATACTTTACTTAAATATATTCCTCATCCTGATACTGAGAGATTATTCTTATTGTTGGCAAGTTGAGACAATCAATATAATGAAAATACTGAAATATCAATCAGTAAAAGGTATGAAACAATACAAAAAAAAAAAAAAAAAAAAAAAAAAGAGAGAGACAGAATGGAAAGTACTTCTGTCTTGATTGAATTTAAGAGAAAATTATTAACTTAAATGACAAGAGGCTTAATCAGTTCTGTTTTAAGTTTAGATGTTATCCCAACAGTTCTGTCTGGGTGATGGTTAAGACACTTTCTAGATGTCTGTGGCAGGTGAGTCTCCTGTGTATGACTCACCAAATACAGGATGCAATTACACAGACCTCATTGATCTGTGGCCAGTAGGTGTGGCAATACCTTGAAAGCAGTCCTGACAAAATGGTCATTCCTGGCCTCCTCCTAACTCTGTGCCTGTTCTCCGTCACAGGAGGCTGCAGCATAATTGTACTGTTGGGATACGTGCAAGCATAAGAAGTAGAATTCAGACTAACTACTTTTAGATGCCTGTGATATACATTACCACTTCCAAGGCTTCCTTTCAGTAAATACAGAGTAATGAAGTTCTTCCACAGTCATCTCAGCAGGCCAAATGATCAGTATGCTAGAGACTCCTGTTTCTCTCCACTGACTATGAAAGGTGACAAGACAACTAGCTTAAATATCAGAGTAGACAAGTCTCTGCACTGTAGACCTGTGTACAACAACATGAATATTAACAAGCCTTGAAGTTGCATGCATTATTGATGTTACTTTATTAACACATTTACATTGTGTCACAATATTGATACATTGACAATTAACTCATTTACAGACATTTGTGGACACAGCCTTAATATTCTGGGTGATTTAGATTAGAAAAACAAAACTAAAAAAACAAACCAAAACAAACAAACAAACCAACACAATTCCTGGATGAGAAACATAGAATCCACATAAACCTATAGTATAGCAGATAAATCCAAGGAGAAAAAAACACAGAGAATGAAATTAATATACAACTTAAAATAGTAATGAGAAATAGTAATGAGGAGTGATTATCTTGGATTTATGCATTCTTTTCAACTGATTGTGGACTGAATTTTTACCTGCCTTAGATAGCTTCAGTTTAATTTTTTTTTTTTTAGTCATTTTTCTCGTTTTATGTTTGAATGCTTATTTGGATGCTGTTTTGGAGTTTGAACAAGAGAAAGTGAGAAAACTGTGTCAGGTTCTACCTTTCCTGACATTTATTCCAGGAAAACAACAGCAATGTGATGCATTGTTGCAATTAAAAAAAATAAATTACTGATTTTGTTGTGGTTATTGCTGCTTCTGTAGAACACCGGGAATCCCATAGCTTTCTAGTCTGCCCTTAATTTCTTCTGGTTGCTTCTACTGCAGTTGGACAGAGAAGGCAGGGCAGAGAAAATGAGTAGTTACGTAGTCTTTCAGAAATAGATTTTGTTAGGCAACAAAAGCAGCCGTATCTCTGGGATTTTCTGAAGTATGGTTCTGTAGTGGGTTTACCTGGCAAGGTTTTGGTAACAGGGGGTCATAGGGGTGGTTTCTGTGAGAAGGATCTAGAAGCTGCCCCATGTTTGGTAAGGGCCCATTGTTTTCCAGAGCTGAGCCAATAAGTGATGTTGTTTTGCGCCTCTGTGAGAGCATATTTAAGACAGGGAAAAAAAACACTGCGTCACACAGCAGCTGGGAGAGTGAAAGGAGTGAGGAACGGCCTTGCAGGCGCCAAGGTCAGTGCAGAAGGAGGGGGAGAAGTGCTCCAGGTGCCGGAGCAGAAGTCCCCTGCGGCCTGTGGTGAGGACCACGGTGAAGCAGGATGTCCCCCTGCAGCCCATGGAGTACCATGCTAGAGCAGGGTTCCACACTGCAGCCCATGGAGGAGACCACGGTGGAGCAGGTGGCCCTGCACCAATGGAGGCTTCCACCGCTGGAAGACCCTTGCCGGAGCAGATTCTGGGCTGGATCTGTAGCCCGTGGAGAGGAGCCCATGCAGGAGCAGGTGACCTGGCAGGAGCTGCTGCCCGTGGGGGAGCCAGGTTGGAGCAGTTTTCTCCTGAGGGATGGACCCCGTGGTACGGACCCATATCTGGAGCAGCTCTGGAAGAGCTGCTGCCTGTGGGAAGCCCATGCCAGATCAGATCGGTAAGGACTGCATTCCATGGGAGGGACCCCACAGCACAGGGGACGAGAGTGACCGAGAAGGAGCAGTGGAGAATAAGCACTATAGACTGTCCATAACTCCCATTTGCCTGTGCTGCTGGGGAGGAGGTGGAAGAGGGCAGATGGGGAGAAGGTGCTTTTGGTTTCTTTCCTTTGTTTCTCACTTCTCTAGCTTGTTAGTAATGAGCAATAAATCTTACTGTCTCCTTATGCTGAGTCTGTTTTGCCCGTTACAGTAATTACTGCGTGATTTTCTCATCCTTATCTCAACCTCTGAGCCCTTTTCACATATTTTCTCCCCATTCCTCTTTGAGGAGGGGGAGTGAGAGAGCGGCTGTGGTGGAGCTCAGCTGCCCACTCGAGCGGAACCACTACAGGTTCCTCCAAACAATTCATTGGATGTTTTTCTGTACTCCATTTCGCTTCACCCACTCCAACCTGCCTATCCCCCAATTTGCTTGCATTTGTTTGTCATGGCATGCTAAGGTTTTCCACTTTATCTCTTCACTGGCGTTTCTGTTTTCTCTATTCCCCTTCTCCCTCCCCCCCCCAGTATCTTGGTTGTATGCTGATATATACACAAGAAAAAGACACAGCTTCCAGCATCTCAGCAGAGATGTCAGCAACTGCTGAGGAAAAGAAATGCATAGCTGTGGAGGCTTCCAAAATCTGGTCATTGCTTTTTAAGAAGTTTTTTTTTTTTTTTTTTTTTTTTGGAGATGTAGACTATATTCTGGACAGCTATCAGGACCACCTTCTAGTTCTGGAAAAGAACTACTACAGATTTTTTTACATCTAAAACTGAAAGAAAAAGATGCTAGTTTAGCTTCTCAGCAATATATGCCTCTCTCCAATAGATTATGTTGCTTACCTTCATAAGATTACTACTGTGATGGTAACTGGTATAAGAAAATTATTATTATTACTGTTTTCTGAAATCAGACTAAAGAAAAGAATGGACTAAAGAAAGAATGTTTCAGGAAAAAAAAGAATAAGAAGCTAGGGAGCTTTCAAAGAAATAACTATTTATCATGAGTGAAATCTGCTTTGTTTTCCTATGACCACTTTCCTCTCGTCCCATGTTTTCTCTAATCACTGGTTAATCACTAATTAAAGATCAATTAATTTCAATTCTATCACTAATTTCAATTACTAATCAATTATTTTTAATTAATTGAAATTCCCGTTATTTATTTCCCAGATGACACACAGGAACATATCAAGTAGTTTCCAAAGAACTATACTGAAACTATTTTAACTACTTTTTTAGTGGTTTTTAAAATTATTATTATTTATTATTATTTATATATTTAATTATTATTTATTAGTATTAATTATTATTTATTAATTATTATTTATTTATATATTTAATTATTTATTATTATTATTATTTATTTATTTATTTATTTATTTTTCACATTATACTAGTAACAGAGTAGAGTTTTTTTTTTTTTTTTTTGCTTTGAGAGCTCAGAATTTCTAAGTAGATAGCAGAAGTAGGTAGAATAAGACAGGTAATTCTCTAGGTGGGCTGAAATGACACTTTCCCTCCTATAATATTAACATAATTAGTATGTAATTGTAATATTTCTTTCTAGTGGAGCAAATGAAGCAATGGTTCATGTAGAACAGAGAAAGTGATTCTATAGTTCAAATGATGCTGCTGTGTATTTCTGTACTAAAAATTCATTATCCAGTCTTGCTAAAATGTTGTTGCTTCATTAGCAAAAAATCTTGAAATGTACAAGTAATGCTTACTTTTTGAAATATGCATGCTCAAAAACAATTGCAATTAACTGGAACGTGCAATCTGTCCAGTTACATGATTACTGCTGAATATCTAGTTAATTTTATGCACACAGTTATAAATAATTCAACAGATTTATTAATTTTCAGGTTTTAAGTTTATATTTCTAGAGGAAAGTGGTTGTGTGGTAATAATGCTATGGGAGCTATGAGGGTATTACTGATGTGCCCAAAGCCTGTCCATGTTTTTTAACTGTACCAGTTGATCTATGAAAACAAAGCAGATTTCACTCATGATAAATAGTTATTTCTTTGAAAGCTCCCTAGCCTTAGATGGAAAATCTCACAACCTCTGCTCACCCAACCCTCCCCACACCTGCCCCTCCTTCCTTGAGCTAATAACTACCAAGGCAAACATATAAGATGGCAGAAATCTCATGTCATAGACTGGAATCTTGATGTAGCATGTGCTTTTAGGGCTGACAAGCAAGTAGAGACAGACACAGAACCAGACATTGTATTCTACTTGCAAACATCTATGAGAGCAAAGTAAGCTACAATTTTTATTTTGCTTATTGAATTACCTGCCAGTTTTGCTGAAGAAACTGGGGAAAAAGAGTGCCTCCTTCCTTTTACTTGTTTCAGGGTTGACCTTATAGATAACAGTCTATATGAGGGATGTTTAAGTAGACCATCTATATCTTCTGTGATTATAAACAACCAGTCCAGGTAACTACTTCAGATGTAGACATCCACTGTGTAGATGTCTAATGAAATGAATCCTGAATCTATTGCTTTCACCCTCCTAGCACTCTCTTCAAGTTTATGGTGGGGAGAAGTATGAGCTGCATCTCCTAGAGCTTCCATCAAGATGTTTCTGAGAATCACAGAGCTTCCTTATTCCTATCCCTCCTTCCCTGGACAGTGGAGAAATGCTAGAAGTTGCAGGTAGGAAGAAATGTACTGGCAGCTTGTGGGAGTGTGAGATGAGTATGTGCTGAAGGGGTGTGCCAGCAGTGTAATGGAAGAAAATCTGAAGAGTGGGAGTCTGTGTGAAAAAGAAGGGGTGAACAAAAACTAGAGCAGGAAAACGTATGCTTAAATTAGAATGGTAGCTGAAAAGATATGGGGTGAAAATGTATTAAGAAGTACTATGGATAAATGATTCATCACAGGAAAACAGGAGTTGAACAAGAAGACTTAAGGAAAAGAGTTGAAGGGAAGTTTTGAAAGGGGAGAAAAATTTGACTAGCATACAGACTAAATTCCACATAAGAAATGATTAAGCAAATTAGTACTTATCAAGCTCAGAAAAAAAAAGTGACTTAGGGGACATATGAAAGAAGTCTATAAATGTTAAGGACAAAATTGATTAAATTAATTCTTCCCCTCTTCCAAGAAGATATATTAAACTTCAATTAAATTAGTAACATTTGGACTCCAAAAGGGGAAAAAAATAAAAAAAGAAATTTATGAGATTTGTTGTCCTTGAAAGTCTTGAAAGCCTATCCAGATAATGACATTTACTAATCAGAAACCAGAAACAATTCAGCAAATCCACTGAACTGAAAATCTTTGGATGCTGAGAAAATTCTAGAAGTATTGTGTATGCATCATTTGTTTATATTTCTCCTTATTTATTTGCTTATGGCTGTTGCCAGAGGAAGCATGCTGAGCTACATGATCCTTATGCAGCATGGCTGCTTTGTTTTCTAAGTAGCAAAGAAAAAGAAAGGAAAAAAAAAAAAAGAATACACTACTCTTAATGTTCAGGAAACATTATGGAGGCAATATTTAGGTGACAAGTTTTTTAGGCATATACATTTAAGAAATATATTCTTAGGAATTATTATTTTAAAGCAAGTCTTGTTAAGTACATCTGTCTATGGAAACAATTTCCAAATCTATTTCTAGTCAGTCTCTAACAAATGGTACAGATGTAATGGTACAGTCTGAGATGCCTTGTTTGGAAGATATTTTATATATATATATACATATATATATAATAATATATATATATTATGTATATAGGGTATATATATAATAATAAAATACCCTTCTTAATAATTTCATTTAACCTAACTTGAAGAGATTTATCTGAAGCCTGTATTCATGTCAGGGAAATTGGGTTTGTGCCAATTAACTGAGGCTGTCGTACTATGGCTTATCTCAGACAAAGCCTTCCAAAACTGCCATGTCATAAAAAGGCCAAAGGCCTTGCAGCTCTTTTGTAAGGCCTTCCATCAAACCATGCTTATGGAGAACCAAAAGCTGGGATCCTAGAAAAAGCAGTAGGGGTCTTAGCAATGTGTGTCGTGCTTGTCAGTGCAATGAAAGACATATCAAACTTCTGCTTCCTTTAATTTATTGATACTGATAGGTGCATTTTAAATGAATTAGTACTCAGGAAAAGTGATGAATAGCTTAAGAAGTATGATATGTACATAATAGAAGTACCGTGCTCAGGTAGTCATGAAATAGCTGTACAGGAAGCAGCCTAATCTTCCTTATTAATGTCTGAAAGGATGGTGACATCCATCAAATAAAGTATAATTGTCTTTCTTTAATATAAGTGACTATTACAATTATCTTGATATAATGGATTCAGAAATACCTTAAATCAGCCAGATTAATAAACAAACAAGCTCAGCATAGTGGCCATCCAAGAGGTCAAATCAGGTTGCCCTGAGGTTAATTGGAGTTTTTCTGCTGAATTAAATTAGGCAAGTGTTCAACAGGAAATGCTTGAATAGCTTTCTTTCAGTGAATGTAAGCCTTAGTTTCATGTTATGTCCAAAGCACAGTTTTTCTTCTGGCTTTAATCAATAAACCAAACATCAGTCCTTTTCTTATCTATGTATATAGCCGTATCTACTGTCCATCAACAATTAAAACATCTATTACTGAAAAGAAATTAGACTTCCATACTATTTTTAATTCCAATTTGTGTTTGAGTTAAGGAAATGAGGGAAGGAAGAGAGGGAGAAATGGTGAAAGGGAGAAGAGGAAGAAAGAAGGAAAGAGAACAAAACAGTAATATTTTTTTAAAATCTTGTTCCTAAACTCATATTTAACCATGTCAATGAAAGCAACCCAAAGCTACTTAAAAATGATATCAATGGTTGAACTGTAAGCATTTAACTCCAAGAAACTGAGCCTAACTTCTAGCAATTTAATATGATAATTTTTGTAAAATCTGTGCAAACAGAAGATTTTTTCATCATGTTTCTTTCATTCTATTCACTTATATTATATATATATGTGAATGTGTGTATGTGTGTATATATATATATAATAAAGAAAGGGGGCTCAAAATCTTGAACAGGAGAAGATAATGTCATTCAAATTAAGTACAAAACTTCAGTGTTTGCATGAGTTTTATTTTTGGTATCAAGTATAAACTTTACCTTAAGACTAAATCTTTTGGTGATTTTTTTTTGGTGACATTTCTGATTTTAATTTCCATTTTCTAGAAAGCATTCTCTTTTGCTATCAAAATTAATATAAAGCACAGATAAAATAAATATTAACTTAGGAAAAAAATGTACCTCACAAGAAAACAAAAGGGAATCCAGTTGTATTTTTTGTAGTAATTTACTGATTTTGTCTCTTTTTAAGTAGTGACACTTTTACTTACTGATAACTATGACTTAAAAGACTCAGAAGTTCAGAAAAAAAAACACCCAAAATCAGATTTTGATTTAAATGTTATTTGATTGCTTTCATCTAGACCTGAGCAGACTGGAATTTTCCTTTTCTTTTCTTTCATTGTAGAGATGACAATTCATTAAAAACATAGCCTTGTGTAGAGACAGAGAAGCTTTGTCAAAAACAAAGACCGGCTTAAGAGACTGCTATTAAAACATTTTTCAGCAATACAGTAGCATACTCCATCAAATTGCATTTTGGAAGTGACATCCCGTCCCCTCTTAAGTAACACAGCTTAAGGCTCCCATCCTCTCCCTTTCTTTCTTTCACTCCCCTTTATTTCCAGGTTCATTCTCTTTTTCTCTTTTCTAATTTGCATAGCTAAGATTTGACTCTTTAAGTAACACAGACACTTGGATCTTTGGGGATTAGAAGGTTTTCTTTTAATTATTTCCACATATATAATAAATAAACTGGAAAAAAAAAAAAAAAAGAAAAAGAAAAGAAGAAGAAGAAGCTAGGTCTTCAGTTCATTAAAACAAAAACAAAAACAAAAAAAAGGACAGACTTTCACCCCTACCAAGTTTTGAATTTTCCTGGGAAAGGAAAGACATTTCTTTGCCTGGTCAATTCTAGATTTTTTTTTCCTTTTTTTTTTCTTTTTTTTTCTTCTTTTTTTTTCTGCCCTAAACTGAATAAAAACTTACAGAAGTTGCTACTTATGTATTTTTTAGTACCTTATAAGCTTCCAGAAGGTTTGAAATAACTTATTTGTGTATTTTAAATAATTGTCTTTCCTAGCTCTACTGCCTCCACCCTAGTTTGGGGAAAACAAAGGGTGGAGGGCGAGAGGGGAGAAGGAAGATGGCGAGAATAATTAAAATGAACATGTAAGTATGTGTATATATGGCTATAGTTATGTAGCTACATACATACTTAATATATATATGTTATATATTAATATATATATATTATATATTTATTTAAGTATTTCATAAATAAATATATATACACACCATGTTAAGGTCTGAGATGTAGTAATTTGGAAAAAATCAAAACCAACCAAAACAACAACAACAAACACGAAAAACGTGAATACCTACCCAGAACAGCAGTGAGACTTTTTTAGTGCTTTTGTTGCTCCTTTTCTCTCTTTTCCCCTTTTTGTTGCCTTTTGTTGCCTTTTTTTCTCTTTTCACTACTCCCTCCTCTCACATCCACTAGTGTCTTCTGCTTACTGCCAAATAAGCTGGGACTTTTTTTCTTGACTGGCAGGTGCCAGAGGGGTTGAGGACCTGTACAGTCCTTTGACAGTGTTTTGCCTCATCCTAACTGTAGCTCTGTGCAGTGCTCTGCCTTTGAGGACTTAATGGAGAAGACTAATGGAATCCTTGGTTAGTAGGGAATTCTTCCATGTGGAAAGGGAGAAAGGACAGAAGGAGAAAAGGTTATAAAGTCCCTGGAAATTCAAAGGAAGGAAAGAGTAATCCAATCTTTCTCATAGTGTGAGTAATACTCTGTATTTTTCAGTAAGGAATGTTGCCACTGGCAAAATAATTAAAGGGAGGAACTCTCTTACAATCCTGCTTTTTGTTTCCTATCTAAGCAGCACTAAGAGTATCATGGAACCAATATAGTATGTGACCTAGGAAGTTGAGAGGAAGGAAGGGAAGTTTCTTTAGTTACAAACGAGTGTCATCTTTACATTGTGAAAAGAGGGTTAAGAAGAAGGCAAAGAAGTGTGTGATTAAGTGCAGCAGACTTGAACTGATATAACACAATTGTAGTCTATGAGTAGCAACAGCCATTAAAACTGTTTCAGACTCTTAACAGCTGCAGCCCCAAAATTTTTTTAATGCACTTTTCCAATTGGCCACTAAGTGAGGTTATACAGCATCTTCAGAGGAGAACAGTTCTCTCTCCATGTTCCTAGAATCCAGGGCTCAGAGATATTCAGGCAGAAGGGGAGAAAAGGAGTTATGTCCGGAAGGGGAGTGGTCCAGGGCATTTTTTTTTTTGTTACTGTACTTGTTCAGGAAATATTGCATTTCAAGTTGTAAAAAAAAAAACCACAACACTATATGAGATAAATATTGCTAGTTGTAACATTCACTAGGTGAACTGTTGAAATTAAAAGAAAATTTTCCTAGTCTCCATCTCTCTAATACAGTATAAAAAACTGTCATTTCCCTATTATGTGTTTTTCACACTTGAGTGCTTCACAACCCCCCTTAATTATACTATATGTGATAGTGTTTCACCATGTCACCTATTCACCTGAGTACTGTGTTTCTACTCTCACACACCTCACAACACAGTTGTTACTGTCTTCAGACCACCCAGGTTGCTCCACAGCTGACACACAGGTATCCTTCACTTAGAATATCTGGGACTCATTGTTTAATGGATTGATCAGTTGATAGACAGCTCAGTAAATGATTTATAAGCACTTACACAATGCAAAGGGGCAGCTCAACTTTTTGCTCCAAAGTCATCAACTGTTGCCCATCATGGTGTGACTGACAGGTGTTAGTGGAAATATGTCTGCTATCTAATTAAGTTTTCTGCATTTGGAGGAAGGATTGGAGAGCCAGGCATCCATTTCTGTTGTGCCATTTACTTCTCTTTTGGGGGAGGCACCATTTGTCTGCCTAGTCATACTCTTTTGCAGTGTGGAACCCAGGAGTTTGGTGATTATCCTGCAAAACCCCCATGGCTCTTACATGTTTTAGTATCCAGTTTTATCTTCAGATGTACAGTAAAGGGTGATGTTCTTGTTTTATTTCAATAAAGGTTTGAAATAAAAGTACAAAACTGTAATTATTAATGCTATAACTAGTCTGACACAGAATGTTTTCCCTTTTCATCTCATCTGACAGTGAGAAACACAAGCAGTCCTTATTGGGAAAGGCTGAATGCAGAGGAAATCTGTATTCCTTCAGGTCACTATTCCCAGCTACAAAAATACATGAGCAGTTGCAGTTCACTTTCAAGAAGCATTATGGAGCTAATGGCTTTTCTTTTAGTTTGCTCTCCAAAAAACAGTTTATACTGGAAGGACGGTGGTGACACACTTCAGATCTGTGTGATATCTCACTAATACCTTGCACAAGCATTTTTTGTAGAATCATAGAGTATTCTGAGTTGGGAGTGACACACCAGGATCATCAAGTCCAGTTCCTGCCTCTATACAGGACTACCCAAAAATCAGCCCGTATATCTGAGAGCATTGTCCAAACGCTTCTTGAATTCCACGAGGCTTGGTGCCATGACCACTTCCCTAGGGAGCCTGTTCCAGTGTCTGACCACCCCCTCAATAAAAAAAATAAATCATAACATACAAGCTGAACCTCCCCTGTTGAATCTTCACCCCATTCCCTTGGATCTTATTGCCAGTCATCAGAAACTAGAGTTCAGCACCTGTCCCTCCACTCCCCTTGTCAGGAAGCTGTAGGCTATGTTGAGGTTGCCCCTCGTTCTCCTCTTCTCTAGGCTGAACAAACCAAGCAACCTCATCTACTCCTCATTCGTCTAGCCCTCTAGACCCTTCACCATCTTTGTAGCTGTCTTTTGGACACTCTATGGTAGTTTTATGTCTTTCTTAAATTGTGGTATCCAAAATTGCACACAGTACTTGAGGTGAGGCTGCACCAGCAAAGAGCAGTGCTGGACAATCACTTCCCTTGACTATCTCGCAATTACGTGCTTGATGCATCCCAGGATATGGTTGGCCCTCCTGTCTGCCAAGGCACACTGCTGGCTCATATTCAACTTGCTGTTGACCAGAACCCCCAGATCCCTTTCTGTGGTGCTGCCCTCCAGAGTCTTGTCCTCCAGTCTGTGCATACAGTCAGGGTTTCCCCTTCCCACGTGCAGAACCTGGCTTTTGCTCTTGTTAAACTTCGTACGGTTGGTGGTACAAACTTATTGACTATAGCTTTAAGTCCTGCATCTAGCCCTTTTATGAAAACATTAAAGACCCTAAAATTTGATTCTTTTTATTTTTTTTTTTTTTATTTATTTTCTTTTTCAGAAGCAGGCCATTAGGGTACTGCCAGTATGGTAACATCCCTGTTGCAAAATGGCTTCCTCTGTTTCACTTTCTTTGACAACATTGAATGGGTTTCTGTCAATGGCCATCTTTTACCTGATCATTTATAATTTGCTGAAGATGATTGGCAGATATTGGAAACAATGCCAGGACAAGGTTTGTGTGGACATAACATCTTTCTTTAATACCTCTTCTTATGATAGTAGCTGCTTAACAGAGAAGATAGGTAGTGTCTGGAGATCAGATTGTTTTCACAAGTATATATTCATTATTGGGATAAAATCTCATCAAACAAAGCAAAATAAAATAAAAAAAGAATATTGTAGCCATGGGTAGAAGGTCAAAAATGCCTCTGAACCCAATAAATGCTGATGAGAACTTACGGTACACATCTGTTTTCAGAATACAAGCTGAAGAAATGCATGCTGAGTTATTGACAGACCCAAGGCTTTGCCTTTCTCAACAGAGTTCAGATTCTGTAAGATTTCTTGAGGAAGATAAATAGCTTTCTCCCAGTTTTTCTGTGGGATATTACTAAAGATGCATCTTCCAACACTTCTGTGGAGCAATGGATTAAAAAGTGGGGGGAGTCCTTTTAGCTTTTTCAAATAAGTTTTGTTAATTACATTACATACTAATATTATATAATGTTTATTTTATATTATAAAATTACATTATTTTGTACATAGAACGAACATAACCATGTAACAGATAAACATCCAATCTAGAAATATAATGATATAAATTATAATAATTAAATATTAATTATTTTAAAAATAAATAATTATCTGATAATTGCAATTATCTTTGCTGAAAATTTGTTTTTAAGGATTAAGCTATAAGAACAGTTTCCAAATTTTCTGTACGAAGGAATTGAAGGAAGCAGAGGAATGTGAGTGGTTGGATAAGGTGAGTGCTTTCATTTTTTTCTAAGGTTCACTGAATTTTCCTCTTAAGCACTACCTATTTTAATTTTTTTTTCCTTGTTAATTGTAGAGCTGCCTATTCTAGGCAAGCTAAAGAAGTATGCACTTAAGCTAAGAGAGTAAAGGTAATGTGATGATGATTATACACGGACAGGTTTGGAAAATGTCTATCTTTGCACATAATTTGGTTCAATTGTACAAAGTATACCCCTCAAAGTTTCTTTAGCTTGTGAATGTGTACAGCCTTCTGTGGAGACTCTTTTTGTAACTTATTCACTAGTAACTATAAACCTTGCTGGATAACCATTCTATATTCTTTATCTTACATAATAATAATAATAATAATATATCATTTGTTGAAGGATGTTCTCTCTTTTGTTTATTTCCCCAAGGAGCTGACCACAGAAATCTTCTGCAACTCTTCTGCCCCATGTGGGATTAGATTCAGTTTTAAGAGACAGGCAACACCAATTTCTCTGAACTGCACTGCTATTGAAGTTGAAATCCAGATGATTTTACTTTTATATGTGTGTGTTGGCAAGTTTGTTGGTCAGGTAAGCATATAGCTCTAGTGATTATACTTCCAGCTATTATGTATCCTGTATATTCTTTCAGAGGTCTCTTGTCCTTTCTTCCGTCTTTGGATATGTAGCCACTCATGTTTGGCTGCATCCTCTGAAGTTCCATTCTAGTTCTATTCTTCTTTCTTTCCTAGTGTTCCAGTTTCTAAACACCACTGATCATAAGCTGTGGATTTCATTTAGCTGCTTCTTTCACAGTTGTAACAGTGTTATTTGATGAAAATTCTTTACTTCTAGTGTTTATATCACACAACTATTTCTCTAAAAATACTTGAGTACTTTCTAGCGGGAGATCTGTGTATTCTAGTGTAAGAAATCAGTTACACTGATGCTACCATTGTAACTCATTCTTATTTTAACATCTGGTGGTTACTTTTTCCTATTTCTATTTTTATTTATTTCTATTTCTATTTCTATTATTTCTATTTCTATTTCTATTTATTTATTTATTATTTATTTATTTTTACTTTGGCACCATATATAAGGTTTTATTCAACAATATCAAGATTGTTTTTCATTATGTTTCTGCCCTCTTCCTTGCAGAAAGTTGAGACGATAATATGTATTACCAGCAAATACTGACAGCACATTGTGGTGTGCTTTTGTAATAAGAAATCATCCTATGTTTGTACCCATGTTTAAGTGGAACATAATTCATGAACGACATCTTCATTTGCTGAAAGCATTTCTCTGAGACAGCACTTCATACAAAATTTCCACTATGACATGAAGGGGGAATTAAATAACTTTTTACAGCTTTTAGGGATTTCTTCCCTGGAAGAATTTATTCTTTAGTTGTTTGGTCCCTTTTATTAAAGGAAAATTATTATCTTGTGAAATATGGACAGAAGAACATTATATGTTTTAGCTGTTGAAACAGGCCTTCCCTGTTTGTACATTTATGAGCAACTCAGACCTTGTTTTGAAAAGTAAGAGTGAAGAAGGTTATGAAAATTCAATCTCTTCAGCATTTTTTGCAACACACTTTAAAAAGTTGATGTGTACATTTTATTGAAATACTTTTTTCCAAGTTTCTATTTTTACAATGGCTTTGCAGACGGATAAGACTGCAAATTGTAGCTCAATTTAAGACTTAATGAAGTGCAAACACCCACATATATACTGTAGTGTCTTACAGCTACTTCACGTATAAGCATAAAAGAATATAAGTAGAAAACGTCATTTTATGTAATTATCCTAAACTACTTACTACTTCATACATAATAGCATAAAAAATTTGTTAACAGTCATTTAAAATATATATTTCAAAAGAAGAGGAAAAAAATAAATTAGACATGTCTCTAGAATAACTCACCAAAGCTATCTCTGCTGACTTTCCACAGCAATCATCTCATGTTGAATATCAGCAAGAAAGAGAAGCCTATCTTTTTCTGGCTCAGTAAATCTTATGATAACTCCTCTTTGAAATATAATATGGGCCAAGCAAGGAATCAAATGCAAAATCCTGCAAACATAGACTTGTACAATTTATTTGGATTATTTGAATTATTGATATGTGTGTTAGATGTGGGAATCAGGGGATTAAGAAATGCGTCCAAAATATTTACAGATCTTAACCTGATTACACTCATTTCATAGAGGGCAGACTACACTGAATTGTTATACTGGACTAAAAATATATATTTTTTAAAAAATCAAATGTTCATCTTGGACAACTTGTCTCCTACTAGATAGGAGCTGGAGTTAGATACAACCAATTTTAAAAACAAGAAAAGCTGGAGCTTTTTATCACTAGAATTTTAACAATATTTTATATATGGAAACTGATCTCTTCTCCTTGGCCCCCCACTAGTTTTAATAATTTTGTCCCTCTGTGCTACTGCATCGTCTCAAGGGCATAATTTAAGGGCAGTTGAATTACTTATATAACAAAACTTAATGACTCAACTAATCTGTCAGGTCGTTCTTCTGATGTTTTCTTTTCTTAATTGATAACTATTTGTATCCTAGGAGAGACTGCTCATTGGTAAGTATATACCTAGACACATATATCTAGAAATACAATTCTTGCCTTCTGAAATTTTGCAATAGATTATGAAGTTTATCTGGTAAATGCTATCAGATTCCAGTTACTACTTCTTAGCCCTAACACAAATATTGAATATATTCTCTTAGTACACATATTTGATCAACATTGTACAAAGTTACAATATAAGATAGACAATCTAAACAAAAAAGGTTCTCTCTTTCAAAAGTTGTTATGTACATCTGAGACAGGAAATGGGAATGAGGAACGTGGCATTAATTTAATGATAAATATTTGTATTGGTCAAGCCTTTAAAAACAAATGACTATCATGACAACATTGCCTATTTTTTGCATTTTTCATTTCACATTTTTTTTCCTCTTTGTCTCTCTTTCCACTTTGTTTTTCTTCAAAGATAATTATGGAAGATAAATGTATATAAACAGGAAATTTCTCTCAGATTTTTTTCTTTACACCTGAACTAGTTATAATAGAAAACATAATTCTCTGTTTATGATATAACATCTGTGATTGAAAAATAATCTTTTAGAAACATTGTTTATTAACAAAGAGAAGGAAAACATCAATCACAGGTGCAAAAGAGCAGCCCTTGGTACACATTCAGAGTGTATATATACCCATTAAACTTCTTTTGTTTATAAATAAACTTGAATTATACACCTACTAAATCTATTGAAAGGTAAGAATGCATGATTTCAATGACCAAACATCAGTAAAGGAAACATCAGTGTCCTATGTGACATACTAACATTACGCACGGCCTTAAAAGTCTCCTGTTTGTTGCATTCTTGCTATAACATGAAGATTAAGAATGCGTATATTTTCAGATGCTAGTAAAGTAGTTAGCATTTACTGACATAATTTTGTTGACAAGGAAAGCTGTAGCTTTGCCTGTTTGAAGCAAGCTAAGAAGTTGACAGTACTATCTGTGATGTGTTACTATTTTGTAATTTGGATTTTAGCATATCCCACTGAAATAATTTTGAGTAAAATAATATCCTCCATCCATTCTACCCATTCTACTCTCCCATTAGCATTGTCATCTCCTTTCAGCTCCAATGTAGACATAATGATTGTTTTTGGATTTAAAATTTAACACAGATAAATACTGTTCTGAAGTGCTGCCTAATTTAACCCTGTTGTTAAATGAACCTTTTTTTTTTTTTTTTTTTTTTTTTTTGTGATTTTGAATAAAAAAGGTTTATTTTTGTTTGTATTCTGTTAAAAAGTCTTATTTCAATGTGTTTCACTGAATTGCATCACAGGCTTTCTATTTAATAAAACTACCATACACACAGCTGTGATAAGTGGGCACAGGTTTACAAAAATCACTCAGATTGATTCACATCAGATGCAATGTTCAGATGAGGCTTTATACATTTTCTTTAATCTGCCTAGCTTTTATGAGATAAAAAAGGAATCAATGTAAGATCATTGCTAGGTAAAGGGACTGTATGTGTTTATTGAATAATACCACTCTAAAATTGCCAGGCAGCCTCTTATAGTAAAATAATCACCCCCGTCTTTTTATTCTTTCCAGTAGGGGTCTGAACCAAAACTTTATTTCCCAGAAATTGCCAAGAAGTTTTTGACGATTAGTTTCATATTGGTTTCAGGAGTGAAGTTGGAGAAAATTGATTCAGTCTGTGTAGAGAACCTTCCTAACCATTTAAATCTATGGCAGATCATGCAGTGCTGTAGTTCAGTAAAATCTCTTGGGTGTAAGCCACCAGAAATGGATGTGACACTGTCATTCCTTGGTAGTTCTTAATAACATATCCCAGTGACTGGTTATAATGGTGAATTGAAAAAAAAAAATTTAATTAAAAAAAAAAAAAGAAAAAGAAACTTTCATCTCATTTTTATCTCTTTTGTTCAAATAGAAAAAAATAAGAAATTTAAAATGAAATACAAATAAAGAAGTAATGGGAAAGGAAGACTCCTTTAAGTTCTATTAAGTAGTTAATTATGTTTCCATTTGTAAATTATTTTTTGCTGATTGCAACTCCCACATTTTAAATCTCTTGGAAACTTAAAATAAGATAGTGTAGAATGCTTTTTATCATGAGACTCATGGGAATATCACACCATGCAAGAGAAGAGAAATGAAGATTGGGAACAAAGGCAGCTGCTCAGGTGAAGCTAAAGCACTTCGTCAACAGAACATGTATTGCGGGTGGTTTTTGGTTAGACCAGAAAAAACTGTCTGTCAGGTTCCAGAGTGTACAGAGGGTGCTTTTCAAACCTCATCAAAAATCTTCTAAACAATGACAACAAAACTTTCTATAAATAAATAAATAAATAAATAATAATAATAATAATAAACACAACAACAACCAAAGGAAAACAAAACCAAATAAACCTCCTGGAACACAGTGCCCATATTTGACCACATGCATGGACAGTTTTGAAAACATTGACAATTCCTTAAATTAAAATATTGATGAAATGTCTTAAAAAGGTGACATTTATTTTTGATAAATTATTTCCTACATACTGAATAGGCACAAAAAGCCTTTGCTTTTTCTCCTGTAATATAACTTTTTGGCCTCTTTTCCAGAAAGATTTATATTACTATTTAACTTTTAAGTTCTAGTGAGTAGTTTCAACCACTTCCACGAAAACATGCACTATGTGTAAAGTTAAAAAGGCAGTCAGACTAAGTTGTATTCTGATTTTGAATTGCATAAGTTGAATGCACTCCTATAAAACAGTGACATTGTTTATAAAGAGGCAAACCAAGAAAGCTAAAAATAAAAAGAAACATTTAACAAATGTGATCTATTTTGTCACTTTTTTTTCCATGTCCCTCCCAGTTATTTTTAAAACATTTTGTTCTATTATTAGAATTTTCGAAGTCTTTATTGAAGAATCTTGATCATAGGAACATGTCATTGTTGTTTTGTAAAAGCTCATAATGATATAATGTCTTAGGAAAAGAAAGAAACAATTCTTAGTAAAAAGATATTCATAGAACCAAAGCAAAGCTCCATGCTGGTGTAATTGGGTGTAAATCCTCAGAGAACAATGGTGTAGTTACTACTTGCACAAGTGCTCAGTGTAGTCTTCTGAGCTTTCCTTGTAATAAGGAAATTTCCATTCACCCTGATCTTCATCAAAATGAGAATCTATCAAGTGTGTGAAATATATATGTGTATGTTATGTGGGTGACTGAATTTATGTTGTTTGTTGGATGATTACTACATTTTTCTCTTCATTTTTCAAACAGCCAATGCTACCTAAGTATCATCCTACCAAAGCTAAACTGAGACTTAATTTGAGTCTATACCATCAAGATTATTATTATTATTATTATTATTATTATTATTATTATTATTATTATTATTATTATTATTATTATTATTATTATTATTATTATTATAGATGAAGACGTTTACCAGAGAGGTGGTTTAAATAGAGGTGGGTAAATAATTCTCAAAAAATGATTTATTTTAAATTTAGATTCTCTTTTCTCACGTGATATTCATGGGGAGATCATTTTCCATAGTATTTTTAACTTGCTGTACTGTCACAAGCAGAGTTCACAGTGACTCCTTCAGATGTGAAAGTAGTTCTTGTGGTTAGTCAGATAAATTATGTGGGAATGTCTTTTCCCTGAAGAGAACAAATTACCCGTGTGGTTTTGAAATGTCTACAGTGGAAATGTTTGCCACATAAATTTACCAGACCTGTCATGGCCTCTTGTTGCCCATATGAAACTTGCATGTTTAACCCCCACCTTCTCATCCTCAGTGCTGGCATAGCAGGTGGTGTGGAAACCTGGAACTGGGATAGAGCCATAGGCTCGATTGGCACAGTGACCCCCAGCTCACAAATGCATGTCACCCCCACCACATGTTTGGCTGACAGAGGGACCTAGTGCCTTCTCTGGTAAGGTGACACAGTACATGGGGATCTGCACCCTGTTGAAGTAGTAAGATGTTTATGTTTATGAAGGGAATACAATAGCTCGTGTGTATAAATGAAAGAAATGAAAGAAAATTCCTAAAAACAAATCAACTGTTATTTGCAGAACATATTTAGCAGTATTTGCCAAATAGATTGATATTTTAGGTACTCTTACAGCCTTTGATTCTTAAATGAAAGATCTACCAGGCAAGATCCAAGCCATCTGAAACTGAAATGAACAGCTAACCTCAAGATTTTAAACATGAATCCAGGTGAGTGAGTGAACACTCCTGCCCACCCTCCCCCCCGCCTTTTTTTTTTTTTTTTTTTTAACACTACAATGTATTTTTATGTAGTTGTTTTGTAAGTACTTAAATAAGTTGTTATTTCCCCTCAAATAGTCTGTGGGATTGAGAACTTTCATTATCTTTATCAGGTGATGTATGGCATTTACCCGAGGGAAATGAAGCACTAAGTGTGATTCATCTTTGCTGAGCTAGATTTTTTATGTTTATTCTGTTTATTATTCTACTCCACATCCTCATTCTTCCTCTTTCCCTTCATTTTGTTCATTTCCTCTTCTCTCAGACTCCTCTTCCCTTTTCCTCTCACACATGTATTGCTCTATTTGCCATCATCAGTAAGGAGGGAAAGAGGTGTCTATGTGCATCCGTTATTTACTAAGAGGAAAAATCATTAATCCTAAACTTATTTAGTTTCCTTTTTTTTTTTTTTCCCATTGATTACTTTAATGATAGATGAAGTTATTAGGTACCCACCATTTTAATACAAGATTGTCCACTGTGACAGCAATTCTAAATGGGTATTTTTTCATAAATTAAAATTCCTTGCAGCAAGTATAACTTTGTTTCAGTAAATTACAATCCACAGACTTCCATAACAAAGTGCTAATTGTAACTTGGCTTTAAATGTTACATTCTGTAACAAATTGGCCTGTGGGGTTATTATTTAGTATAACATTGTTAAAAACACTAACATTAGTTTGTAATTTGTTTGAAGTGGAATACCATTATTACTAATACATTACATGTGGTTTAGAGAAACAACATTGCTTTCCCATGTAAGATAAAAATCTTTTACCAGTCAAATTTGCTTAATGTTGCTTTTGTGCTCCATGGGAAAACAAAAGATGACCTGGGTCATTAAAAATGTATTGTGTTTTTGGTTATTTGAACAGAACGAAAGTCAAAAGAACATGATGTAATCTTTCAGATACTGTGAGCAATGCACAGGGCCTGATCTTGCAAATGTCTGCACAAATGAGATACTGTTTGCAAGTAAGTCACAATGACATAGTGGGATTATTCTTTTTTCTTCCACAAATGAAACTCTAAAACAACATTCTCTTCCTTCAAAATCCAAACTAAACCAAAATATTAGTGTTTATTCAAAATTTGTGTGTCAGTGGTTTCAAAAAGTGTGTCAGTGGTTTCCTTGCTGCAGATTTTATTTCCTTCTTCAGTTGTCCAGTACTTAGCACTCTGCTCTGACCTAAAGCAAATGGAAAGTTCTGGACACCGAAGCTCATACGTGATCGAGTTTCAGTAATATTTTCAGGCCTTAAACATATTTTAATGTTATTATTTTATGTGTAAATGCCATACATATGGCCCTCAAGGACAAAACAGTACCTTTCTATGTGTGCAGGAAGAGAACAGCAAAAGAAGTGTGTTTTGCACTCTCTTTCTTAAAGGAAGTCCTGCAGTCCAGAATCCAATGAGGGCTCTGTGTCAGCTTGACCTGGAGCAACCTCATAGAAGACCCTGAAAGCACAGCTTTGTGAAAGGGTGTCCACACAAGCAGAACCCTCTCCCTGACTGCAAAACCTACAGATGCTGAATAATACTAATTCTCTACATGTAAAAGTTTACATAAATTCATAAGAAGTAGCTGCATCCTGTTTATGCATGGCAGAATTCTGACAAATATCAGTATCTCTCTATAGTAGAGGTCACTGCTTTAGAAGACTGAATTTATAGGCATCAGTTAATGCTATCCATGCCTGTCATGGAAGAGCCTGGAATCCTTTCAGCCAAAGACAGTAGACATGGGAGTTCATAAGGGTAATTGATTTAAAAAATAAATCAGGAAATTCACACCAGGGTTAGGAATAAAAACCTCCTACATTTCAGAGAATAGGAGTTCATTAATTTTACAGAAAAGTACAAGCACACTCATAACTTTTCAGCAGCTGTTGATTAATTGTTGGAGAGAAATAATGGGAGCCTGGGAGAATTTTGTTGATAGGAAGTTCATTTAGGTTAGCAAATTTATTTGGAATACAGCTGTCCCTGGTAACCCCCTGCAAAACTACAAGAACAGATCTATCCAATGAACTCACTCCTTCTGTGCTAAACCACTCAAATAGTATCTCTTTCACTTTAGAAATGTAAGTGGATGGTTTGTACATGTGCTTAAAGCTTGGGGTTTCTTTTTGAAGTAACTTTATCCAATATTTACAGAGCAAAAAATGAAGGTGAGACTTAGGAATGTAGACGAAAATAATAGATATATCATTTCCTGTCTATGACAGCCATAATAAAAACATTTAGATGACTATGGTTGTGAAAGAAAGATTTTCAAGATTATTTTTACTAATATGTAATACCTGACACTCATATCGTGGTAAAATCCAAATTTTTAGTTAATGGGAGCCTTTCAGAATACTTGGAACAGGCTGAATTGGGTGTCAATCCCTGCAGCTGCCTCTAACATATTTCTGCTGTGAAAGGCAGGGCTCACAGTGGGAATGAGAAGTCAGGAACTGCATATTTCTGTCATGTTTTCCAGCACTTGACTTCTCCTGAATCATCCCAAGCATCTTGGATAGACAGGAGAGGAATTTTCAGACAGGTATCATCATATTTTCCCCTGTCACATTTCTGGATCACAAAGCACTAATACAGGCATTCCCTGTGATGTGACAGCACATATTAGTGCTCCCAGTGCATGATTGATCAGAAGGATATGTACATTCATAAGTATCCTTTTAAAATCAAACTGAAGCTATTCTGTCATCATGTGACATATGCACATTGGTCAAAGTTAAAGGCAAAATGTCATCTCAAATCATATCAGCCTGACACCTATACATGCATACATATATATATGTTGACATGTGAGAGGGAATGCTTAAAGGAGCCATAGCTCCTTTATCATAAACAGGCATTACACTATGGGGTATTTCAAAGTTCAACCTTAGTTTTTATTATTATTATTATTGTTATTGTTATTGTTATTGTTATTGTTATTGTTATTGTTATTTTTTATTTTTTAGTTTAGTTTCTGTGTTTCAGTCAGTGCTCTGTCAGCTGGACATGGGTTTGTGTGGAAAGACAGCAGAATGACAGGTTAAAATAGGGAAGGATCTTCATTTTTACCTAGCATGTTTTCTGAAGCATTAGAAGTTTATTGGCCCTTTTCACTGTTTCATAGCAACACCAAACAGGCTCAGACTTCAGGCCTGCTCACATACACCATTTAATGGCTACAAGTTGAAGTAGCAGGCTTTCAGTTCTGGACTTGTTTTCCTTCTTCAAGAACCATTGTTCTTGGTGCAGTCTTGTAAAAATAGATGCCTAGCCCCTCAGGGGCTACCAAGTGACCCACCCCTAAGCTATAACTACAAACTATGCTGAACTTTTCTTAAATGGTAAAACAGCAAGAAAAAAAAAAAGGTGATAAACCAGAGCTGTATCTCAGGATACAAGAATTGATACAGTAACAATAGGATGAAGACTAAGACTACAAAGAAAAGTGTTGTAGGTTAGAACCAGGGAGGGCAGAAGAAAACAGTGTAAAGAGTTTATAGAAGTGATAAACTAAAGAATGACAAAAAGAAGAAATTGTTATGATGTAAATTGACAAGAACTCTTCATAGATAGCTTTCCAACAAAACATTTCGTAAATCAGTAGATAAAATACCAATAATTATCTACATGTTTTATTTACAATCTTGAGTCAGAATTCTTCATCACTGTTAGAGCCAACAGATCTTCATTACTGTTGATCAGAGCTATCATCTTTAAATCTATGTGGGTATGTAGAAATAGACCCAGCTCACTGAGACATAATTTTTCTCCCATTGACAGGAAAGTCCAGGTTCTTATTCTCTTCAATAAGCTCTGAATATAGGATAATGAAAACCATGATAAAACATATATATGCCTGAAGAAAGTTGTTGTTGACAAAAACTGTAATTAATTGTTCAAGATGATGGATGAAATGTTTGCAAGATATAACTAATTTATAATATATCAAAATTTTGTCCTTCATATTTGACTTGCATACCTGTCTATACAGAGTAAGAATAGAATTCTCCCAAGCATAATAATCAAGAGCACATTTTTTTTTTTTTGGACTTTTTATCACTTATAGTGAAAGTGTATGATTTATCTCTTATTTAAAACTTTTTTTTTTTTTTTTTTTTTTTTTAAATCTGCTGACTTGGGCAGGCAATGTAATGGTAGATAAGTTCCCTCCTACCTCCATTATCTGGACTGCAGATCTCCCTTTTGACTTTTCAGACAAAATCCTGAAATCTAGAGATTGATGGGTCTTTTCTAAAGTGCTGGTAAAGCATTCTCTTGCACACTAGCTCAATCTGTCTCCTGCAGAACACAACATAATAGGATGAAAATTGCCTCTTACCTGTTGACCAGCTGAAAATTGCATCCTCAGCTGCTTTCTCATGGAAGCTTCAGCAGCTTCCTGTTCTTTAACAACTAATTGAAATTCTTAGAGGAAATAAACCTCTCTTGAGCAGTCTGCAGAATGCCTAATAAGGTATTATACACCATCCTCTTTCAGCATTCAATCGTCAGCTCTACTTCTGTGTCATATAGCAATCAGTTTAGAAAATGAAGTTCTAGGATACAAGTGAGTATGCTGAGGGAGACTTAGTAATTTAGGAGAGATTGCTCAGTTTGCTATATTAAGTTGTTTATGCTGTACTGGACCTTTAGTGAGTAAGCTTCTGCTAAAGAAAAGGCATATAATCATCATCCATTTGTTAAAAACTGAGGGAAGTCTCTCTTCAAATAGTTTATGAGAAAGTGATCTGGTTTATAGTTTTAGTGAAAAATGGCTTTTTTAAATTTTAATTTCAATTTATATTTTTTATTTTTTCCCAGCAGCCGAAGTGCAGAAGAGGACATAGATGGCCCTGAAAAAGTTTGTTTATTTATTTATTTATTTGTGTGTGTGTGTGAATTCATTGTTCAAAATATCCAGACTGCCCTTTGCTTCCATCTATGGATTTCCAGGGTAAGGAAAGGACTTATTGAATTGCAAGATACCAGTGCTTTGTGGTCAGGGAGATCTTTTAAGCTAATGCATTTTAACAGTAACTATGACCATTTTACACTTTCTGAAAATGCAAGGTGTCAAAAACAGAGGGGTCAAGGAAGGCCAGGATATGTGAAAATTATGTGTTCAATGTTAAAATATAGGAACTTCATTTCAAGCATCTTCTACTTACAAATTCCAGTTATTGCTCATGTGCTTTGAGCTCAGACCTGAATAACGAGCTGCATAATAGCTATTGTGAGGATGTTTTCTTCACGGTGAAGGTGACGGAGCATTGGAACAGGCTGCCTAGGGAGGTTG
Source organism: Aythya fuligula (assembly GCF_009819795.1). Classification (NCBI taxonomy): domain Eukaryota; kingdom Metazoa; phylum Chordata; class Aves; order Anseriformes; family Anatidae; genus Aythya; species Aythya fuligula. The sequence continues at coordinate 148,109,245 of NC_045559.1, forward strand.
TGGAGTCTCCTTCTCTGGAGATATTCAAGGCCTGTCTGGACATCTACCTGGGCAGCCTGCTCTGGGGAACTTGCTTTGGCAGGGGGTTTGGACCTGATGATCTTTTGAGATCGCTTCCAACCCTACAGTTCTGTGATTCTGTGATACCTCTCTCCCATCAATTCTTTTGGTAGCCTATATGTATGGTTGGTATGACCAAGATTTTATAAAGAAGATGTTTTCAGAAACAGCGTAAAAACTCTACATTGTGGTGGTTCTAGGATTTAAGTTACAGAGGGCAAACTAGGAGTTGGTGGAGCTCCAGACTGGCCCATCATATTTCAACAATACTCCATTACACCCTTTTTCTTCAACAGCACAATATGAACACAGTGGGAAAGGGAGGCAGAACAAAGGAAAGGTGCAAGGCTATAGTTTTAGTCAAACATTTGTGTACTGTTCTCTATTTTTATGTAAGGATGTGAACTTTTATGACTTGGCACCAAATTAACTCTTCAGTCCACAAGGTATCATGGAATTAATAGTTGCAGTTGAAACTATCTTTATACGATCCTGTTACATTCAAAGAGAAGGAGGGAATATATGCAATTGTAAAGTCTTGTGAGACTGATGCATATCAGTAATAGTTTTTGCAAAATATTTGAATCTATCCTCTGGTTCTCATCATCATGCATTCCTCATCTTCTATATAAACCATGATCTAGCAACAACATTGAAAATAAAGATCTTTATTAACACATAAAAATAGAGCTGTTCCATGATGATTGTCTTTGAATAACAATGTTATCTCGTTGTGTAGGCTATACTTTTCCCCTCACTGTTAGAGCCTGAGATTCCATATCCTATAATGCACATTGCACATTTGAGTGGCCACAAAATACTGAGTCCACCTTTATCAAGAGCTACTATACTATACTACAATACTATTGTGAGGCATGTAAACATTCACTTTTCATCAATGGATCAACATCTCTGAATCTGACTGATAATTGCTTTATATTAGATTTTGTTAAATTATTTTTGACAAAATGTATTGCCAAATCACTGAACATTCAGGAAAAGCAAGATATCAAAATAGTGACGTTTGACATAAGAAATGATTTGCTAAGGTAACTGCTGGTAGTACTCTATGTGTATGTGCATGCATGCATGTGTGTGTGTGTGTGTGTGTATACATTAGGAGAACATGCACTTTGTGGTGGTGAGACTCCACAATGTATGTTCTTCCAAACTCCACAATGTATGTTCTTCCATAAAACCAATGTATGTTCTTCCTGGTATATTTCCAGTTTCTTAGTAATCCTGCTCCAAGTACTGAGCAGGATTGATTTATTGTCACTTTCTTTTGACCTGTTGGCACTGCTCTGGTGACTAACTTTGAGGCTGACTCAGGGGTGATGAACACAGTCCCTCTTTCCTACTATACAGTTGAAAGAACTACCTCTCAGGAACTCCAGTTTAAGCCTGTAGGTACAGTGTGATCAAACAGGGATTTCTCTGGTTTTTATTTATTTTCCTCAAAAAAAAGCAGCTTTGGCTCTTGTAGGAAGTAGTATCCCTGCTACTGCTTAACAATCTCTAGTAAACACATTTTGATCTATGTGTGTGTGTGTTTGCAGAAAAACAACAACAACAACAACAACAAAAATCAATGCACTAATTCTTTTCTTAAAATATGATGTTAATCCATCAAGTAAATCAGTTTGTAAGAAGGTTCTTAACACTTTTGTTGTTATGTGGAACACTAGGCCTAATCAGATACAAATGCCTAAGAGAAAGTGGAGTCTCCTTTTGCATCATGAAAAGTTGGTATTCTTAATGGTTTATAAAATGTATATTGTTTCCTTAAGGAAATGTAGGACACATAAAGGAGATTTTTCTGTTTACTTCTGACAATTTCTGTCACTATACTCCAACATTCATGTTAACAACTCAGATATTCATTGTTGCCTCGGTGTCATGTGTTCCCCACCACACAGAGTGAAGATGATGTGAGATAGTTGTAGCCTTGGCATCAGTCAAATGGTGACCATAATGCATATGTACATCTAGAAGTACTCTGAAAATGGTGATTAGCTAAGCCTTCTAAATAGGTCACATCCAAACTAATTTCTAGGGAAGAAAATAAAAATTTCCCATGAACAAAATGTTATCATTTTGTCAGATCAAAACTTTCCTCAAGTAATTTCAGCTACAGAAAGGTTCAGAAGTATGTAACCCATATTTTTAATAAGAATATTCATATATACGTATGTTTTTTCAAATTCTATTATAGCAAAGTAAGACAATTTTTTAATTATTATTATATATATTTTTTAAGTAGAACGACCACATTAACACTTGCAGATGGAGATATTAAGTTTCTTAGCATTCAATAATACAGAAATTGTCCATTGCACTGTAATGATAATAATCTTCCATGTCCAGCAAATCTCACTACTTTTTGTTGTTGTCGTCATTGTTGTTGGTTTGTTTTTTAACTGTCTGTTGATTCTGATCTATTTAGGAGTGTGCTTCTGTCCTTTAAACCCGTTTTGTTTTTCTTTTCTTTCTTTCTTTCTTTCTTTCTTTATTTTTTTTTTTTTTTTTTTTTTAATCTATACATTATGCACAAAAAAACAAGGTCTTTGAAGTTTTCATTATTTATTTAATTATGCATTTAAGGAAGGTTTATTTACCCTTTATATAATTAAGCTTATATGAGGGAGGCAACAGGCAACCATCAGTTTCTTTGTCCCTCCTTTTTTAGGATGCAGCCGTTGATTCATCATTACAGGAGGCTGATACAGATTCTTATGCTAACACTTATTATCACTAGTCTTGCTTTGAGCTTGGTTTCAATAGGTCAGACAGTGCAGAGGGTGAGAGCAAGTCACTCAATGGAAGCACTGTCAGCAGCTTGAAAGAAAGCTGTAGAAGTCTCCCACCATGCCAACCAAAGGGGGGAAGACATTTTACTTGATACTCCTTGTATTCATCTAATAGGTACTTTTTGATGTAAGAACATCAAAAATGTATCCCTAAACTAGTGTCATCCACATTCAGAGGAGAGTGAGTCCACAAATTGCTGTACTATCTTTCTTTCATAGGTTTATATCTACCTCATTACCTCCCTTTTCCCCTTCTAATTAAAACATGTGAGGCATTTAAAAACAGTCTATTTATAATAAGACAAAGTTGCTTTCCAAGTAATTTTCTTTTATTTAGTGTTTGATCTCTGATTTCATGCGCTTTTCCTCCATCTGGCAGTTGTCACTAAGGCAGATGGCCACCAGCTGGGAGGGCAATGTAAGTATCTCCCTCTAGATCCGCTGCCAGAGCTGCTCAGTAACTGCAAAGTGAAGGAAAACTGTGTCAGTCTATTACCCATGCAATGAGCTCACTTACTAACTTGTCACCACTTCAGGGCCTGACGACAAAATTCCACTCTTAAGCTGGAAGCCAGGAGAGAGCTTTATTTACTGGGGGCTTGGAGGGGGAGGGATATTTTCCTTTAATTTTGTATTTCCTTCCCTTCTGCTTCTCCTGTGTCTAGCTCCTCTCAAGGCCTACAACTAAAGACCACATCTGCTGCTCCTGGTTTTGTAAATAAACACTTGGGCAAATTTCCTATGTCTTCATATTTAGCTCTAGCTCATGACCTGCCTATAAATAGGACTGAAAAAAAAGAAACCTAAATTTTCATTGTCCTTATCAAATTTAATGAGACTTGAATGAGTTTATTGTCTTGGTAAGCTCAATCTACTCCTTTTATTATCACACTAATTCAGAAGTAAATTATAGATATATTACTTATAATGTTTAAAGAAAAAAAAAAAAGAAGAAAAAAAAAAAAAGAGAAAGAGAGAGAAATTACCAGGATAGATGATTTGATCTGAGAAAACAGAAGGAGATGAAAATAAAGTAAGTGAAAATTTCACAGGTCAAGCATTTCCCCTAATTTTACCTTTGAATTCACTACAGAAAAACTGTAAGTGCTCTGAAATTCTGGTTTTTTTTTTTTTTTTTTTTTTTTTTTTTTTTTCTAATAGCAGCATTACTAACAATATAGGTAATGGGAACCCATCTTAACATCTAAACTGGCAGAGTTAAATGAAGAAAGGCTACTTAAATATACAGTAACAACTTCAGGTTTCAGAGAAGCTTGAGGAATTTAGAATCAGGAATTTTCTGTGCTTATATAGATGCTAAGAATAGGCATAGGTGCTTAAATATACATCTGGTTAAAGTTCTTTCCCCCCACTCCTTTTTTTTTTTTTTCCTTCCTTCTTTTTAACAAAATTTGATGAGTTATTAACAATTTCTTCCACCTTGAAAACATACATATATTGTATGTAAAAGCAAAGCTGGAGGGGGTTGAAAGGAAACATTTTCTTTTCTAGCACACTTTTATTTTAAAATATAATTTACCTTGATTTGACTGCAAAAGCAAACTCAGACAAGAATATAATTTTATTGTCATTTCATTTAGAAAGCATTGATAGAAAAATACAAACTTTTAAAAAGATATATTTAAAAATAAAATTCAAACATTAATTAAAGTTAAACACTTTTTCCAGGAAATATTTTCGTGGTTGAAAATCAGGAATTTCAAACAATCAGTTTCAGTTAGAAGTTTTGCTGGTATAATGTAGTCTGCCATATGAGTAAATGTTGTTCAGAGAACTGGTATAAACTAAAGTCAAAATAAACTCTTTTGCCTGCATAAGAATGGATAAGTCTTTACAGAACTATGAACTTCCCCCCTCAACTCCCCTCCCCCCATGAAATCAAGACCTAACACTGTCAGACCTAGGTATCAAATTTACTTGAGCACCTAAAAATACCCTAGATTTTCAAATCTTTTGCAATTTCTGTAAAATTTTTCCTCAGCTTACCTTTACAATAAAATAAGTAAATACATGTATAATTATAAGTTTCATGCCACTCATTAGCCATTAGAATAAAAATGATTTGGTTAAGTACCTTAAGATATAAAGGAATGCTTAAGGTTTCAGGTAATGTTGCATATGTTATTAATTCAAATGTATTTGAATCTGTGAACCATTAAATACACAGTTTATAACATTTTCCATTTTTCAGTAGTGTATATATTTTATTCCATGTTTACTTTGGCTCACATTAAAGCAAAAAACTCCATAGACTCCATAGACACTTCTGACCTATGATCACATCTATACAAAACAGTGTTTTTTCCTTGTATGAGTACCCTTCCAATGTTAACGTTTGTTATAACTTTAAACAAATATATGTTTTCATTTCTTTATTTTCAGCAGACTATGGAACAACTACCTGCATCAGTTATGCCTATACACTTACTATGGAAGTTGAAAAAGATAAAAAAAGTGTGTGTGTCAAAGCAGGTTGCTCAGCTGCATTGCACAGTAGAAGAGTGAAGATTATAAATATTTAATCAATAGAGTAATTAATGTTTTCAGGTTAAATTATTATCTAGCAAGAGCACATTAGCTTAAAAGTAGGACAGAAGAACTGCTCTTATTTTGTTGCTCACTCTTTTAGTACCTCAAATTTTAAATATTTATCGTTATATCTCATATTTCCAACATTCCACTGACCTTTTCTGGATCTTCCTCCACCACCCCCCCGCTCCCTCCCCCCCCCCTTTTTTTTTTCCTGTTAGATTTCATCTTAATTGTTGTGAAGAAGACATTTTTAGACAGTAACTTTGCTTATATCTCATAACATCATTATTTTTGGATCAGCACTGTTAGAATTAAACTTTCAGCAAGTGTACATGTATTTGGCCAGCTGCCTTTCCTTTTCATATGTAAAAACAAAGTTGTGACTGAGAGATACCATTTCTTATGGTTTTTGCTCTTCAGTACAAAGCTCAATAGCTCTTAAATTAAGAAACCTATGACTTTGCATTGTTGAATTACACTATTAATTAGAAGAGCCAGGGTAACTTTGCAGTGAAGAAAGTAGCAGTGTAATTTACAAAAGGAAGTGGGTTAGTTCCAGCTACACACTGTAACTCAGAATGTTTGAAGATGGTTAGAGCATCAAAAGACACTGGCTTAATGACATTCTGCCTGTCAGCCAAAAGCTGGTTATGCTGAGGTTTTACCACAAGTTGCCAAGATAAATATGAGGCTGTGTACTTTGTGGGGTTTGGTATTCCTAGAACAAAGAGATCCCAAACTTTATGGATAGGTTATGTTACAAATGATAGAAACAGATGGTTGTTTTAATGACTAATTTGTGAATGTTTGTAAAGTATGACTTTTTTTTTTTTTTTTTTTTTAATTAATAAAAAGATTTCTTTAAGCACTTAGAAATGTCAATTGATGACAAATAACAGCAGGATTTTTAAGTCTCTCAAGCTGATAGTCTTTTACCTACCGACTATCAAAATACAGACTCTGAACATACAAAAAGTGTCCCAAGTATATGCAAATGTGAATACACCATGGGAAAAGCAAAAAACGGACTAGAATTATTCTTCAAATAGAAATAGTTTTAGAAATAGTTTTCAAATTCATGTTTTAAACTACAGGAGGATGACAGCAGAAGGGTTGGCCAGCAACAATATAACAATGATTGATAGCAGCAGTTTAAAGGTAGCTGTGCTGACTGGACTCTACCTCCTCAAAACTCCCTTTTGCTAAACTTTCTTTTCATTACATCAGAGCAGGAGTAGTTACTAAAGTCTCTAAAATTAGGAAAACTCAAAGAATGCTGAGTCCAAATATGTTGGAATAATTTATGTTTCCTTACGTATCATTATGCATTCATATAAACCGGTCACATTTGTGTTAGATACTATTTACAAATTCCAAAAGTTCACAGAATCTTTTAAAACTTCATTTCAAAAATAGTAAGAAGCAAATTCATTAGAGTTCAGAATACAAAATATTCTTCTACCAGTCATGAGGAAAACAATAAAACTAGTCCTACCCCTGTACTAGCAGATCTTGTGTGTGTGTGTGTGTCTCTCTCTCTTTTTTTTATTTTTTTTTATTTTTTTTTTATTTTTTATTATAGGAAAGATAGAATAAGGTAAAATACAAATAATTATGAATAGGATAAAACAATTTCTGTAGCAGCTATTTCTAGATGAACCTTAATTTCTGGATATTACAGTAAGTTTTAGTAAGCTATATCTACCTAAGATTTTGGCACTTTGAGTTAGAGATATTTTATTGTTTTGAACATGAAAATAAATGTTTATTTTGCTGTTTTCCTGCTGCAGAGGTTAAGATATGCTTGTTTTTGAGAAGAAGTTTTTGGAAAAAAATGAGCTCAATCTTTCATCAAATAAGACCTGCAGCTCTTAGACTTTTGTAGAAGACTAGGCATATGAAGTTGTGTTCAGAGACTGTTTCTGACGGGCAACATTTGGATGTAAACCACTTAGACAAGAAGGCAAATCTCTTGTCACCTAGAAGGGTAATACCATGATGATGCCTACAGATAGTTTAGGCAGGTAGATGTCATATCGTCAGGAATGATAATATCAAAACACAGACCCTATCAAAAAGACAAAATGTTCTTGTCCATTCTTGCATTGCTGTTCATGGTTTCTAGAAAGGTTTTTCAAGATGTGAAAGGAAAAAATATTGTGAAATCAAATTGATTATCATGGGAAGTTAATTGTTTTATTTAAATATCCTTCCACATGTTTCCCAGAACATCCTGTTCCCTTGTTATCTTCAATGCAGCCTTGCTCCAGGCATACAAATACCTAAATTGATATGTAAATATCAACCTTATCCACTGCATTTATTTTCACCTTGAAATCAGAATTAGTTTTCAGACAATAAAGTATACTGAAGTTCTTCACTGGTTTATTTGGACATATTCCAAGGATCATGATGATAAACAGGAGAAAGAAGTAGGAATAGATTTTAAGATGTATATCCTTTAAAACTCAGGACAAAATATAAATTATTTCCCTATTCTTTCTGATGGAGACTAAGATGTACAAATCTGGATATCTAGCAGAATGGAAAAGTAGTTATTCTGTTAGTTCTACCAGTCTCAGGAGTATGGTTTTCATTTATTATTACAGATTTTCATGGATGATCTTGATCTTGGCCCTTCATGTTCCTATGGACTCTGTTTCTGATCCTGAAATCAACCCTAAAGCCCGACAGATTCATCTGTGAGATAAATATAGTGCCACACAACCACAGCTACATCACATCACACACGGCACAAGAGGAATGGTCTGCTGCCCTTTTACCTTCCCATACCTTCTTTTAAATCATTGACTGAACATCACTTTCTCTCTTTTTTTTTTTTTTTTTTTCTGACTTTTTTTTTTTGTCGTCTTTCATTCTGGTAGAACTGAGGTGATCTTTGCGGTTGAAAAAGATGCTACCAGCATGCATGACTATAGTCTTAAGTACACTAATATGCTGATAAAAGCAGAAACCTTCTGTCTCTTCTCAAATGGATGAAGCTGACCATATATAATTCTCTGGACATGTGATGGAGAAATCCACCACAAGATACTAATTACAAAGATGATGCAACCTTTATATATGCTTTCATGTTAAAAGCGTGTGTGAAATCAGCTTGCTCTTTAAGTTTTGTTAAGGTTTAAGATTTAAAAAATGGAAAAAAAAAAAACAGAAAACAACACAAACAAAAAACAAAACACCACACCATCAAGCCCTACTCTAATCTGTTGTTCACTAAAGATATATATATATATATTGATTACTATCATTATTTGGTAGACTGTTATTAATGATCACCATAATTTGGCATGCCTGACTATTTTGGCAAAAGATAACAGTAGATTTCTTTGGCAGAACCAGTTTTTGTTGTTGTAGTTGAATTGCTTTACTGTGTTTCAATGTTTCCTCTTTCATCACCCTTGCTTGCAAATGAAGTCATAGTGCATTTTTGTGTCAACTATATGGACAGATATATTTTGTCAGTTCTTATATTTACTATGTACCAGCTCAGCTGTATGGCAGAAGCTAGCAACAAATTTTTGGACAAGGAGTAAGTGGGCAATCTCATAGTTTGTTGCACTGATTTATTTTATTTTATTTTATTTTATTTTATTTTATTTTATTTTATTTTATTTTATTTTATTTTATTTTATTTTATTTTATTTTATTTTATTTTATTTTAATCTTGCATTTCACTATGTAGACTTGTTTTAGAAATGCTTTATAATTATTTAATGAGAGGAATGTGTGACTCATAGAAAGGAATTGATTCTTCACTGTCTAAAATTCTCACTGAAAAAAGCTGCTCAGTATCATACAAACTGCACGTGAAACACAGTAGAGATTACATACAAAAGAAACATACCACTTCCATCAAAATTCATCATCACATTTCATCAGGCAGCAATGAGATCCAGCTGTTCTCTTGGCCTGCCATAACCCTCATGACAGGCACTATCCTTCAGGACCTGAGCACGGTGTGCAAAGCCAGAGCTTAGTAGAAGGGCCCATTGACAACCCTCATATTTTTTGGTGAGTTTCAAGCTAGGGCTGCCATGCTCTTTTAGGAATGGATGGAAATGGAACCAAAAACTAACACTGCTATGACATCACTGTGGAAGGGACTGATGACCCCTGTTTGGGCTGAAATGGCATCTTGGGTTCATGGGCAGGGGAATAGATCCCAGGGGAGCTGTCAAGGACAGGAAGGTCCTAATTGTTCTCAAGGCCCTAACATGTCTTTAGCCAGAATTTTAATTATTTTTAAAATTTTATAATTTATTTTGTCTTCTTCCTGAAATGAGGAAGTAACTGCATTCTATGGTATGTTTGAAAATAAATATATTTTTAATAATAATAATAGTAATAATAATAATAATAATACAGTTTTTGCAGACCTGCATCTGATGCTTAGTAATCTGTATGAATATTATACCATTTTTTATTCTTGGGGTCCTAAAAAAATTAATGAGTTGACAACTACTGTGATAGTATAAGCCCGATGATTAAATATTTATTTTAGTATCAGAAGGAATAAGTTCTCTTCATAAGTCTTTAAAAGCCTTTTTGAAATCTTCTGAAGCTGCTGAAGATTTTAGAGATATCATCACAGTAAGGCTCCTAGTAACCCTATGAACACCTGTCTTAAAGAAAGCTTTACAACTAATATTGAGGTATGTGAGTTATCCATATTCAAGATCAAAATCTCATAAAGAAAAGAGCACGAAGAAAGTAGTCAGATTTAGAATGCAATATTCTCAAAGTACCTTCTCTCTTGCACAGAATCTGTGCTACGATGAAAGATCTTTTGTTTTATATTTTTTAGTTTTATATATCTATATAAAATTCATCATGCTATGTGTAGACTAATTAGTAATGTTTTTATATAATCGATGAGCCTATCTGAACTCTCAGTGGTATATGTTTTTATAGAGTTACACTCAAAAGATGAAGCAAATACAGACATTTAAACAGAGGAGTGAAATGCCATCCATTTTTATTGTAACTCTATCAGCTGATCAGAAGACAGAATAGTCAGAATAGTCTATACAATGAAGGAATTTATAGGATTATATAAACAATTCAGGATATTAGCCACCTCAGCTAAAATAATCTTTAGCTATAGATAATGTTTTCATTAGCAGAACATTTTCCTGTCTTTGTGTTTTGACTCAAATGGATGACTAGGTTAACATCTTGTTACTTACTTCCACCTTCTTCAAATCTAAAGTTATTTCCAAGAGGTCTCACTACTGCAGGAAAAATAAAAGAGAACCAGACACAGCTACAAATATTAGCTGTACAAGAATGTCCAAATTAAGATCTTTCACAGCACTGGGATTATAAGTAATGTGAAATCTTGCCATGTCATATCACCTCCATAAAAGGAATCATGTGGTTACATTAGCATGACTCAATATGACATTGCTGTGTTAATTTTTAGCAAGGGCACCCAGGTTGAGTTTCCACTGATAAGAAAGAGAATGTGCAAAATATTAGGGTATTCACTGTCAGAGCTTTTTATTGTTTCATGCATATTTTTTATGCATTACATGCTATGCATGCCACAGAGCTTTTCAGTCAAATAGAAACACTGAAACCATTATAGCAAAACACTGAATCTGTATTTATAACTTTGAATGTGGACATGGCTTTACAACAAACTCTGGTTAATAAACACAGTACATTATATCCTCAACAATAGTAAACCATGAACAAAAAATGATTGAAACATTGTTGGATTAAGATAAACCTGCTTACTAATTTCAAGAGTTTTTCCTCCAAAACTGAGAATGTTCAACCTATTCCTACACTGTATAGTGTCCTGGGCAGGATATATTTATTTTTTTATCTGTTATGTATATATATCTGTTATGTATAATGCATACACTGTTTAGAAAATGGCTTCTGACTCTCCACTACCAGACTTCAGATTTTTTTAATGATTTTTTTTTAAATGATTTTTTTTGGACTTTATTTCTGAAAATATAATTTGGATGTTGGGAAAATACCTTCAAACTCAGCCTCAACACCAGAAAAACACTGACTTTAAGTCACCTTTAAGACTGAACAAACAGAAGAACTTGTAGAAACCCAAACAGATCTTTGCAGATCTCCCATTTTTACCTTCCATGTTCAACAATATTGGGCTTTACGTGTCACAGTGAAGTGCAAAGTGAATATAAATGTATTACTTTGTAGTGAAACCACCCTTCACAGCCAGCAACAAACTGTAAGAAGAATCTTAATACTGGCGTCCTCAGCCACTCCTGAGAGAGACGTGGACTGCTCTTTATGTGAGAAACAGGCTTCTGTCACTATGCCAGCAATTGCTGGACTTGTTCATGTTTGTGTATCTGGATTGACTTCAAAGTGTGCACCATGCAAAATAGTACTGCATTAATTTACGTAATTTTTCCCTTCATGTCATGCAGTTAGGACTCCTACACACTCCTTGTTCTTGGAGAATCACAAATATTTTTGCACTGTTTCTCAGAACCAAGCATATATAATGGTATAATAAAGAGAGAGATTTACCTATAGACCACTGTGTCAACATCAGATAAATTTGAAATTCTGATTCATTTGAATCAATTAGTCACTCATAGGTTAAGCACAGGAATGTAAATAAAGACATTGTAAGGATTTATAACCAGGCATTTGTAGAAAGGTGACACTAAATATGTGCTGGTTAGTTGCTCCAGTAACATGACAAGTGGATGCAGTTACTTACAAATGTTGTATATATAGGGCAGAGTTTTTGTCAATTTGAAAACAGTTTTCCTATCAGAGCAGAAAGAACATATTGTGCCAAAAGAATGATTCCTATAATATACTTAGAAAATACCGAGTGTGTATTAACAAATAGATAAAGTAAAATGTCTTCTAAGAGATCTAGTGCTTCTGTTATTTAGTAGTTTCATAATGCAAAGAAGATGGAATTATTTAGAAAGACCTTGGTCTGTGATGAACTCATGCTTATCACTAACTGGGGCAGAATCTAGAAAATATTTTGGTAAGCAGAGGAAACTAAGAAAAAATGAGTATCACTGTTACTCCATACTCAGAGGTCAGGAGGAGTTTTAAACGTGTAAGTGATGCAGACTGAGAGCTTCAACCTTTAAAATTCTCACCTATCCAAAAAATTATTTAATTTTGGATTAATTTTAAAGCAAGCTCTTCTATCTCTCAATTTTTAAAGGATGTATTTTAACATGTGTTGCAGTGAGATATATGAAATCTCACATATTTATTTTAAGCCTCAATTATTTAAATTGCTTCAGCTAGTTTTGTAAATAGAAATCTCATTTTTATCTAAAAAATCTTTAGGTAAATTTTAGGAAAGCAAAAGAGACTGCAGGAAAATGAAGGGATAAGTTTCATAGATGGATTCAGAGTTGTCTGATTCAATTTCTTTTTCATTTAATTTTTGATTCTTATTTTCAGAACCAGTATTTCCTGCTTTTCTATGGATAGAATACGTAAGCAGAGTATCTCTGTACTTATTAACAGGGTTTATAGCTTTTCTGAGAAACAGAAGCTCAGAAATAAGAGTACAGAATATGATTTTTTTAATGTAAGAAGAGAATAACAAAATGCTGCTAAACTACTACTTTTATGGAAAAGCATAAAAGACTAGTCTAGTGTGCCCAAGGACTACAGCTACTGTGGTTGCAGTGAGAACAATAAAGAAGTTCCATGCATGATTATTATTGACTTTGCTAAAGAAATATTAGTAGAACAAGGTTGTTTAGGGAAACTACTCTGAAAAAAATGTGAATTAATATACTGTATTATAAGGATAAAAAAACACTGTAGTATTAGTTCTCCAAAAGTGGATGCTTAGAGGTAAGTAATAGAACAGACTAAACACTCAATGATTTTTAATAGTCCCCAGGCTTCCAACACTATTCTGCACAGAGACTCCTCAAGTCACAGATTTAGTAGTTACTAACTTCTCATTGACTTGTCTTGCATGAACTTTTACAATGTCCCCAGTAAGATATGCCAATTTTTTACCTGTATAAGGCTCTTGTATTGACGACCCCCTTGGTGAAAAGTTTAAGGGTATCATCCATCTAGAAGAATTAGCTCTTCTTTCCATCTAAGTCTAAACACAGTTCCCAAGTTCATAAGACCCCAGTCCATAGAGCTGTCTGGAGATTTTGTAGGGGAAACAAACAAATGAAAAACTACAACCCAAAAGTCCTCATAAAAAGCCCATAGACTCCCTCTCCAGTATGGGATTAGGTACCTCTTTGGGTTTAACCCGGCCAGCAGCTAAGCTACAGAGCTGCTACACAGCTACTACTGTAAGCTACTACACAGTTGTACATTTACCCTCCCTTTTTCCCCAACTCCTGTAGGATAGGGGAATTGGAAAAAAAGTGAAAGCTTGTGGGTTGAGATAAAAAGAGTTTATTAAGGCAGAAAAGATTAATGATAATAATAATAATAATAATAATACTCAAAATGTGTACAAAACAAGTGATGCACAATGTAATTGCTCACCACCTGCTGACTGATGCCTGGCCTATTCCAGGAGCAGCCTGGACCCCGCACCCTGGCCAGCTACACCATATTAATTGTTTTACATGGTGTCATATGGTGTGGAACATCCCTTTGGCTAGTTTAGGTCAGCTGTCCTGATTCTGTCCCCTCCCAGCTCCTGCTGTATACCCAGCCTGCCCACTGGCAGAACAGAGCGAGAAGCTGAAAAGACCTTGGCTTAGTGTAAGCATTGCTCTGCAACAAAACATCAACATGGTGTCAACATTACTCTCAACCTAAATCCAAAACACAGCACCCTACCAGCTACTAGGAGGAAGATTAACTCTATCCTAGTCTAAACTAAGACAGTACCTTGGCATGCCATATACGATGATACCTTCTGCTGGGAGCTGTCTATTTCGCCAAGACTTCAAGTCACTGTAGTGTGACCAACTGGAAATGAAAAAACCCAGGTAAATTTCTCCCGGATACAGAGTGCCAAATGCAAAAATATAATCAAAAGCTTAGTGATGCAGTTCTGATAAGGTTCTTCACTTGCACATTTATCAGTGAGAGATGGGATCCTTAGAAAGACTAAAGATCTCATATATGTACTTCAGTACAATCAGGTAGGATTTTTACTGGCTTATTAGCTACAAAATAACTTGACCTCTCTCCATTGTCTTTCCAGGGAAGCTGAGGTTGCTTTACTGGCCAATCAAATGTAACAGGGAAAGCTGGGTACCTAAATTAAGATTAAGGTAACTGATTTTTATTTTATTTTATTTTATTTTATTTTATTTTATTTTATTTTATTTTATTTTATTTTATTTTATTTTATTTTATTTTATTTTATTTTATTTATTTTATTTTATTTTATTTTATTTTATTTTATTTTATTTTATTATTTTTATTTATTTATTTATTTATTTTTAATTCACAGAGTGTCTATGAAAGATAAAGAAGAATCTCAACTCAGCTCTTCAGGGCTGAGCTTCATTTTATCAGTGAACCATCATTCTTCTTCTTCTTCTTACTAATTTCCAGTGATTAAAAAAAAAAAAAAAAAAAAAAAGAGAAAAAAAAATCTTCATTCCCTCTACTGTTATCAAACAGAAGGAATAAAATATTCATGGAATAAAACTTTTCTTTAGGTCATCTGGTGATGGAGGAGCTGTAGCAAGTTACTTGTTTAACACTGTCTAGCTGATCATTACTAATAACCAATTTTTATTTCACAGAATCACAGAATTTCTAGGTTGGAAGAGACCTCAAGATCATTGAGTCCAACCTCTGACCTAACACTAGCAGTCCCCACTAAACCATATCCCTAAGCTCTACAATTATTTGTCACTGAAGAATAGATGTTAGGAATATATAATTAGAGTATATACCTTTAGAAGTACTTTTACACTTGCAGTATGTGTTCTTTTCTGCTATAAAATTCATGCACTGATATTCACGTGAAATCATGAGCAAGTGTAATCTTCAAAGCTTGTTTTCAAAACACCAGTTCAAGACAGTTTGCAAAGTCATAGAATCATAGAATGGACCACTGAATGGCTCAGATTAGAAGGGACCTTAAAAACCATCTAGCTCCTACCCCTCTGCCATAGGCAGGGACGCCACCCACTAGATCCGGTTGGCCAAGGCTACATCCTGCCTAGCCTTAAACACCTCCAGGGATGGGGCATCCACAACTTCTTTGGGCAACCTGTTCCAGTGCCTCACCATCCTCACAGTAAAGAATTTTTTCCTAATGTTCTAAGTCTATCCTCTTTTTGTTTAAGACCATTCTTCCTTGTCCTTTTATTATCTATGCAAATAAAGAGTTCCTCATCGTCCTTTTTATAAGACCCCTTTAAGTACTAAAAAGATGCAATAGAGGTCTGCCCAGAGCCTTCTAATCTCCACCCTGACACCCTTGGCTCTCCCAGGCTTTCTTCATAGGAGGGGTGTTCTAGCCCCCTGATCATCTTCATGGCTCTCCTTTGGACCCTCTCTAGCAGATTTACATTCTTGTTCTGGGAGTCCTAGACCTGGATGCAAGTGGGGCCTCATAAGAGCAGAGTAGAGGGGGGAAAGCACCTCCCTTGACCTGCTGGCCACTCCTCTTTTGTTGCAGCCCAGGATGCAGTTGGCCTTCTCAGCCGCAAGCATCAACTTATGTTGAGCCTTTCATCTACCAGAACCCCCAAGCTCTTCTCTGCAGGGCTGCTCTTTTATTCAATTTTTAAAATTTTAATATATATAGCTTTTCTTCCCCCATATGAACATGACCAGAATATGACACAAGGAATTTGTTTTTAGACATTCAAAAAAATTTCACCATTAGTCAGAGGCCAAGTGTAACAAATCATGGCTATTTACACCTGGCTCACAGGGTCATCGGCAGGCATTAGCTGTAGCAAAAATGCAGCCTGTACTGGTGGAACAAAACGAACACATAGATTTAAACATTTCAGGACAAAGAGGAATGATAGAATGGACTCTACAGTTGTAAGCTTTGGTTTATTGCTATATGATATTCAGAACTAGAGTGTCTATATACCAGACAATTGAGACTAACCTTTCCAATGCAAAGATGTATAATGAGTCATATAAATGGTGGTCTGCTACTTTTGATTAGGTTTCCCTAATAGCATGCACTGATGAGATTAGCACCTCTTATTAAAACAGATTGCACATTTAATGGTCAGGTATGCATTTATTTACTTATTTTTGCTTCAGTTAAAAATAAATAAACAAAAGCAAGCAAAAAATCCCCAAACCAACGATACAAACATTTTCATGGGAAGCTATCTGTTTTGACAAGAATGTATCTTTTGGTGTAAGTGAAAATAACACCTACATACTCCAGTATAAAACATCAGAGAGAGTTTGCCTGGTAAATCATAGATACTTCTTCCCAGGTTTGGTAGCTGATTTAAACCACAGTTTAGATATTACAGTAACATCCCATGTGAACACTATGCATGACCATCAGATAGGCATGTCAAGGGAGTCACATGGTAAAATGATTCTGACAAAATGAATCAGGAGATCTCCCTTAACAGCCAAGAGATGAGAGGTCTCATCTGAGATACAAAGGATCCTTGTTCAGCTCTCTGGTTTGAATTATATGGAACGAGGAGGACCTGTTGCCCACACACCAGCCAAATGCCGTTTTCTATGGGTCATTCTTAAGTGAATAAAAGCAGTATGCATTTAATGGCTTTACATTTCATGCTTTCCAGGTTTTAACTCAAAGCAGATTGAAAGGAAAATCTTAAAAATTTAGATTTTTCATCCTTGAAAATTAATTCAATAATATTCAACAGACATAGTTCTTTTATTTGGGTGATAATTATTGGGCTGATTATTCTCAGTTAAGTGTCCATTCAAAACTAGAAGAAAGTATCTGGTGATAGTATATATAGGAAAATATAGCAGAAAAATTGATAGCATCAGACAAAAGAACTGGAGAGATTAGGCTTGAGTCTTTAAATATTAAAAATATAGTGGTTGTTAAATTAGTTTGTGACAGTGATTATAAGCCAAAATTAAGCATATTCCTATAATTGCAGTTCAGTGTCACACACAAATATTTGTTAGCAGACTGTAAATGAAAGTAGATAACTTAAAATAAATGTCTAAAGCATTCAGAAGAGAGTACATACTAATAATGAATCCTGAGACATTTTTATCCCCTTACAACGCAGCAGTTATACTGCTATATTAAGTCAATAAGAAAATGGAGATGGGAGGAAAAGAGAATGAAAAAATGGAATTATGAAGAATACAGGTTGCACTCTAGAAACAGTAGACTGATAATTGTGAACAGTGCTACAAAAATACTAGCAATATTTTTGAGGCTGAATATGAATGAAGTTTTTTACTTCAGTTCTGTAAACTGGAGTCATGCTGTAGCATGTTATGACTATAACTTATTCATCCTGTAGGAGACAGTCTCCTTTTGGAGACAGATACCTGCAGTGATGTGATGAGGAGGTGAAAGTGACACTTGTGACTTTGACAGTGGGATATCATGATTATCTTATAATGGAAAATGACTGTCAGAGAGATTCAATATCATGTTGAAAGAGAGTGCAGATAAGTCATGCAGTGACCATTTAGCTGTGAGCTCCATTGACCAACTGATGTTAAGTTTGGGGGCAAAGAGGAAAGAGGTACATTGTTCCTTTCAGCTCAGTTTGCAGGTGAGCTGGTTGTAAAAGATTTTAAAGACAGGGTTTATAAGTACCAGGCATTTACATTAAAAGACTGTTTATCTTGGGTTTGATTCTGGAATTCTAAAATTAGTGGTATTTCATTCATTGAACTAAATGGGAAGTAAATTAAGCTCTCAAATGTCTTCAGATCTTTGCAGAATGTCTGTTCTTTAGAAAAGACATATATCACAACATTCAAAACCTTTATTGCAAATCTGACATCCATTGTATTAAAGGAAAAAAAATAGAGAAAAGAGAAAGGGAAGAGAGGAGAGGAGAGGAGAGGAGAGGAGAGGAGAGGAGAGGAGAGGAGAGGAGAGGAGAGGAGAGGAGAGGAGAGGAGAGGAGAGGAGAGGAGAGGAGAGGAGAGGAGAGGAGAGGAGAGGAGAGGAGAGGAGAGGAGTCCAAGTGTTATAAAAAAGTTTATATGAAAAGTTTAGAGTTCATCTGAAGGTAAGCATATTATACAGTTCTCAGCATCATAAGTCTTCAAGCAGCTCATTCCAGATATTTTTGCAGTATTTCCATTAAATAAATATCTTAGACCGTAAGGGCAATTGCATTAAAATGTTACGGCAGTATATGAATCCCTAACGAGTACAGCTCTTTGGGAATAATGTACTAGATAAAAAGAGATTACCTATACTAGTTTTAATGCATGCAAAGTGTAATGTTATTAAACAAAACAATATTGCAGCAGATATTTTGACAGATACAAAAGAGTGCCAGAAAGGACATTTTGGGCAACAACAACAACCGTAATCACTGAGGAGGAACTGCTTTTCTCTGCAGGTGCCTGAAGCTTTAAAGAGAATGGTATGTGTCTGTCTTTTGAAGACAACACATATATGCAGAAAGCTGGCATTTAAGATAATATGTTACTTTTTAGTCTGTCTTTTTTGATAAGATGATGGAAAGCACCTGTGCAGATCCCTTTCAGCTAGATGGAAAAATACAAAAATCAATTTGCATGCACATGCAGGAATACTTAAATAAAAAAAAAACTGTGAATAGTCTGTGTCAAAGTGTGCAGTATTGTAGCAAGACAACATAAGAAACAGGAACTCATTCACTTTTATTTAGCCGTCTTTAAAAGATGTAATTCAGCTTCACACTTTTTAATATTTAGAATGAAAACTGATAATGGGTCATCAGGCATATAATCAACACATATATATTTAGGTTTGAATCATAACACTTTCATTTCAGTTGAAATATGCTGCCATGTGTTACACATTCTCAGCTTCTTGTGCTTCACATGAAGTGAAAGGTATTCAGGAACCTGAGGACTAAACTCTATTTTTTGCATTGTACCAGACTCAACAATGATGTAAAACTGAATTAGTTGCCAGAAAAAAAAAAAAAAAAGAAATAATAATAATAATAATAAAAAGATTAATAATTAATTAAACATCTTTAATATTTTTAGCCTGCTTGAGGCAAATAATCTTGCTAATTTAAGTAACCATTCTCAAATTGTAAAAGACCTGTTCCTAAGAAAGCTGTGCAATTTGGTCAAGTGTATTGTGAGGAAAGTTAGTGCTAAAATCAAATTTAAAATGAAGTTGGCAATCTCATTTATTTATGCATTGTGCTGTGGTCTGCATGAAAAGCAACTTAATCTGTATATTATAAATGAGTAATGGCTCTGTATTTCTTTGCTCTGTTTATTAAAGAAATGTCTCAAAGTAGTTCAAATGACCTGTTTTTTATGCTTCAGCTAGCCTCAGGTGAAAGTATATTCAAACAGAAATTTAAGGTAAATTATTTTCAAATGTTACTCTATGTGGAACCTTTTCAGGCTACTCACAGCCACTGTGTGTTATTGCAGAATTAATGAAAAGAATGACGAATATTATTGTCTTATAAAATGTAAGAATTTAATTTCTGAATAATGTGTGTGCATGCGTATCTACTTATGCACATATATTTAAACTGAATAGACAGCTGTGTAAACATATAAGTATACATAGATGTAGGTATATGTGTGCATACATATATTCCATTCTTAGGTAAGGATTTAGTTTTACAATGCAGTATACTGATATTAGTACAGTGTATTTTATGTATACATTTATGTACTGTACTTGTTCTCATAAAGGCAAATCAATGACACAAACAACATTTGATTAATTTTATAAATACATATTTACAATGCACACAACACTAACAGTTCTTGACCATGAAGATCTACCCATCACAACTAAATGGAAAGTGTCTTCATAAACAAGTGAGTACAAATGGGCAAATGTTTCATAAAAACAAAACAAAAGCAAACAACAAAACAAAACAAAACACCAAAAGTTATATTAAAGAAAGAAGTTCCCTCTGTTCTTTTTGAAGTGTGGCATAAGTTTGAACTGTTTGACCCTGACCATATTGTGTCTTGGTTGCCATATAAATTAGTTTGACTTAGCTCAAAATATCTCTGCCACAAGATGCTGTTCTATTTTTGTATGTGTGTTTGTTAGTAATAAACTAAAAGGGAAGAGCAGAATTTAAAACTATGGATAACATCAAGTAAAAATGAGACACTAAAGGGCATCTCTTCTATGGATAGTTATTGAGGGTATCTGTGAGAAGAAATAATAAAAATAGATAATATGAGATGTTTTCAAACGAAAATTTCAATATAGTAATAAGATCAGAGGGCAAAGTGTGGTATTCAATGAGACCATCACAGTTACCATTTTTGTAATAAAGAAAACAGCAGTTTATTTGCCTACAAAGCATCTGTTACTCCATTGTTAGTTGCCACATACAGTAATTGACGCATGCCCTAAAGGAAAGTACACATCTCTACCTGGAAAAGCATAACTTCCATTACAAGTAATGTAGAATTTTCACCTGCCTAGGGTCAGGTGAAAGTTAGGATGAACTCAGGTCAAGTGGCTTGCCTGAGGGCTTTTATTACTTAGAAATATATTGGAAAGAAATATTACTGTAGTCAGAGGCAAAAATAAATTCTCTTCATAAATGCTTCAGCAATGAGCGTGCTATAGTTACCCACTGACTAACATATCTATGAGAAGTTATCAAGTGCTGGGACCATTCCCAGAAATGAAACAGTATTTCTGCTGACTCACCTCAATAGTCAGATCAGGAAAGTCTTACTAATCTTGTTAGATTGAATTTTAATGAATTTAAACAATCTCTGTTTCTTCTTCTTCTTCTTCTTGTTCTTCTTCTTCCTCCTTCTCTTCTTCAAGTTATTACACAAAGACCCTGGTAACACCTTTCTAAAGAAGACTAATTATATTTTATGAGGATTACAAATGAAATTTAATATGATAACTAACTGAAATCTCTAAATGATTCTTATAGTCAAACATCAATATTAAAGATGCTAGTATGACTCAAAATGTGTAGGACCAATCTATGTTAAGAAAGCCCTATGGACATACTGCACTTTGCATTACTGCAAGTATCTTTAATATAAATAATTTCTTACAATATATTTATACTGCAGAAGCAAGAGGGATCAAGGGCAGGATGATCCCAGAAGTAATAACAAAGATTCTGAGCTCTTGAAGAAGGCTCTTACTTGCTTTAACAGAAAATTGAGAAAATTCAGTGGAAGGGAGAATTCTGAATACAATGTTTTGTCCTTAAGACATTTCTGAATGTCTCTTGGCAAATTTTGCACAAGTTAAGTGCAATTCCTATAACTTAAATTTTAGATGGAGCATAAAGGATTAGGATAGAGGTGTCTTCTGTTCTACAAGTATGGGTTTGAGGAAGAGTACATAGAGAAGAAAATGGAAAAAATATAAATATGATGTGTCTGAATAGTAAACTAGATACCAACATTTATGATTCTGACTAGTTTAATTTGTGAAATGAAGCCTGACACAGTGTGATATTTCTATAATGATTGAACATATTTTTGAACATACTGATTAGCTATTGGGTAGTAGTCTGGTTGAAATTAAATAGGATGCTGTGGTTCAGTGTGGTTGGGAAACAAAGCTCTATATTGCTACATAACATTTCCAATTTTCTATTCTTAGCTGGAATAGCCTGCTACTGTTTGACATCTTGGCAACACCATCTAGTCACAATGCCAATACCCTTGCGGTTCCATCTCCACCATTCTGTCTTCCTTGTGGCAGGTGAACTGATTTTGTAATAGAAACCGGTGCTCAGTCATCTTGGTGTTTTTGTTACAGTTTTTCAGAGCATTTAGTTAAATCTCTTTATTCAAGTGTAAGAATAAAATATCTATGCAGCTAACACAGTTAGGAAGTGACAGGCTTTTTCAGAAAACAGGAATATTGATTCAAATTAAGCATCTGAAGGTGATTACTGTTAACTGATACCAAGGCAGATAATAATAATAAAAAAAATCATCAGTTTCCACAGTAAGTTTATTTCTTATATGATGAACTTACTTTTCAGCTCACCCACACAAGAATTCATAATCTTTAAGTAGAAAGTTACTATACTTTTACTGGGTGGAAAATGTGAAGTGTGTTGACACCAAAAAATTTGTTTTGGCTCTACAAATTTTCATGTTCTACAGCTGAGGGCATGCAGAAGAGTTTTACTAAGCTAACAGAAAGGAACAAACAACTGATCTCTTTGAAAGGGCTAGTATAGATATATGTTGGTAAAAAATGATGTAATGACATTCTTCCCTTTCATGTTGATATTTTTGTGGTTGTGTGCTAGGCCCCTGTTTAGAAGTAAAGTTTTAATTAGTTCAAATTTGCTTGACATTTTGAATGTCTCTTGAGAGCTACTTGCTTGAAAGGATGTTTTATTTAACTTTGCAAGGTTTTGTAGTGGGCCAACTACCTCTTTGTTTATGGCAATTTATGAATATAAGCACAGGACAATTCTAAAATTTTGAGGAAGACTAAGCCATAAAAAAAAATTAAACCTTTTTTTTTTTTTTTTTTTTTTTTTTTTTTTTTTGTTGCAAAAAAGATGAAGATATTGAGGAGGAAAAGAAAAACACATAAGTCTCAGAATACAACTGCTGAGGCTAGTATAGACTAGTATAGAGTTCTGCTTCTGCTCCATTCTGTTTCTAACCATTATGTCTGAAAACATGGTACATTTGAAGGGGTAGCAGCAAAAATCCAAAGGTCAAATCTAGTTTTCAGCTATAGTGCACGGATGTGGGGACATCAGGCCTATAGGGCAGAGAGTAACTTAGTTTCGTCCATGTGTTCTAGGTAGCTATTTCATTTCTGCAGGATAATGTAAAACTGGAGTTTAGTGGCTAATGTTCATCTCATGTTTTCCCCAGGCTTTTGAGGCTTAGCAGCACAAATTAAATTTCACACCAGCCAGCCAAGTTGTCAACATATTGTTTGGATTTAAATGCCAAGGTTTTTCTCAGGATCAGCTAAAATATGAATAGGAGTCCACTAGCCCTTCTATATCCTCTCCAGTTAAATAGTTTCCACATAGTGAAAACAGTAACTATTTAGATACTCACTACTCTGAGAAGAAAATTATTTGGACTGTCTGAGTTGGCACATACTGCACGGGTTGTTAAAAAAGATGAGTTGAAAAAAAGGATGCACAATAATTATTTTGCAGTTCCTAAGTGCAAGTAGTATGGAAGACCTGCACTTTTTTTCACAGAAAGTATTTTTTTTTTTTTCCACAGAATTTCTAGGTTGGAAGAGACCTCAAGATCATCGAGTCCAACCTCTGACCTAACGGTAACAGTCCCCACTAAACCATATCCCTAAGCTCTACATCTAAACGTCTTTTAAAGACTTCCAGGGATGGTGACTCCACCACTTCCCCGGGCAGCCTGTTCCAATGTCTAACAACCCTTTTGATAAAGAAGTTCTTCCTAACATCTAACCTAAAACTCCCCTGGCGCAACTTTAGCCCATTCCCCCTTGTCCTGTCATCAGGCACGTGGGAGAACAGGCCAACCCCCACCTTGCTACAGCCTCCTTTAAGGTACCTGTAAAGAGCAATAAGGTTGCCCCTGAGCCTCCTCTTCTCCAGGCTGAACAAGCCCAGCTCCCTCAGCCGCTCCTCGTAGGACTTGTTCTCCAGGCTCCTCACCAGCTTTGTCGCCCTTCTCTGGACCCGCTCAAGCACCTCGATGCCCTTCTTGTAGCGAGGGACCCAAAACTGAACACAGTACTCAAGGTGCGGCCTCACCAGAGCCGAGTACAGGGGGACGATCACCTCCCTAGCTGTGCTGGTCACACTGTTTCTGATACAGGCCAGGATGCTGTTGGCCTTCTTGGCCACCTGAGCACACTGCTGGCTCATATTTAACTGACTATCCACCATCACTCCCAGGTCCTTCTCTGCCTGGCAGCTCTCCAACCACTCATCTCCCAGCATGTAGCTCTGCTTGGGGTTATTGCGCCCCAGGTGCAGGACCCGGCACTTGGCCTTGTTGAACTTCATGCAGTTGACCTCAGCCCATCGGTGCAGCCTATCCAGATCCTCCTGCAGAGCTTTCCTACCCTTGAGCAGATCGACACACGCGCATAGCTTGGTGTCATCTGCAAACTTACTGAGGGTGCACTCGATGCCTTCGTCCATATCATTGATGAAGATATTAAAGAGGATCGGCTCCAGCACTGAGCCCTCGGGAACGCCACTAGTGACTGGCCTCCAACTGGGTTTGACTCCATTTAACACGACTCTTTGGGCCCGGCTATCCAGCCAGTTTCTAACCCAACGAAGCGTGCGCCAGTCCAAGTCAAGAGCAGCCAGTTTCTTGAGGAGAATGCTGTTGGAGACGGTGTCAAAAGCCTTGCTGAAGTCAAGGTAGACCACATCCACAGCCTTTCCCTCATCCACCCAGTGAGTCACTTTGTCATAGAAGATCAGGTTCGTCAAGCAGGATCTGCTTTTCATAAACCCATGCTGACTGGGCCTGATCGCCTGCTTGCCCTGCAAGTGCTGCATGATGACTCTCAAGAGGATCTGCTCCATGAGCTTCTCTGGTACTGAGGTCAAACTGACAGGCCTGTAGTTTCCCGGGTCTGCCCTCCGGCCCTTCTTGTAGATGGGCATCACATTTGCTAGCCGCCAGTCAACTGGGACCTCCCCTGATAGCCAGGACTGCTGATAAATGATGGATAGTGGCTTGGCCAGCTCCTCTGTCAGTTCTCTCAGTAAGAGAAGATTGCCTGTTATAAGGCAATGAGAGAACTCCACATCCTTTACCTGACAGAAATACAACAGAGCTCATAAATACAAAAATAACTTTTAGAACTGGGGGTTAGATTCAGGAGAGTCAAATTACATGAATGTTCCTTGTTCCAATATTTTTATATGCCTCTGTCAGTCACCCTCATTTCTAAATTTCCAGTGGGTAATTTCAATAGACGTTACTGGAGGAGGTCATGCACACATGCACATAATCACTGAAATACCAGTGATGCTGGAAAGTTCAGTGACCGTTAAAATGCTCTAAATGATAATTTTCCTTCATGAATTGCCTATTGGTCCTGATTTAGGAATTGGGCTCAGAACAAATTTTAGTTCTTACAAAACTGATCAGAAGTAGTACTAGTTTCTTCTACCTAAGAGTAATATTTACGTGACCATTTATTAAATTTGGGAGACTTATAGTTAAGATCTTTCTTTCCTGATCTTTCTTTCCTTTTCATCTGTAGAATATCCTAACCATACATCTCTAAGGAATTCCTTTCATAAATATATTTAATTATTTTGCTTGTGTCATTCTCTGTTCAGGAAGCTACTTTCTGCAGATTCCCATCACAGGTGTCCAAATGTCCTTGCACTTTTCCTTCATGGGCCCTTGCCACTTAACTCAGGACTGCGAGTCCTTTTAAGTGGTAGGACATTGACAGTGTAAATGCTCCAAAACATCAGTCTGTGACACTGAGGTGGTCACTGCAACTGTGGCTCTGAGTAGAGAAGCATATTCAGCACTTCTGATGTTCAGGCCATTCTTTCTGTAGTTGGATATTTAGGGTGAATACACTAAAATGGAGTATTATATCCCAGAACACAATTCCAAATTTTCAGCTGTCATTAGTTGCTTCTCAGAATCCTTCGTCAAAAGATTGCCTGTGCCTTTCTGTCAAAAATCAAAAGCAGAATTTTGAACACTTTTACCTGAAAAAAATAATATATATATATATTTACAGCAAGGCATAAGAATTTCATTATTTTTTAGAAGAACTTTTTGTCAGCTCTTACATAAGAATTTTGAACGGAGTAAAAGAAGTATTTACCTTCCAAAGGGCTTATGGATGTAAAACTTCAAAAGAAAAAAAAAAAAAAGCACATGAACAAAAGTTGTAGGTTTCCATATTCAGATCCAGGTCCAGACACTGTCATGTAAAATTGCATTGCATTCAGATACAGTGCCATAACTTTTCTTGGATATATGATCTTGCTAAAAATCAATTTTAAATTCTGAACACTACCTCCTCAGTACTTCTATATGTTCATTTTCTTTAATCAAAATGGAAGGAGTAGAGTATGCATTAATAATTAAAAAATTTGTGGATATGTGATGGCAGTCATCTACAGAGGGGAGAGATTTTGAGCTTTTATAGTGAGGCTTAATGAACATCAGAGTCACACACACCTCCACCACTAATTCTATGTATTTAAGAGATGTTGTTTGAGGTCAACAGCAGCTGCCACAGTGACAGCAAAATATACATTTACACAAACACATATATAACATTCTGAAATTCATGTTGTTTGTTCATGAAGTTAGCAGTGAGCTAAATCCTTCAGCTTTTATTTAGGCAAAACTCCCATTGAAGTGTATTGAAGTGAACTTCACGTTCCACTGAGGACTAAAGTTTTCAGCATTTTTTCTTAAAACAAATAGGAGCATTGAACCTTAGGGATGCTATCACGATCAGAGAGCCTTAAGGCAAGGACACTGTTACTCTAAATTTCCTTTCCTTTCCTTTCCTTTCCTTTCCTTTCCTTTCCTTTTCCTTTCCTTTCCTTTCCTTTCCTTTCCTTTCCTTTCCTTTCCTTTCCTTTCCTTTCCTTTCCTTTCCTTTCCTTTCCTTTCCTTTCCTTTCCTTTCCTTTCCTTTCCTTTCCTTTCCTTTCCTTTCCTTTCCTTTCCTTTCCTTTCCTTTCCTTTCCTTCCTGGAAGAATTATTCAGCAACTCTAAGGAGCATTGAAAAATAAGAGGTATCACTTAAATGCAAGAATAAGTCACTGCAACTCTAGATTAAACTTAGGTAGGAGATGGCAGAGTAGGATTCCCATCTTTCACATATGCTTAGTGAAATTATGTACAAGGCCAACTACATGTATGTTATGTACTCCAACTACAGGGGGCAACTGAAGGTGAATATGACATTTCTTCTTTTTTGTTTAAATTATCACCTTCCCTTCCCTTCCCTTCCCTTCCCTTCCCTTCCCTTCCCTTCCCTTCCCTTCCCTTCCCTTCCCTTCCCTTCCCTTCCCTTCCCTTCCCTTCCCTTCCCTTCCCTTCCCTTCCCTTCCCTTCCCTTCCCTTCCCTTCCCTTCCCTTCCCTTCCCTTCCCTTCCCTTCCCATTTGTTTTTCCATTTTTGTTTTTCCTTTACTTCTCAGTATGGCAGCTGTGGCAATTTAAGGGGACAGCTCAAGAGTGCAGATATGTTTATTTTTATTAACAATACTGGAACATTCAGTTGATTTCCATAGGTGTTTCATTGTTTGATGTTTGCAGTTGGAAATATCAAGCATTTTCCTGGAGTGAATAACTAAACAGCTGATGGCATTATATCTGTTCTTATTTCAGTCTTCCAAAGCCAGAGGCACTTTAACACCCATGTAGGATCCTGGATGCTCAAGTAGACTTGGAAGTTGATAAGACACAAGCTGTATAAGATCCTGCCACTTAAAGAGCTAGTAAAAACATATTATAATGTTTACAAGACTTTTATGGGTTAGAGTTTATTATAGCTCCATTCTAGCCTACATCAGAGGAAATTTACAAGGCTTCTGCTGTTCTTGACAGCTATGTTTCAGTGAGTTTACCAAGGCAGGCTATTTGTACTGAATCCTTAACATTCACAGATTTCCAAGATTCACTTTGCAGTGAAGATACTGGACAAATTATAACCAAATTGGAATGGACATAAATCATAACAATAAATAAACCCTGTGACTTTTAATCATAAGAATGTCAAAAGACATTATAAGCTGTACTCATAATGCTGTATTGAAGCACTTTGTGAGGATTATGAAAGTAAGTTATCAAAAACTGGTGATTGTAAGAATTAGACTTGCTTACTTAATCCCTTCCTTTCACTTACAAAAGAATTCTTGCATTGTACACAGTATTGCCACCCTCATTTCTGTAAGTATTCTCCACAGTTCAGTTCAGTTGTTGACCAATGTCTCATTTGTTGTACATTACTCAAAATTTTGATCCCCTCACAGTTTTTGTATTGTAGTTCCACTGTATTGTAGGTCTAGTATCTAACTACATTCCAGCAGCTCACAACATTTGACAATGTTCACTTTCTGTTAGACTAGTGTTAGGTATTTTATACTTAAATATGACTTTTAAATACAGTATAGTAGGGTGGGCTGGTAGGTGAAACGCTGGTGAGAGATAAAAGTTCTCTTCCTAGATTGCATGTTTCTCCAAACTGGAATTATTCTTTCAAGTTTGACTTGCACGATGGGTTTGGAAATGGAACTTCTTATAGCAATAGTATTGCTAAAAATGGAGAACAATAATGTGAAATTTCCCATATGTATGTAGTTCAGATTTCAGTCTTTAGTTATAATCTGTTTAGTATGACTTGGGCAAATGGAATACTATGGCCAGAAGAAAAGCAGATGATTATTTATTTTCTTGTATGATAATTCAGTAACAGAAGGGAAACCTTAACAGTTATGATCAACTGAAAACAATTGTAATTTATATCAATCATCATATATTTATACACAAATCTTCAGTAATTTAGCATTCATATTTAGAAACTTCCAAATAAAAATGAGTGCTTTCATATGAAAATATTGGTGACAGAAGACTCAAAGACAAAGTAAACTTGTAGACTATTTAAATAACTTAGTTTAACCTAAAATCTGTTGTTTCACTACCATCAGTGTTAACACTTTCTTTATGATATTTCAAGTGTTATGGAAGTTCTGATAGCACAAATTGTTTGTAACCAGAAAGCTGACTTTCATTAAAAACAAACTGCCACACCATACTGTACAGTAGCATTTTACTGAGTTTGAAGTATCTGGCTTGTTAACTCTATTTAAGCAGCTGCTATCTCACTTCAGTCTGATCACAGGACTGTTTGAAATGAAAATAAAACCTGCTTTGTTTACAGAACTCTTTTAACTGCTACAGATCAAGAATCGTTTGTTCTTCCTGACAGGTTTCACAGGCTTTTGTTGCATTTTATTCTGTGTGATAGATGCTGGTAATTTTTGACTGGCTTTCTGTAAGTCTTTTTCTACCATTTTTACCATAGGGAGTTTATCAGAAAAGACTGATCTTTCCTAATCTACTGCCACATACTACGTGTCCTTTGGAACAGGTATGTTTTCACATCAAATAATCCTACAACACTCTGTTTAATAAGGTTTCTTTTTATTTTATTTATTTTTTAAATATAAATATATATAATATACTTCAAAGGAAAACAAATGTTCATTTCACGTGTTTAGACAATTATATTTTCTGTTATTTGTGATGCCAGAAATAGCAGTATCACCTCAAAGAGTGATTTTAATTGGCCAAAGAATCTTTCGTGCCTACTGTGACATTTTCTCAGACGTGATGTCATCTACTAACATTTCTTGTATGAATAAAGAAAATATGAACCATAATGATGTTATGCTGAACACGTAATTAATTAAATTATTTTTTATTTTAAAAATTCAATTAATTAGGTTCTAATTCTTGTTTTTAAGATTTTTTTGTAGTCCTGAGTGACATTTCAGATCAAGTTTATATTAAAATATCTACTCATGAAATATATCAGTAATTTTCAAATTTGATTAATGTTAAACACAAGCAAAGGTGTTATACTTATTACACATTTTCACACTTTTTTTTTTTTTTTTTTTTAATGCTACTTCTTTCTGATTTATTCAAAAGATAGAAACAAACTTAACAATAATCACCAGACAAAACTTCATGAGTTTTTAAGCAGATAATTGCTTTTTATTGGTGGAACCAAAAGTTCCCTGAAGGTGTTGGAAAGATTGCCTATTTTCCTTCTTCAAGACCAACGCTTAATAAGTGTTTCAGGATTATTCACTAAAATAATGAATCAATTATTATGTGTTTAGATAAAAGTAATTTTCTTTATATGATCTACTTTTTATTTTTTTTTCTGTTGACCTTTTTATTTTTATTTTTATTTTTTTTTTACTATACAAATATTAATTGAAACATGCAAAAAGAAATGTCTAATAATAATCATTCTCCAAAAGAATGATTGAAACTCTTATACCACACTTAAATCTCTAAATTTAACGTGAATATTGTTTATTGAATATTGAAATTTAGATATGCAATTAAAATAACAGAATGTACATTAGGATCTTAATAGAACATATCAGATATTAATAATTTGTTATGAAACTACAATCTACAGACTCTCAAGAAATTTCATTTCTTAAATAAATGAATATGCAATGAGTGTACAAAATTTAGTATGTTGTGGGAACTAGCGTAATATAAATAATATGTTAAAAGAATTAAATTGCCTACTAATTCATTTTATACATATTATATAGTAATTAGCAAGGCCTTAATTATATGTCTAGGTGCACAGTTGTATAAAGTGATCTTACAGAACCAATTTTTTTTTAGAAGAAAATCTGAGGGAGCATTTTGCCATCCCTTGTGTAATTCTGAAGAAATATCAGCACAATCTTATGTAATCAGATGATCTGAATGTCGTTGTACTATACTGAATAATGGAAAAATTGATAGTGTCTCCTGTCTGTAGCAATTCTGAAATTTTGTTTTTCTGTTGTGAAATTTTAATCTGTATTTCATTCCAGTCTCAGATGAGCACTCTGCCTGAAGTTGAAAACAAACTCACAAGCTCAGCACTAGAATTTCAGTTCCATGTTGTTCCCTGCTCATTCACTTTGTGGCAATTGGGTCATTTCAGATGTCACATTTTAAACTGAGAACCCTTCTACTGGAAACAAGCTACTGTGAGTTAGTATGGTGGAAGAGGGAGAGATTCTGGATACTGTGCTGCAATAAGGGCTTCAGAAGCATTCAGACCTGGAGTTATGTCTGAAAAAGAGGGCATGGATAAATCCCTGAGCATCACTGAATATCTTTGATATCTAGTGTTAAACTGCTTGGTTACATCCTTCTCTAACTTTAGGTACTAAAGGTACTTTAGGTACTAAAGGTTTAACAGTAGAGTTCCTTCAGTACCTGAAAACCTGTTCTGCTCATGCTTAGAACCACTAACATGAGTTATCTGATCATACTCAGCAGTACTACACTCTAGAGAGATGAATGCTTATGAGAAATTTGAGTTTTTCTTATGTGCCTTGGCATTCTCAGAGGACACCTGTTCACTCAATAACTCATTGGACAACATATGAGTACTTATAACTGGTAACATATGAGTTGTTTTGTCGGAATATAGGTGAAAGAGTTTCTCCTCTTTCTTGAAGTGCTTCATTCTTCATGACAAAATTTACTCCTCACTGTCAAGAGAAGTGGAAAATAAGACTTAAGTTGGTAAGTAAAAATAAAAAATAAAAAAAAAAAACAACAACCCACCACCAACAACATAAAAAAGGTAATTATTCCTTAAATAGTCTGATTGGAAGCAAGTATTTTAAGATTACCGACAGACAGCAAACCTCTACAATATACATATATTGAATTTACAGTGCAACTCACTTAGAACTTATAGAAACTCATCTTAACTGTGACCTGATTCCCATGACAGTTGTCTTCCTGGCTGATTCACTATATTGAGGACAAAATACTATTCCTAATATTCCTATGGAACTTTGAGAAGGAAAAAGTACGATGTTATTATTTTAACATTGGTTCTGTTAATTTTATATATATATATAATTTATATATATAATTATATATATATATATATTTATATATATATATATATATATGCTGAGGAATTTTTGAAACAGCAAGGAGGCCCTGACTTGCTGCAGCTGAGCAAACCAAGCTACCGGGACAACTATGAGAAGTTCCCATGACAATGTTCCCACATCGCCTGGTTGAGGAATTTAAAAAATATTGTTGCCAGCAACTGGCTTCAAGGACAAGATCCACGTGATTGCTAATCACAAGGGGGTTGTTTTCTTACAGTAGTTTGTCTGAGTGCTTTTGACTAATAATCTTGTGTGAGACACTATCCGCACCTGTTAAGTTTGCTATAAAAGTCAGGCTATTCAGGTAATAAAGGGAGAGCATGATCTGACCATACTAGTGTCTGTAGTGTTTTTGGCCATACTTCCTGCAATGTATATGTATATACATTGCAGGAATATTATATATATATATAATATTCCCTAAGTATTCCCTAAGTAAGTAAAATCAGGATCAGGTTCGGTAAAATCAAGATCTGACTCCCACCAGACAGATTATCCTAGGTAGAAACACTATGCACGGTGTATAACTGCGTGGGAGAAGTGTTATTTTTTATAACTTGTTATTTCTTCCAAGAGCAAACTGCTCCAGCATGGGTCACCCATGGGCGGCAGCTCCCCCCAGACCCCCTGCTCTTGTGTGGGCTCCTCTCCACAGGCTGCAGCTCCAGCCCAGGGCCTGCTCCTGTGGGGTCTCTCTATGGGCCTCGGTCTCCTCCAGGCCACATCTACCTGCTCCACTGGGGGCTCCTCCATGGGCTGCAGCACGGAGATCTGCTCCATGTGGGACCCATGGGCTTCAGGGGGGCACCAGTACAGGCTGGGGGCTGACCTGCTGGAGTGCAGCTCTGCAGAGAGGGACCTGGGAGTCCTGGTGGACAGCAGGATGAGCACAAGTCAGCAATGTGCCACTGTAGCCAAGAAGGCCAACGGTGTCCTGGGCTGCATTCAGAAGAGTGTTGCCATCAGAATGTTGAGGGAGGTGATACTCCCCCTCTAATCAGCCCTGGTGAGGCCACACCTGAAGTACTGTATCCAGTTCTGGGCTACCCAGTAAAAGAGGGACATAAGAACTGCTGGAGCAAGTCCAGAGGAGGGCAACAGAGATGATTAGAGGACTGAAGCACCTGACTTATGAGGACAGGCTGAGAGAACTGAGCCTCTTTAGCCTAGAAAAGAGAAGAATAAGAGACCTCATTAATGTATACATGTATAAATATCTGAGGGGAGGGTGTCAAGAGGATGTAGCTGGTCTCTTTTCAGTTGTGCCCAGCAACAAGATGAGAGGCAATGGGCACAAAGAGACAAACAGAAGCACAGGAAATTCTGGCTGAATATGAGGGGGCACTTCACTATGAGCGTGACAGAGCACTGGCACAGGTTACACAGAGAGGTTATGGAGTCTCCTTCTCTGGAGATATTCAAAACCCACCTGGATGCCATCCTGTGCAATGTGCTCTAGGTGATCTTTAGAGATCCCTTCCAATGTCAGTCAATGTTCTGTTGTTCTGTGATTCTGAGTGGAGGGAAGAAACTAATTCTTCAAACAAATATATCTCTCAACTTGGTTTGCCTGTATATAAGCAGCCTCTATAGCTTGGGCGTACATATCATTGTCAGAATTCTACGGTTCTTCTATTATATGAACAGTCACATCTGTTTTGGAAAATGATCACCGAAATGTTCATTATTATTATTATTATTTCATTTTTAATTTTAATTTAAAGTTTTATTTTATTTTATTTTATTTTATTTATTTATTTTTTTATTTATTCTGTGAAACAAGCAAACAAACAAGCATGCTACCATGCTACACTTCTTACATCTTCATAGTTCTAGCTGGCATTAGGAAGGAATACAAGGGCTTACAAAATTCACTGCTGTTTTCTCCTAGGACTTGGTTAAAATTTGAAGGGAAAAAAAATTCAGAACTTGGCCATGTTTTCTGTGCTTTGTACAAGACTTTGAGCAAACATGGTCCTGGAATCTGTACAGAGAGGAAAAACACTTTGGGAACAAATATTGCTTTACCAAAGTTTTGTTGTTGTTGTTGTTGTGTTTGTTTGTTTTAACAAACAATGACAACAGGAGTATTGATTTTAACTTTTCATAAAGTCACATTTTTGGCTGAGAGTTTTTTTTTTTTTTTTTAGAAATAGTGGTGATTACACACCAATGTTTTAGTTGTTGCACAGAAGACTTGTTGCAGTTGTTGCAGCACAGACCTGTTCAGCTTCTTGTGCTGCACTACCAGCAAGGAAGCTGGGGGTGTACAAGAATCTGGGAGGGGACACAGCCAGGACAGTTGACCCAGACAGGCCAAATGGATATCCCATAACATATGGTTTTGTGTTGAGTAGTAAAAGCTGATGAAAAGATGGAGGAAGTGTAGAGGGGTGATGTTTGGAGTGATATCATTTGTCTTCCCAAGAAACTGTTATGTATGATGAGTCCTGCTTTCCTGGAAGTGCTGAGCACCTGTCTGCCAATGGGAAGTAGTGAACGAATTCCTTGTTTTGGTTTGCTTGTCACTGCAACTTCTGCTTTTCTTAGTAAACTGTCTTTATTTCAACTTGTAAGTTCTTTCACTTTTACCTTTCTGATTCTCTCCCCTATCCCACCTAGAGAGAATGAGTGAGTGATTGTGTGGTGCCATACCAGGGTCAAACCACAAAACATAGCTATTAACTGTTCAAAATTTGAGAATATTTTAATACATATATGTGTTTTTCCTTCTACCCTTAATGTCAGCGCTTTCGTGTCATGTACAAATCCATTTATACAAATGATCATGTGAATAGGATCTAGTACTCCAGACAGGACACTATCTTCATTATATTTCTGCATGCAAACTGAAATATGAACCTGAAGGAATGCTTTAAATAAGTTGGCCACAAACAAAAGAGATTGACTCCTAGGACTTTTTATTCAGCTCTTGCCTACTCAGAGGTTGTCAGATTATTGTAGAAGTTTCTACTACTTTCCCCAGATATTATGTAAATGTTTCAATGAACTATACTCTGTACTCTTCAACATTTTGGAATGATACAAAAGTTACTGCACATCCCACTGTCTGCAAATCTTTTTTTTTTTTTTTTTTCTCCACATCAGAATTGATCTTGCTGCTCTTCTTTCTGAACTTTAATTTCCTGTTAAGTAAAAATCAAAAAACAAAACAAAACAACAAAAAAACTAATCATTGCTTCCCCAAATTCTCTCTTTTTTTTTTTTTTTTTTTTTTTTTTTTGTGTGTGTGTGTCTGTGTGTGTCTGTGTAAACATGGCAGTGTTGTACATTAATATCAACAAACAATATATTTTAGTGCAAGATTTGCCTCAAAGAGAAGTACTTTCCCCAACTAATTGATGCTGAATGTATACTCAGAGAAGTCACATGATGCATCCTAGAAATCATTGATAGCTTAATAGGAATGGCTAGTTCCTATTTCTGTGGTTTATTGGTGTCAATTTTCATAACAGTTTGAAATGGATATCCTCTGAACATTGAAGTGTAAGGTATGGAATGAGACAGCAAGAGGAATGAATGTTTACAAATGGATGACAGCCAGTGACCTACACTGAAGTTTGATATAATAAAATTTAAGATGCTATCCAATGAGGTCATAGTTCAAGGGAAAAGTTAGAGTAATATGTTTTGGTATGCTATGATATGGTATAGTATGGTAAAGTTCTAAGCTGTATAACTGGATGAGATACCAGAATAGCTCTATACTGATAGACTAGAAGTACCCCTTTAGAAATGTAAATAGTTAAGTTAATTTACAGAAACAGTAAATGCCAAAAAAAAAAAAAAAAAAAAAAAAAGACTGTAGATTCATATTTGAGACCAACATAAGCAAAGTATAGTTTTAAGAGAAAAACAAAAACTGTAACCTTTACCTCTGGCTGACAGAGAAGACTCAATATAGTGACAGATCATATAAATCAAAGTTCAGAAGAACTTTGTTCATTAAGAATACCCTGCTCTGAAAAAAAATCAGATACATCAAAAAACATTCCTATAAAGCTTCTTGGAGTTGGCAGTTAATACAGCATTCATTGTTCACAAACAAAGCTAGGCCTTCGGTTCTGTTTGTTGTTTCCTGACTAGGCACTGTTTAGTCCTTCAGCTTCAACTGTTTCCAGTTTAGGGAATGTTGCTTGGCAGCCTCAGGGTTGTTGCTCTCAGAAGAATGGTGAATGGAGTAGACTCATCGGTTCTTGTCATAGCTGGTGGTAGAAGGGTTGCAAAAGGCCTTCAGACTTTGATCATGATAGTGTGGGACTTTTCGTGTCATGCAAAGATGGTGGTAACATCCCAGATGACAGATGGAAATGGACACTGCAAACTAGGTGTCAGGCTGCCAGGCTTACCTAGTACCTCCTCTGAGGGTCAAGAGCAATGGCAACCTCAGCTTTGGCTGAGGACCTGAGCTACCAGATGAACAAGAAGGTGAGTAGGCCAGGTACCATCATCATGAATGAAGAAAGCAACATGATCTTAGATACCATTCAGAGGCCGGAAGTCTCTCTTCCTGTTATTACATAAAAGGACACTACTGAAGAGCATATTTAAGTCAGAGAAAAAAAAAGGGAACTAAATATGGGATAAAGTTTTCTTGGATAGAATGATACAATTAAGTATACATATATATTTATATATTTATATAGATAGATTTTTTTTTCCCCTGATAATCAGTTTCCAGGTGAAATTAATGCTGTACCTGGACTTCTGTAAAGGTTATATTTTGGTGTTACATAAACAGAAAGGTAAAATGAAGAAAAGAACAATTGAAGAAAATATCTGTGGGGAAAAGATAATAATTGGTACCAAAAAGGCTAAAGACAATCACCCAAAGGTTGCTCTTAGGATTAATTTTACTTAATATTTTAATTTCATTAATGACCTTGGTACAAGTAATAAAAATGTGCTGATGACTGCTGATGTGCTGATTGCTGAGGTATTGCCAGCATGTCAGAGTATCAATGTATCCAATATCAAAATATCGGATAGTGCTAAGAGACTGAAAATTAGAATTGGAATTAAATGTAATAATACAAAGTAGGTCATGAACTTAAGAATTAATTACAGGAATATTGTGTATAAACTAGACTAAATTGAAAAGATATAAGAAAACCAAGACCTGAATTTATTATTTCTTCACAGGATAGTTATGAATAATATTTGTGATACCATGAAAAGCAGACCAAAGAGTGTATCGAGAGTGTATCAAGAATGTATCAAGTATTTTTGTGACACCTGACTTATGCTCTCATTCCTAAACTATAGATTCTAGCACAACATAATATAGTTTTTCTTATGGTCTGCATGTATTTATTTACTTAGTTTAAAAAGGGTGAAATTCTTCCCCCTCCTCTCCGTAATACATATGACTATTATGGTGCTCTTTTCAACTTTTCAATCATTTCACTCCTTGAGGATTTTACTTGATTTAACTGCATTGTGAATTTTGCAATACAGCAAACAAGAGTGTTGGCTTGAGCATTTAAACCGAAAGCAGGATTTCTAGAAAATTGCTCCACTTTTCTAAATACAATACACGTGCTTATTGTTGCCCAGAGAGACATATCTTATCTATCAGATTGTTTGATTCAGGTAGGAAAATGCATGACTCAGAACCATGACTGTACACACCCTGCTGTCTAAACAAAAGAACAATGAACAATTAACTACAGTTTTCACATTCTGTGGTGATTTTAAAGTTTACATATATTACAGTCATTCCCACGTGAATCACAGTATATTTCAAATATACTTAATAGTAACTTAAGTAGGTACTTTACTCAAAAATAAAGAAGAGGAGAGGAGAGGTGAGAAGGGGAGGGGAGGGGAGATTTTGGTTTGTGACTTTCTGGTTTGTTTGCTTAAGAAAAGCTCATTTGCATTTTCTCTTCTAGGGCATTTTCCTCTTCAGCAGATTACAGGTGTGTATAAGAAATACTAGTGTAATAAAGGTAAAAATATATTTCCATTTCAATGAGAAATGACATGTGCCAGCTATGAACATAGCTACACCAATTTATGGATAGAAATAAAATGCACTCTCCCACCCCTAGGGTTTTCTCTTTTTCCATATATTTGATTTAACTGCATTTAAAGTTCTGTATACAGATGAATCAAACAAGGAGAAGGCAAAAGTGAGGGTGAAGGAGGAAAAGGAGAAGTCAAAAGTGAAGGAGAAAGAGAAAAGAAAGGGGAAAGGGAGGAGGAAAGGTGTGTTGGGTTTACATTGCAAGTGTTTTTTTTTTTTTTTTTTTTTTTTTTTTTTTTTTTTTTTGAGGGGGGGGGCGTTGCTGCAGGGGTGGCCTCTGGGAGAAGAATCCAGAAGCTGCCCCATGTTGGGTACAACTCAATTTCAGCCCACTCCAAATGGGACCAGCTTCTGCCCAAAGCCGAGCCTGTAAGCAATACTGGTTGTGCCTCTGTGAGTGCATATTTAAGAAAGGGAAAAAAAAATGCTGCACAAGAGCAGCTGGAAGAGCAAGGCATGAGAACCAGCCCTGCAGACACCAAAGTCAGCACAGGAGGGCAGGAGGTGCTCCCATCACGGAGCAGCAGTTCCCCTGCGGCCTGTGGAGAGGCCCCTGGTGGAGCAGGCTGTTCCCCCCTGAAGCCCATGGTTCCCACATGGAGCAGATCACGCTGCAGCCCGTGGAGGAGCCCCCAGTGGAGCAGGTGGATGTGGCCTGGAGGAGACTGAGGCCCATAGAGAGACCCAGCAGGAGCAGGCCCCGGGCCAGAACTGCAGCCTGTGGAGAGGAGCCCACACAGGAGCAGGGGGTCTGGGGGGAGCTGCTGCCCGTGGGGGACCTGTGATGGAGCAGTTTGCTCCTGGGGAATGGACTCCGTGGTACGGAGCTGTGTGGGAGAAGTTCTTGAAAAGCTGCTGCCTGTGGGCAGCCCCCACAGGATCAGTTCGGGAAGGACGGCATCCCGTGGGAGGGACCCCACATGGAGCAGGGGCAGGGAGTGATCGTGAAGGAGTGGTGGAGATGAAGTGCTACAGACTGACCACAGCCCCCATTCCCATTCCCTGTTCCCCTGCACTGCTCTGGGGGAGGACATGGAAGAGGGTGAATGGAAGGATAGTGTTTTTAGTTTTTTTGTTTGTTTGTTTTAGTTTCTCACTTCTCTAGCTTGTTATCAATAGGTAATAAGTTACATAAATCTCCCTATGCTTAGTCTGTCTGTGATCGTAATTTTGAGTTGAGTGATCTCCCTGTCCTTAGCCAGTCTCTGCCCTTGAGCCCTTTTCATCATATTGTCTTCCCCTTTCCCTTTGAGGTTAGGGAGTGAGAGAGTGGTTGTGGTAGAGCTCAGCTGCCCAGCTGAGTAAAACCACCACAGAGGGGAAGGTAAAGCAAAAGACAATGGGAAGGAGAAAGTTCCCAAATATTCCCATTAGTTCTAATTTTGACTCTGCTGTATACACAATCATTTCAACAAAGCA
This sequence comes from Aythya fuligula, assembly GCF_009819795.1. Classification (NCBI taxonomy): domain Eukaryota; kingdom Metazoa; phylum Chordata; class Aves; order Anseriformes; family Anatidae; genus Aythya; species Aythya fuligula. Next base: position 148,148,882 of record NC_045559.1, read on the forward strand.
CATTTGAAGATTACTGGAGACTTCTCTCTAAAGATGTTTATCAACATGCTGATTTACAGCTAACAGTGAACTGAAGAAAATTGTGAAGCATTGTGAGGATTTGAAGAAAGGCTTGACTGGATTTGTAAAGATTTTTTTTGAATGTCATGAGATACTCTCATTATAATTGCAAGTCCAGACCTAAACAGTGTTGAAAATCTGAATATATGGTATTTCTATGTTTTGATATTAAGCAGTTGTCCAAATAGCACCAGATCCTGTTCATGGCATATAAGTTAAGCTTATGTTTCTGTCTGAAAGTGTTAAAAAATGCATGGAAATGTTACTGAAAGCAAAGAAAAATAATATAGGAATTCAGTCTGCAGTTTGGATTGGCATAATTATGTGGAAAAAGATGATCGAAGAGTTAAAGCTCTGTAAATTGCTCAGCACATAATTCATAATATTGTGGTATTTGCCTGGCTTAATATTTAAACACATACTTAGGATCATATTAAAATGAAATCATTGTCTGCCTTTTAGCCAAAAGGCATGTAGGCCAAAAAACCCCAAGTAGCATGATATCTAGGTTTGATGTGGAACTGTATAAAACTTTGACTCTTAGTTTGGTGGGCTCCAAATGTCAGCATCTGATAAGTAGAAATATCCTTGATATAGTATACCATCTTAGAACAAAAATACAGAAAAAGCTAGTCTTGAGGACCTCTGCAATTCTAGACTAGGACTATAGAAAAGAGGTTGAATTATCGAAACTGAATTGTAAATCCAGTCAGGATTTATCAGTGGCTTTAAGTCAAAGATTTTCCACAGGGAAGTAGGAATAAAACAATCAGGGAAGTAAAACATCCAATGCAAACTAAGCTTTACAGTTCATTATGTAGGAAGAAAAGCGTACATCGTGACAGTGCCTAAATATTTGATGATTCTCCAGTTTGAGAGGCAGAAGGATATTGTATTAAACAAACTTAAACCAAGAGGTGGCAGACCAGAGTTTCTGTGTTTTTTAGGAGATCATTTCAACAGAAAAGTTTTAAAAAAATAATAACAAAAAGTAATTCAAAATTCACAACTGACAAAGAATATACATACATATTTTCACTTAGGCTGTGGATTGCATGGCTGCTGACTGAGAGAACAGAAACTTGGCTGGATTTAAAACAGAACTATTGTGTAAAGAGGATATATACAGTAATATTTTGGAAACATTATGCATTTGAGTGCAAGTCCACGTAACAATGAGATAAAAGAGATGATGTTGAAAGGCACTGGAAATAAACTCTCACACATGTCAAGTGGTTAGGAGTTAAGTGCTTTTCTCTGAAGAAACGATTTTAAGTGGCAAGATTTCATACCTTTGTAATACTGTAATTTTTGTTTCCATCTTTGCTGATTTGTATGTTTGACATGATTGGATTTGAACTTTCCTCTCCTTAAATGTGCAATATATATATTATAATATATATGTATATATATATATATATGTATATTCAAGAATACTGAGAGGAAACACACTGAAAAGTCCAGACAGTAATTATGTGTAAGTATCTATACTTTTGAAAGTGTAGATATAGTATAGCTTTTGGAAGCTGGATATAGTCTTTTTGGCACAGTCCTGAGAAAGGACTAAATTACAGTACAGACTGATGGTACAGACATTGAAAAACAAACAAAAAAAAAATATTCTTTTTCTAGACTTAGAAAAGTAAAAAATATTGGCCTGCACCCATGGTGCAATTGCCTGAAGTAACTAGGAAAATAAAACTAACATTCACATTTTAAAGAAAATGTACAGCATTGAAGAGGCTTTCAGGGTAAGGGTGTAGCTGTATTACCTGTGCGTTCCCTGGACTCCCAACCTTAGATGCTATTGCGCTGGGGGAAGCTGGTGTGCTAGCTCTAAGAAACAGTACAGAGCGTAGAGTGGAGTGGAGACACCACGGCTAAGCTCTGTACCAGGTGGGGACTCAGTTGTTCTTGTGCACACCGAGACTGATAAGCTGCACTTTTTGCTACCCTGAGCCAAGGACCTGTCATGTTTTGACAAATGCTGTACCCTAGTGTACTTTTGCTCATTATAATATTTTAGTACCAAAACACACCTCCATCCCAAAAGCTACCCACCTCCAAGGTGCGACCACCCCTCACCAAGCATGCGATCTGAAATTCTTGGAGCCTATCATTTTAAACAGAGACGGGAGAATTTTTCACCAGTCATAACTAAGATATGCTTGACTAGAGTCACTCAAGCTCCACCTAAAAGATAGAAAATAATATAAATTGGCCTAAGAGAGAGGGGATGTTAGGGAAGATACCACCATCAGGGGAGATACCATCCCGAGGGAATACAACATCCTTAGGACCTCCTGACTCCTGGACCAATCGATGGGCTGAGCCTCTCTTCCCCTCCATTGGGACGCCTTTGGGTGAGATCTGAACACTTGGTTATAAATCCTTCTAGAGTCTTTGATCCTTTTAATGTATTAATTTCTAGGCTGTGCACCTGTGTCACCTGTGTCACCTGTGTATTTCATGCATGCTAGCTTGCTTTTGCAGACAGTCACTATTGCCAGCAATGCAACGAACCTGTGTACCTGTTGCTGTAATAAATAGCACTTGATTGCATTGTTCCTGGTCGTGATAGTTCTCATTAAATGCGACTAGAGCAAGGATGGTTATACGTTATTGGTGAATTTGTGACCGTGGTAGTTCAGTGCTCTGAATCCAACCAGACCCCTAATGGTTAATGCGTTATTGGTGAATCTGACTGGACCCCTAACAGTTAATGAGTTATTGATGAATCTGTGACTGTGATAGTTCAGTACCCTGAATCTGACTGGGCCCATAATGGTTAATCGGCTACACCCCTTAATGCGACAGCACCAAGACAAACAAATGACAGTGGTATATGCCAAATCAGACATAACTTCTTGGGAATGTTGTTCATCTCTTGCAGTATTAGTCAATATTATTCACCAATAATCTCATTTTTCTTCAATTTCCTTCCAAAGTATGTTTCCAGGTAACAGTATAAATGAACTCTGTCATCAGGTACTAAATTGGGATCATAACAGAGGTATAACAGCTTTAGATACCTTAAAAACTCAATGAATATTCAATTTTGTAGAGCAAATCCTATCACAAAATGATATTTATTTGTCCATTCCTAAGGTTCATTTGAAAGTTCTTTTGCAAATGTCTTCCCTTGATAATAGCATGTGAACAAATATTTTCTCTGTAAATGTAGTAATTTACAATATTTTCATAATTACAATAAATGTAGTAATTACAAGATAAAAATAACTATTGTTTGCTGTTTTAAGTTTTGAAAAAAGTACATAAGTTGCTTGCTGGACAGGTATTTTACAAGCTGTATAGAGTCACCTAAGTAACAACTGCAAATGATAGTGAAGCAAAATTTTAACAAACTTAAACAGTCAATAAATCAAAGAAATAAATCATCACTCCTCAAACTGACCCAAAGACCTTGCTAAGTATTTTTTTTTTCACACCCAGAAATTCAAGCTGTTTACAATGAACGAGTATGACATGAACTGCTTTTATACCTACTACATTAATCTATATGGTAAAGTATTTTATGTTAAGGAGGAAGAAATAGGTCTCATGATTTGGTTTAGGAAAATATCTGGCCCTAATTATACATTGCTTTTTATAGACCTACTGACTTACGTGACACTGCAGCTGATCTCTAAAATTAATGAGAATTTGACTTGCAATATTTAAGAAAAATATTAGAGAGAATCAAATCCAGAAACAATTATATAACCCATTTGTTGGCATTTTTTATGCTGAAACTATACTTCCAAAATTGTATATCTGCTCTATTTTATATTTTCAAGTATTTTAAAGCTTTTTCTCCCAATATGACAGAATCATCAAGCTAGACATTTGTACATGACATGTCACAACAAGGAAATGACAACTCACCACACATGCTTTCTGTACTTAAGGTAATGTTCCTGTGCAAATCAAATGTTCTTTAAAATTATTGCAATATTCACAGTACTTCATTGTTCATTTAGCTTGGTTTGTCAGGGGATTTAACTTTGGGGTAGAAGTCTCAGAAATTAAACAGAAGTTCTTTGAAAACAAATGAACAGATAAAGACAAGTGGAATGAAGTTGCTGTGCTTGTTCATCTTTTATAGGATAATCATGTAGGAAAGACACATAAGAAGTCCCAAAACTAAGGGAAACTTTTGGGTGGTGCTTTCATCATATTAAACAGTGGTACATTGATTGCAAGACAGGAAACATAAGAAATCAGGTTTATCTTGATTTTATATTTTTAAAGGAGTCTGATTACTAAGCTTGTACTCGATACTTATAGGAGCCAGAAATATGCGTTGAGTGAATGTGTGTCATGCCGTAAGCAAGCATGGTATGATGACTAAATGCACATCATATATTACCTGGTATTTTTATTCCTCATGTCCCATAGGTCTATTAATCACAGACATCTGTGGCTGCTCTCACAGTTTATCATTTCTTCTTTTTTTGCCAAGACCTTGTTGCTGGTCATTCATATTAAGAGTTCTTAGATCTTGCTCACTGCAATCTTTCCATTTTTCCTGGTTGGCCACAAAGCTCAACCTCGTAAAAAAAGCCTTCTGAAGGATTTTTTGTGGTCTGTCTTCCATCACCTAACCACATACCTTACCCATTGCAATCATTCAGATTTTCTGATATTTATGATACTATGTTAGCTTTGTGTTTGGCTGAGTGCCAGACTGAAAGTACTTGATCCAGTGTGCATTTTTTTTTCCTTTTCCTATCTGTTCCATCTGAAGAGTAAACTGATATAACAGTTGGAATTTTATAGGCCATAATGAGGAAAGAGATGCCACAATTATGCTTATGTTCCATATTGTCACTCTTTTTAAAGATTGGCCATAATATTGCCTCCTTGTATATCTTTGGATTTGGTTCAAACCTCTTAACCAACGAGATAATTTGGTAACATCTTTGTCTTAGTGCATCCCCACCTGTTTTTAATAGTGAAGAGGGAACATTGCCAGCTTCTTCTGCTTTGTTTTTCCTGAATTTGCTTCCTGACCTTCTTTTTGTAAATTTAGTTCTTACACAAGTCAGTAAGCTGCCTGAAGAGGTGACTGTTGGTCATTTCTAGCATGATCCCGTTTAAAGAAATATGTTAGGCATCAATATTCTCAAGTTTCAGTTTTCAGGTTTCTCAGCTAGGGTACAAACAAAAAACTGAGCAGATTTAAGGAGTCGAAGCAATGAATCCTAGAACTAGGATGTTATGGCAGGGAAAAAGTAGCACTTCTCTAAAGATTTCCAGATTTCCATCACCTCTGGGAATTAGGTTGAAGGGTATACTTCCTGACCAGGCAACCTACTTTTTGTTACTAACTTCTGCCTGTGTCATATAGCCTATGAAATACCTATTACCTTCAGAATGCCTATTACCTTCAGCTCCTTCTTCTCCGATCCCTAGAAAATCTGAAAATACTGTTTCCCATGTAGCTTGAAAAGTTTAAAATAACACTGTTTTTTTTGAAGTGAAAAAAACTGCTTCTTGAAAAAAACCTTTCCTTCTTGTCATTCTTTCTTGTCATAAGAGGGAAAACAAACAAACAAACAAACAAAAACCAATAGCTTCCTCTTCATAGATGTCACTTTTTCTCTCCCATTAAAAAAAAAATAATCCTCAAAAGGCAGTATTAGTAACACTGCAATGCAATCAGTAACATTACTGAAGTAGGTGATGGAAGCAAGCAAAGGGGGAAAAATCTTGCTATTAGTTGTGGTTTCAAGAATGGGAATGTAGTACCTATTGATTTAACTGTGGTATGAAAATAGAGATTTATACACAGACTGATCAATGGTGAAGACAAAAAAAAAAAAAAAAAAAAAGGGATTTAAAAGACAATTATCTTTTCTTGTTTCCCAGGACCAGAATTCCAGCCTACTGTAGCAACACAGATCTGGCTAATTTCCTAGCAGAAAATTCCAGGTTGTTTGACCTTTACTGCAATTCTTGTTTCAAAGACATAGTTCAAAGTAGCATTCTGAGAACATTTCTCCATCGTAGTTTGTTGTATGTGTGCCCTGGTTAGATTCTGACTGCATATAGGGATGAGACTTGGGTCTTTGATCCTCCCATCTGTCTCCCTGTACCTTGTTTTCTACTGGGACGCAACTCAGGTGTGCAGACAAACCAGTACCTCCCAGGTTGCGGTAAATTTTCAAGAGATCATGGTGTATAGTTGCCACAGAATTTTGAAATAAACAAAATCTCTCACTACAGTTAGTATATTCCCTATGCATGACTGTGTTTTCTGTAGCCCATTTTTTAAAATAGGAAAATTGCCTTTAGCAGCAGTAATGTAAACTAATAACTTGTATTTTGGGGAACATATTTCAGACGTACAAGCTGAGACCTTTTGAAAGAAACCAAAGAAGTTAGAAACTCCCTGAAATGAAATAAAATATGAATACCCTATTTGCCTCTAGCCTTTTTGAAGACCCATTAGTAAATTTTTGTTTCCTGATGTGAAGAAAGAAAAATTACATGTTATTTCCTATTTATGTAAAAGATCGGCGAGGTTGCATATAAAGTATTTTTAATATTCTACCTCCTGCCACACCAAGATTGTTAATAGAATTTAGTGATTATGTAGGGTTTTATTTCTTTGTTCATTTTTTAATGTGTGCAACTCTTAGTATGTGCGAATATAGTTGCCAGATGGCATTTTTAGGCTAACAAAACCCTTAGATGTACCCTTAGAGCTTGTGTTTGCATTTCAGGCATTTATGGTTAAAACGCTGAATACAGTTACAGTATGAAAAGGCACTTAGAGCACTGGCTGTTTGGGGCATGGAAAAGAACTGGAAATGTTTATCAAAAATGATAAAAAGACAGATTACTTTGTAATTTAAGTGTATGTGATTCAGCAGACATTGAAAGGTGTTCCTATTTAAAATGTTAAATTAATGTAACTTGGATATTTATTGTCAAAAATCTATGGCTTATAGATCCATCACATTTAGATTTTATCTGTACATGGTTATTCACTGGTAAGTTTATTAATGCCTTGAGCAATTTTAACTGAATAAAGGGTCACAAAAAATAGAGAATAAAAAATCTCAATCACAGAATCAAACATGATTCAATATGAATTTTTCTTTATACATGTTAGATGATATTGCATAAGCTTAAAGAATTGATTTTCTTAGGAAAACATTAAAACAAAACAAAACAAAACAAAAACAAAAACCAAAAAAAGGGAAGAAAAGTCCCATGATCTTTTTTTAAGGGAAAAAGAGATATTGGACATAGTATTAAATTTAAGATGATTCTGATAAATCATTATTAATGACGTTCTGAAATAAATTAAATCAAAAAGAAAAAGAAGGATCTTGCATGAATTAGTTTTATTTTTAAATTCAACTGACTGATTTAAGTAGTCACAGCAAAATCATTATTCCATCACATAAAATGATATTTTGTCTCTTTGGATTCCATCTGTGAGGAAGTGAATAACTGTAGGAGCTATATCAGTTGTCTATACTGATTGAGTATACTAACTGTATAGACATGCAGTCAGCTCTTTTAACCATATTATGTGGTTTTAATTATTTATGTAGGCTTTAATCTTCCTCTGCTGCAATTCAAAAGATGTAAGAGCTGTTGTTATAAATGGCAGAATTCCACATTGTTAAACAATCAGTTTTTCTTACTCCTCACCTTCAGAATGTCACAAAAAATAGCAAAAAAAAAAGCAAAAAAAAAAAAAAAAAAAAAAAAAGGCTGAAGTATAAATGAAGGCTTCAGCTTACCTGTACTGCTTGGGTGATTTATAAACTCATTTAGCAAATATGATTTAGTTGTATCTGCTGAAAGTTCCCCACCCTAGCCCAAAGACATTACTGTCAGCTTAAAACTCTGGCAATATATAAACTATATGGATATAGTCACAACTTGTTGTCCCAGACCTTATTAATCCTCAAGCTATTTGAATTTAAAAGCTGCTTTTGACATGGAATCCACTGTAAATCTGTACTCTCTGAATTTCTACTGACACTTCAGGGTGACATTCTGATTTTTCATTTTAAGGAAGTCCCTGTGTTCTTGTTTAATCTCATTACCTGTTATGCAGGCATTATTTTGTCTCACACCAAATAGGTAGCTTACTGCAAATTATTGTGTCATTGTTCTGCCAAAGCCATCAACCATAAGGGATTTTCCTCGTGAACCAATATCGAAATATAGACAAGATTACCATAATTTTAAAGCAGGCATCTTGAAAGCCTCAGGGGTCTTTTGTATTAAGCCTCTTTGTTTTGCAAAGCTACCAGCATGAAGTTGTGAATGTCATTAACAATTTGTATCCCTTGCAAAATAATAAAAAAATCACTTTATTGTTTTCAGAGTAAACTTGTTGCATTGCATCATATACTGGATTCTCTCTCTCTTTTTTTTTTTTTTTTTTAATGGTGCATTTCCTTTTGAATTTTCTTACATTATATTCCAGCAGAAAAGAAAATTAATTCAAAACTATTCAGGAAATAAAATGGATTTTATCTCAAATAACAGAAAATATCATGCTTCAGAAACAGATATTTAAGCGTCTCCCCTTCCCCCAGCAATGTATTTATGATGCATATAACTTTAAACACATAATTAATACCAATTTATTCAATTGGCCTATTTGTGTATTTAATATTGTTTTAAAGACTTTTGCTGGATTAGAGCCACAGAATGACAATACAGTGTTTCCTTCAATTAAAACAGATACTTTGCAACTGAAATGTGTTTGGGACCAAAAAATGTTGTATTTCATATATCTTGATTGGTACTTGACAAAGGAATTTGACATGCAACATTATAGAAGATGATGAAAACCAGGTGCTTATTTAAATAATAATGAAAAAGTTGTAGCAATGTTTCTTCCATGAGACAAAAAGACAGTACAAAAAACTATTCCCAATCAATGCTATCTAGACAGAAAGTTTAAAAAAAAGTTAAAAAAAAAGTAAAAAAAAATTAAAATGGAACAGCAGATATGTCATAAAACAGTTACAGATGATACTGACAAATTTTCTTTCTGATGCATGAAATGATATGTTAACTTGGGCTGCCGACCTGCAGAAGCCAGGTTAAAAGTTCAGGTGTATTTTTGAGATTAGAACTATGTCATGCAACTCAGACAAGGATTAGATAGGCATGAAGGTTGTTAGAAGATCCATTCTACATTTCCAGAATTCCTCTTCAAGTTTCTGCTCTGTAAGGTGTTGGCTTAAGTTATAAGAAGACTTAAATTCCAGCTCAGATGATGAGACCTCTCTACCACAGAAAATGACAGCATGTCATTTCACTGGGTTGTGATGCCAAGTCAATTCCTACTCAGACAATACCCAGTCCTCTATTATATTTGTTTTATTCCAACTATCACTCAGAATTGGTAAATTACATTACATCTGCTCTTGCAATAGAGACAAATGGATTACCACAAAGGAATGTGCGCAGCTATCAAATAGAAACAATGTGATTACTAGTAATATAATGATTCTTTAGCAGCTGTCTTGAAGAAAACAAAATCAAAATATACCATGGCTGTTCATAACTGAAGCATAGAAGAGGTAAATTTTTCTGCATTACATTTACTAAAGAATTTACTAAATTGCAAGAAGACTAAATTACTTATAGTTCTTAACTTATTTGGATGATCTGCAAGTGACAGCAAAGTAAGAAGAAAATGAGATATAATTAATTTTATAGCCAACAACCATTGCAGCTCTCTCCTAAAGAAGGAAGAAACCAAATAATTATAGGCTGCCTTTGTTTTCCAGAAGAAAAAAAAAAATCACTCTTATTACAGCTACACACATATTTTGCAACAACAGAGGCAGCAAGAGCATCCTCTCAGCATTTCAAATGTTCCCTTTTCACCTACAAAGAGGTTATGAGTGTTGCACAGGTTGCAGTACCCACTAGACTGAAAACTGTGAGTCCAAAATCCATCCATGGCTTCTGTGCCCTGTGCAGAAGTGCATGTGCAACTGATTAATAGGCTCAGTATTCCAGGGATAAAGACATTTTGAATTCAGATACACAGGCATTGGATTTGGTTGTCATGGTATTCTCAGCCACTGACCAAAATCCTCCTTTGTCTCATTCTTCCAAAAGTAAATGTAATATCATAATAGTTTCAAAATCCTCTATAATGATAATATAAATAAAATAATAAAAAAATAAAAAAATAAAAAGGTATTTACTAATTATTTATGAGTTTAAATATGATAATCATGCACTTCACATAAAAAGTAGATGATGAAGTTCTTAAAAGCTTATCTTATATTTACATTTGATCACTATGTGCATTAAATATACTTGTGTTTTGTCTCCAAGAAAGTGGAACTGAGATAGTTTTGAATTATGTACTGTGGATCTGAAAACCTATATATCTAGGTTTATATATATATATATATATATATATATCCCATATCTATATCTGTCTATCTATCTATCTATCTATCTATCTATCTATCTATAACCCATATAACCCATATATATATATGGGTTCCTATATAACCCATATCTACCTTTGATGACAAATCTAGCTAGTGTCTCTGTCACATATCAAAAGCAGCTAATTATTACAGCTTCAAACTTCTGTGTACTTAATCCTTCTTCAGAAGTGGCTTGAGATTAACAAATAAATAAGCCTGATTTAAAATTATCTGAAAGTATTTCATGAAGCTTGGTGAGAGCCAGCTTTTAAAAATACGATCTATAAGGTTTTATAATTTGTTTCATTTTCCTTAGTAAAAAATAAAATAAAATAAAATAAATAAAATAAAATAAAATAAAATAAAATAAAATAAAATAAAATAAAATAAAATAATTAGCAGAATTACATGGCAGCAGCATTGTAAATTAAAATTCCGAGAAAGCTTGTCATGGTTTAATCCTGGTAGACAGCTCAGCTCCACATGCACTCCACATGTAAGGTGAGGGAAAGA